>NC_135408.1:9955000-10273750 GCF_051989625.1 Stigmatopora argus | reverse complement strand
CATTGTTGGGCCTCACCCGTTTAAAAACCATCATTGCCATTACATACCTGTCAACCTCTGCCAATAACTGCCCTTATAAATGATTATGATTCCCCTTACAAACCCCCCAAAAACCTTACAAACACCGTACGACGCGTCGTACGGTGTTTGTAAGGTTTTTGGGGGGGTTTGTAAGGGGAATCATAATCATTTATAAGGGCAGTTATCGGCAGAGGTTGACAGGTATGCAAAATGTCAGTTTAAAAAGTGGTTTGTGCATTGAGCGCGTGTGTTTTGCTGCGTTTCAGTGCTTCGAGTTTACAAAAGCGGACGTCAGATTTTCCCGAATCACACTTGGACTGCGAATGTCTCACTTTGCTAACTGAAACCCGGTAACCCGCCACCGCAGGGCGAACGAATCCTCACGACGACGTGATCCGTCTATGCTCATGAAAGACTTATGTAGTCATTTTTAAACACGTGTTCACAAATGGCCTCGGTTGCCGTGTTTCGCTCTCGTGCTTCCGTGTTCACGACGAACGTTTGTTTCCTCTGCAGCGTTCACTGATTCAGAAAAAAAAAAAGAAGCATCCCCGTGCTATTTATACACGTGCCCGGCGGTGGCATTTGGTTATGCATCTCACGTGAAAAGCTTTGTGAATGGTAACCGCTCAGTGTGAATGGAAATAAAGAAAAATGCACACAGTTTCCTCTATTAGTCATGTTCTCTAACCCTTTATTGAATGATTTTTTTTACCCTAAACAATTCCTATACATCCAAAAGACCTACTGTTACATTGCATTAAAATATTGGTCATCTATTCCTGTCAATGGTAGGCAAACATGATTATTACTGCAAACTGTGACTGGAAAACTGATACTTTTGATATACATTTAGCCAATTGATTCCGGGATTTGTATTTATTCCTTCATGTTGGTTGGCCTTGCGCATTATAAAATCATTTAAAGTCAAATAAAATGCTGGGATTTGTCCCATTTAAGGTGGAGGCACAATTTAGTGGTAGTGTTTCCTGTCTGTGTGATTTTAATGCGTTTCAACTGATTTGTCCCTTTTGGCTCTCCTTCACTTAAGTGAGCCAGGTGTTAGTGATTGTCATTAATCCCTGTGTGTATCCAAACATTTTGATTTGGGACGGCCATTTTGGAGTATTGTTTGCTGTTTGTTGGTGTGCGTCTCCCTAGTTTAGTTTTTATTCATATTCTCCCAGTTAAAATCCTAAATTGTGCACCAGCACTTCCCACTTGTTTGCCTACTTCCTTCTCATGGATTCCACTTCACTTTGCGGCTGAAGGCCATCATGACAGAAAGAGTTCCACTAAGGGTAAGTACAGATGACTTTCATTCATGTCAAAATCAACATGGGAATTCATTTGACAGCACCAAGGCAAGCATGTGTGTTTTAGGAAGAGGAGTTAGTGGACCTCCACGTATCTGAGTGGGTCGTAAGGCCGAAAGGAGAATGACATGTCATTTTAAATGACAGACCTTTCAAATCACAAAAAAAATACAAGTGTGAACTGAGTGTGAAGCCGTTCCCAGGCTCCGTTGCCCTTCAAACTTCAGCTTCCCTCAACGTGTAATCACTAGTTTTAATCCCACACTCACCACATCTATTGGACGGGAATCAATATAGAATACACAGGCCCAAATTATTGGTACACTTGCTACATTGTGAATTCTATTCAGCACTGGGAAACCTGCATGGCTTGCTTTTATTGGTGTCCGTTTTATGAATCCCATTTATTTTCTGTGAACAGCACGGTTGGAATTAGCGTCACATCCGAAGGGTGGAACATGTGTTTGGGAATTCATGCGTGTGTTGTGTTGTGTTGTTGATGCTTTCAAAACCAGACTGTCAACTTTTCCTCAAGGACGCTTTACGTGGGCTTCTTGTTTCTAATTTAATAGCTGATTTCTATCTATACGAGCACTGTTTCTAGTAGTGAAAAGGCATTCCTCGTGAGTAGATTTGTTTACTGGACACATCAACTTGTAGACAGAAGCATCCTTTTCAAGTGGGCAGACATCAAAAAGGACATGTTGCCATTTTTGGACGGTGAAGGGCAGGCAGGGGAGAAGTGAAACCTCAATATTACGGTCAACAGAAAACTGGGCGTTACAGATCAGATCTTTTAGGCCTGTGCGATAAGTTGATGCTACAAATTTATAGGAAAAAAAATGTTATTTTTGCAAAATGAATAGGACGTTAATGGCACTGAAAGATGTGATTTGACTGTTAAGACCTCCCCATTTAAATGGATTGGACTTTTAACCTTGGCAATGAGTATGGAATAATACTGCCTAAGGTTTTAGGCTCCAAATATAATATGCTGCACTGTATTATCATAATTACTATTATTGAACCATAAAAGCTAGCATGGCAGTTAAAGGAGAAGCGAACATAAATACCCACTAAAATAAAGATAAAAATAAAATTAAGATTTATTAGATCATTTTTATTAAGTGTATTTTTCCACCCTGAAATGTGCAACATTTTACATTCTATAGTGGTATACAATGTGCACTTTTTTTCCTGGTATCAGACAAGCCCTTATTGGTCAATAATGTGCAAAAATTATGAGTGTCATATCATTTACATTACTATATTAAGATCTAAATATGGTTTATTCTTTTTATTCAAGATGTGAATTTAGTGTTCCATAAATGTTCACCTGTTTTTTTATAAGTGTAATGTCGCCGTCTTGTGGCAGTAATGGGTCACTACATGTATCATGTACTTTCACTTGAAATTGAAATTTAAATGAATTGTGGCCATTTGGCCTAAAAAATAAAAAACTATACCCATTCTTTGAGCTTCACGTAATTGGTTGGAATTGAAGACAAGAGATTAAAGACAGTTGTTTAGAGTAAAACCAGTTTAATCACCTTCAAAATAAAAAAGTCAAGCACAAATGGGGGAATTTTTACTCCACACATTTAATAGCAATGAGCTGCAACAAATGAAAATAAAAAAGGTGACCTAGGAAGGCAACTGTGGAGAAACGTGACCAGAAATGCCATATTTGGACTTGGGAATGATATTTAAATGTGAGTACAATTCACTGACGTTTTATTCACGTTGGATGCCAGCCATCCAGTTCAAATGGTTTTCACGTGTCAGCGAGTAATAATTTGACAAGGAGGTTAGACAGTTTCCATTGGGGTTGTTTCTGCAAGATAAAAAAAAAGAAATATTACCATTTCTCCCACAGAGATTTTCTTTAATTCCACTTTCCCTCCAATTATTGCATGATACTCACGCGTTTCATTAAAGAGGAAGGAATCTTGATACTCTTTCATGTACTGAGAAGACCTGGCCTCGTCCAGGAAGAGCGAGTAAACCTTCTTGATGTCCTCCACTTGTACCTCTGTGCCCTAAAAATCCAATCAGAAAGACAAAATACAATGGAAATGCACATTTCAGCCAAAGGATACATTTTCTAATGGCGCCCTCGTCGGGATGAACCTTGCGTTTGCGGCAGACCAAACCGGCCGTGCTGATGAGCTGCATGGCGTATCGCAGCGACGTCTCCATCCCGATGCGGGTCAGGACGGTGTGAGCCTCTTCGCTCAGCTCCACGTCCTCCTCCTCGCAGCTGGGAAAGAAGGAATGGACCGCGATTGGACGGTTGATGCTGGAATTGGTCTGGCCAATTGAGAGGCGGGATTCTCACCGGATCTTGAGGATCTGCTTGGTCTCCTTTTCGGTGTAAGGGGAGGTGGCGATGATGAGGAGGCGGTCTAGGAGATCCAGCGGGAGGCCGTGGGGGCTCTGGTAGTTCGTCCCACGGATGCTGAGGTAAAAAAAAAGGAAACTTGATGTGAGCAAAGGATACAGATTGGAGGAAAAAAAAAGAAAAGGATGGAAAACAAGAATACCGAGTGATGCCTCTGTTAGTGGCCATAATGAGAACGGGAGACAAGTCGCTCTCCAAGGCACGGTTCAGGAAGGAGAAACACTCCATGTCCAGCATGTGGACTTCGTCGATAAACAACACCTGCAACAACAAATCATGCAAGGCCATTATTTACGCATGATCATCCTGTAGAAAAGTGCGTTAACAAATGTCTTTGCCCCCTATTTGTGCTGTTAGCCCTGAAAATCCAATGTTAATTTGACCGCCTTCCCGTTGAAAAAAGGGCGAGCGACTGACCCCAGGGATGATCTCCGCCTTGCCCTCTTCTCTCCACTCGCAAACTTTGGCGTTGATCTGCTCGCGGACCTCCGACTTGATCTCGCCCGTGTCCCCGGAGAAAAGAGCCAGGAATCCTTGCGTGCGGCTGTTGATGACGTCGATCTCGTGCAGGGACACCGTGTGGACCACCTCCTTCCTCTTCTGCAGTTCACCCTCGGGGCACTGCACAAACTGGGTCTGCATGGAAGAAAAAAAAAGTAATCATTGCTGCAATGTGGCTTCTTGTTGCCAATGTCGGGCCTGTACCTGAGCTCCCATGGCGTCGTAGTCTCTGGCTCTGGTGAAGGAACGGCCCAACTTGCTGATCTTGCCCGTGGCTTTGTCGATGGTGATGACGTCGCTGGAAGAAACGGGAGAAGAAGGCGGAGTTTGAGGCGCTACCGCTAAGAAAGAGCAAACTAGATCAACCTACCCTGCTTGGATCTTCTCTTTGCTGAGACTGTCAATCATCTTGTTGCCCAGGTCATATATGGTCTCCATCTCAGTCGTCTTCAATGTCAACTTGCCCACCTTGGCACCCTATTATGGCAACATTTTAGGGGTTTGTACTCTTTGCAATGATTTGAATATTAGCGTAAATGTGAAAATGATAATAATAAAAATCATTTTAATTGAGATCTGGCATCTACTCATTTTATTGCAACACTTGTATAACAAAGTCAATTTTGTGGTGTACATGACCCAAATGTGATGTTCACGTTTGTGGGTGCCAGGATTTTATGAGTTAGAAATGACCCCCAAAAAACAGTAGTCATTTCCCCAATAAATGTTTGAACAAAAAAAATTGAATAAAAGTGACAAAGTTCAAAACTTCTATCTTAAATTTTATATTTCTCTCCCTATTTGTGCATTTAGCCCTCAAAGAAGTTAAGTTGAATAACTGGTTGGTTTCTTTTTGGGCCCAAAAAAAAATTGACTTTTTTTTTTAATCATTGCAATATATAAAAAAACATTTATCACCCAAGCCTAGTATATGCATATACCGTTCCAGTGGCAGGTCGATCGATCTGGATTTCCACAACTTCTCCTTCAATAATCTCTGTCTCCTCCCTGCAAAAGAAAAGAAATACATGACATTTCCATTTCAAACAACGGCCATGGATTCTTGTCGGCCCGCTCACTTGATCCTCACGCCGATGGCTTTTCGAAACGATTGACTGAGTGCCTCCGTCTTGCTCATTTCTAACGAGAAGATCTCACTGCCAGCCAACGCCGTGAACGGGGTGTCGGGACCTAAGCTCTGAGCGATACCTGCGGGGAAACATTTTTTTCGTCATCTACACTTCTACATTGTTCTTGTGTTTGGGTCTCACCCATGGCGATGGCGGTCTTTCCCGTGCCCGGCTGGCCTGCGATGAGCACCGCCCTGCCGGCTATGTGGCCATCTTTGATCATCTCCAGGATGATGCCTGCCGCCCTTCTGGAGGCCAGCTGGCCTACCATCCCTTGAGAAACCTGCCGTGGAAAAGTCGGGCTCATTTGCTTGTCGCTCGGCATCATGGGGGAAAGCGTTGAGTTCGTTTGAGGCGTAGTTGAAGGTCACGATAACAGAATGTGTCATGTTCTCACCTGTCTTGGTTCCAAGGCGTCATCCAAGCCAAGACCACGGATGTGCGAATGTGCCCCTAAAGACAAAATCAATATTCCAATTGATAAGGGGTCTCTGGAACGCTCGTTTGGGGACTTGTCAGGGAAGTGGACATTCTTACCAATTCTTTCAATTCGTGTGATGTCACGAACCTCGGGTACTTTAGTAGTCGCCATCTGTAACGAGTTAAAATCCCCATAAAGACAGATAATTAATTACACACAAGCTCAGAGAGACTAATAGTAAAATGAGAAACAGATTATTACTGAAATCATGAGGTACAATACAATCTATGTAAACAAAATGACAGATTTGATAAAAGATTCTTTTATTTTTATTTCTCACATTAATTCTAAAAAATTATGTTTATTAGAGTGGAATATTTCTGGTCATGAGCATAAAAAGTAGCTATGATAGGTCATAACGTAGGTGAGCACTTTGTGAATAATACTTTAATGTGCATATCCTGTCTGTGGAAGTATTGCGTTCATTTGTACATGTAAATGTCACATGTGTATAGTTTTCAGAGCATTAGAAATTGTTCTGGTATAGATCGTCCTTTGCAAAACGTGCTTACTGTGTCTACTCGGGTTGTCATAGCGACTGGCATGCTCAATGTCCACACACAAGAATTTCGCAAATCTATGTATGAATCTGCATCTTGATTTATAATCACTATACTCGTGATAAAATGTCAAATATTAAACATCGGCTTTCTTAACAGTTCGTATGGTAGTGCGGTTTCTACGTTAGCTGCTATGTTAGCTATATGCATCATTCTGGAGTCTCCTCATACCGTAATATACAGATCAAGGCATATTGTTACATGTATGTGTTTTAGCAATTAATTTAAAGTGTTAATATGTGAAATCGCAAGATTCCGAACATGTTTAGTTTGAATGGGAAGCTCACCTGCCCTGTTGCGCTACAACGTGAGAATACAGCGCTTTTTTCGGGAAAGTGTGCAAAGCTAAATATGTCCGGAGAGGAACAAACAACAATCTTCCTCTTGGATATCACATATATAGAGAGCTAGATGTGGAAAGTTAGAATGGGCGGTGTTGGTAACCAGCGGCCATTTTATTATAAGTAGGTGTTTTAGTAGATAATATAATGAATTCTATTTTTGTTATTTAACAAATGTTGTTATTCATAAAAAGCATATAGAAGTACTAAATTATGAATATTTAAATGCGTTTCTGGTAATTTAGGCAGCTTTATACTAAATTATGATTATTTAAACACGTTTCTGGTAATTTGGGCAATTTTTTAATTCTTTGGCCTACAAAATGTAATGTTTTGTGCAGCATGTGGACTTTACTGGAGCATTTATTTATTTCAGCGCTTTGACCTGGTCAGGTATTTCGTGCTGTGGTTGGAAGCTTTGTGTGATCAGGAGTGGAGAACATTTGATATTTATAAGACAGTCTATGCAAATCTCGTTACGTTTGTGCTCAAATATGATTGGCTTATTTGAAGGGATGGTTAGCCGGTAAATTTAAATCGTGGGATGGGAGGGGCTAGACGTTAGCCAAGGAATTGTTCGCGCTTTTTTTCGAAATGTAGCGCCAGTTTTGAAATATCGGAATGGACTAGTTAACTGCCATTTGCAGTGATAGACGTCTGGTCAATGCAAAACCAGCAATTCTGATTTGTCAGTCATCACTAATGGTCGGTAATGATGAACATATATAGTAAAAAGTAAAATTTATTGAAGTTGCTTTAATAGTTTACTCAGTACATATGTTGTGACATTTTGACCAATATACTGGGGTCAATATAAAAGCTCTTTGAAGGAACTATCGTTTTATCTATGAAGTAATGTTGGACTATAAAGTCATAGCTTTCTAGTTTCTTTCTATATTGTATAACTGACAAAAACAGGAAACGTACTACAAGTACTGTTATAGTTCAAGAAATGAACCAAGGAACATTTGCTTCAGACTGAGTGTGGGGCTCTTAAAAGAGCCGTTGTTTTGAGTGTCGACACTTGGAATAATTTAAGCCCGTTCACCGCGAATGCGGCGGGCTAGCTGGATGTCTTTAGGCATGATGGTGACTCTCTTGGCATGGATGGCGCACAAGTTAGTGTCTTCGAACAGGCCGACCAAGTAAGCTTCGCTGGACTCCTGCAGAGCCATAACGGCGGAGCTTTGGAAGCGAAGGTCGGTCTTGAAATCTTGAGCGATTTCCCTCACTAACCGCTGGAATGGCAGTTTGCGGATGAGCAACTCGGTGGATTTCTGGTAGCGACGGATCTCACGGAGAGCCACGGTTCCGGGCCTGTAACGGTGAGGTTTCTTCACTCCTCCGGTGGCCGGAGCGCTCTTGCGGGCAGCCTTGGTAGCCAACTGCTTCCTGGGAGCTTTTCCGCCGGTGGACTTACGGGCTGTCTGCTTCGTTCTTGCCATCTTCTCAAAGATGAAGTGTCAACTGCAATGTGCCGCCTGCTTGCGAGCAGCAGCTTTTATAAAAGAGAATTCGCGCCACGGCGGCGGTGATTGGTCGAGGTTAGGGCCGGACGCGCTGACAGAAATTCAAATGAGCCAATGATGGCGTTGGAGGGAAATTTTCAAATTAAGCCCCGCCCTATTACTATCTAACGACTGTCTTTTGTGACAAGCTATTTTTTTTTAAAAAAAGGGAACGAGGACGTGAAAACATTTGTGTAAACCTCAATAAAATCGTGTCATTTTTCCATAGTATCTTCTGAAATATATTGCGTTAACATGCCATTTACACAGCACTCATTAAGTTTGGACGTCAAATGTATTTTGCACAATATGGTTAGTTGCGATGTTATCCTTTATAACGCACTGCCTTAATTCTATCAATGATATTGACCACGCTCTCTTAAAAAATATATCTTTTTAATTCCCATTCCTTTGTTTTGCACTTCGAATGGACTTTTACTGTACAAATATACGTGTCTTGTCTAAATCAAATAACATAGTCGATACTACTATTCTACTCAGTAATAATTAAGTCATTATTAAGAGAAAATGAGGACGACTCTTTAGTGGAAATTGTGGTGGCTCTTAAAAGAGCCTTTGGATGAGGACGAGTAGGAAGGAGTCAACCGATTCACTTTTTAGCCTTTTTGGGTGCTGCCTTCTTCGCCGCTTTCTTGGGTGTCTTCTTAGCAACAGGCTTCTTTGCTGCCTTTTTAACCTCTTTCTTGGCCGGCTTAGCTTTAGCCTTAGCCTTGGTCGGGGTCTTCTTGGGGCTGCTGGCTGGCTTAGTCTTCTTAGGCGTGGACTTCTTTTCAGCTTTCTTTGTTTTCTTCACCTGTTTGACGCTCTTCTTGCTGGGCGATGGCGCAGCTTTTTTCGCTTTGACGGGCTTCTTCGTGGACTTCGCGGGCGATTTCTTTACAACCTTGGGTTTTGGGGGAGCCCCTTCAGGTTTGGCCAGCTTGAAGGAACCAGAAGCGCCGACTCCTTTGGTTTGGATCAGCTGGCCGCTCTCCACGCACCGGAGGATGGTGCTATTGATGCGCTTGTTCTGCTTGGTCAGATCAACGCCTTTCTGGGTGGCCAGGATCTTCTTGATGGCGGTGGCCGAAGTGCCTTTGCGCTCCTTGGACGCCGCGATGATCTCTATGATCATCTTGGGGAGGCTGGGTCCCCCCTTGGCCACTACCTTGGCCGCCTTCTTCTTGCCTTTCGCCGGCGATTTGGTGGTCGCTGCGGCGGCTGGTGCTTCTTCTGCCATATTTGCTCTTGCGTTGTAGTCTGGATTCGGGACAAGCTGTCAACTTAATGCTGGTGCCGAGAGCAGGAGGCGGGACTTATAAGACGCATGAGAACCGTGGAGACTCAACTCCGCCGCCGTCCTGCAATCGTTGGGAAATGTGGGCGCACTTTTTGTGTTTTCTCTTCTATCTTTCACCCCCAAACTACACCGCGGATAAACATCCCCCGTCATCATTTTTACCTCAGATGAAAGATAAACCTCTAAACTGTACGCTTTTGTTTGGTTTTTGGTCGAAGACCGACTATTTTTCCCACTACGGCTGTCAAAGCTCTCTCAAAGTCAGTCGTTCGGAGTCGTACGCGGTCACTTTCCGTCACATTTTGTCCTCAAAACGAGTCAAAATGTGTCGCGATCGTCGCGATACTGCACCGGGCACGAGATGAGACATCTGAGTAGACATTCCGTTCAAATCCGCGTTCGCAACTTTTCGATTTTGTCTGTTACAGCCAAATTTGTGACGGGAGCAAACACAGCGTTTTTCGCGGTGACCCGGGGCGGTTACCGGACGTACACTTTACAAGTAGAAGGAATACCTGTAAGATCTTGCTCATAAGATGATATGAAGACATTGATTGAAATCCAAGTTCGTAATGATGGTCTGCTTTTTTTCTTTAATAGCCATCCGCCTCCCATGAACGCAAGAAAAACATGGAAACTCGTTCAAACGACATTGTGTTGACATTCTTGGCAGTATGACTTTGGATTGTGTACTATATATTTTGGGGGGTTCTAACAGTTCTGTGAAAAAAATAATCAAGTTCTCCAGTCCAAATGAATTTGACATCCAGCACCTTTTACTTGATTTCAATGAGTGCCCTATGAAGTACTTTTTTTTATTAATTCCACGAAAAAAATCATATTAGTTCCAATCACTGTTGTTACAGTATTTCATTTTCAATTTGATATTGATACTGAAAACATACATGAATAAATTACTAAAAAGAAATGTTTTTATTATTTTTAGCAAAATGCAAGAATGTACTTTACTATTACTGTTGACTCATTGGCTGCCAATGAATGACGAGTTGCATTCCCCAATGACATCAAATAAATAAACGAATAAACCAAACGTCTACAATTAGAACAATATGAAAGTTGATACCTTTGGCATTGAATCGCATAACCGGATACACCATTTCATACATCTTGACATTTTTGTTACATTTGACAACCCTAGCTCCAATTATGTACATAGCAATGTGAATATCCAATATTTTTTGCACGTTAATGTGTTTCAGAGCGCAGTAGGTTGGAAAATAATGGGGTAGTTTTAATATTTAAAGAAGAAAACCAACAATAACGTGTGCCAAATATGGCTGCTTCCATTGAACATATCAAATAACAATAGATTTAATCTATTTCACAGTTTTAATACAACCCAAACTGGTAATACTGTAAATTCCTTATGTCGTAAGACATTCACTTATCTACTCTACATTGTGATATATGTTCATAGCTCAACTCTCCTTTTCCTGTTAAATTATTTAATACTTTCATCGTCGATATGGACTTGATTGAAGTTAGAAGTAGTCCCTTCTTATTTATTTCAAGTCCATGTCCCCATGTTGCTCCTGAAACTGTTTATCCAATCGTTAAAGAAATGGGTGAAGCCACCATCACGTTGCTGTAAATATGAATATGAACACAAGAAAGACGTGCGTTGGAATCCACCAAGAAGCACCCCCAAGTGACCTCCAAGCTTGATTTCCCTTGTTTTAGATCCAAAATGGCCACCAAGTCTGAAAAAATTAATTCCACGGTCTTGTACAATCTCTTTGCCCTGCTATTTTTTCACCCCCATTTCTCGCCCGCCAGCTTCCCGGATGATCTGGGACGCCGGGGCGAGCCGCCGTCCTCCCGCGCTCGATCCCGGGAGGAGGTTACGGCCGGGGTTGTCCGAGGAGGACGTCCGAAGCGGCGGGAGCAGCTTGGGGGCCACGCACCGAGGGCTGTGGCTGATGGAGGACAGCGTCTGCTGGCTGCCGTTCAGGTAGGAGGAGTTGTTGGACCCTTTCTGGCATCGGTAGTTGTAGTACGCCTGCCAGCCTTGTCTTTTCCGCTTCCAACGGCAGCGTAGGATCCGCCCGAAGGCCTGTAGGTAGGACCAAATTCAGTTATTTATTTACTGGTCCATCCTGTTCGTTCATCACTCCGGCTTTTTACCTGCTTAAACTCACGGCTATAGCATGGGTAGATGATGGGATTCAGACAGCTGTTGAAGTAGCCCAGCCAGAAAATGACGTTGAAGAAAGTTTCGGGGGGACGCAGGTTTCTGTTAAAAGAAACTGAAAAACACCAGACCAAATCTGTTAAGGCCTGTTTAATGAGCGAGGTCACAACTCATCCGTCGCCATTGGCGCTGCTCGATGTCAATATATTTTGATTGAATGAGACCATCTTTTTGACAAGTTTTCTTTAAAAAAAAAAGTGTCCATTTTTTTGTCAAATGTTTTTAGTGAGGAAAATTCAGTCTTTTTACAGTTTTTAAATGGAACAAAATCGCAAAATATTCTCTTATTTTTGGGGGGGAATAATTAGAATAATAGTAAATAGTCTTAATTTTTTATGATTGGGAAAACTAGCTGAACATTCTTCAATTTTGGGTTAAGGGAAATTGACATGAATGTTATTTTAGCAAACCCTGAATTGGTTGCCAGGCAGTCGCAGCACAAAAGTATGGCGTTCACTCGTTAAATTTCGCACTTTATAAGGTGAATGACAAGTACTGCAGGGAAGGGACAGAATTTGCTCTCTCCTTTATCCAGTTTGGACATTAATCTACCCACTGAAAAGCCCAGTGACCTCCTGGCCAGGCAGGTGCCCTCATGTCGGAGGCCCTGGTGGGATTTCCGCAGATCGTCCGGGATTTGCGGCAGATCGCCATTTTATTTTTCCTAGATAACGCATCTGAATCCGTCCTCCGGCATGGACTTGTAAGGCCATGGCGTATTTCGGCTTGCCTCATCTGACTATATATGACAAATCCCGGCACGAAAACAGGCCGTCTGCCACCGTTACGAGTGCCTGGCATCCTCTATCTTCCCATGATGCATCACTGTCATCCCATCCCAAGTTTGGCATGTCTTTTCCTCTCACACAGGAAGGCTCTATTTTGGCTTCTGTTTGGGGTTTCGACCTTGTCCTCCTTTTTAAACATTGTGTGGCCACTCCACTCATTCACTGCCATAGACAGAAATGGACGTAAAATCCATTTGAACGATCTTGGGTCAAATTATGATTGAACGTTCAGCATAGTCTTGTCCAAAAATACTGTATGTATGCCATTAAATATGTTCAAATTAGCTTGACCAAGATCTGCAAGTCGTAAAAACAATGTTTTGCCGTAAAGTGAAATGATAGTTTTTTTTAACGGCTGGAAACTTTTGTTTTTTTTTTTAAACCAGAGTGCAGTTTTATTGAGCATGAAATGCAATTCACAACTCAGCAGAATGGAGGCACTTAAACTACAGAGGTCAAAGCGCAGCTATAAAACAATTTAAAATGCCATAGCAAAAAAGAAAAATAGCGATGTCTTCATAAATAATGTATATTTTTCATAAAATAGCCAGGCTTCATTTGAGCCCATCATCCGAGAGCAAGGGATTTTTCTCGAATTTCTAGTTTATGAAATATTTATACCAAAAGGAACATGTTTGCTACTGTTTAGCTGGTGATTGTTTTTTTCCCATTATTATTAAATCTGCTCAAACGTTGTGTCCAAATCTAATAGAGAAGCGTGCCGTTATGAAGCGGTGCTGCGTATGAATTAGATTTTTTTTTTTTGCAGATTGTAGAATTAACTCTTTAGGGTCCTATGTTTATATAGTGCCATAATTCTGGCAGGCCTGTCACTGATGCTATCTCTTGTTTTAATAGTTGAGTCCAGTCTAAAATAAGGAAAATATCAATAACAACGGGGGAAAAAAATAGAGCCAGATGTGATTACAGTTCAACTCTGACAAATGACTGTTCTAGGTCATTTAACGAACAACTTTATCTCATTTATTTTAAGTATCATGAGATATTTTTTGTTTAACTAAAAACATATTCTCGGCAATACTTTTTTTTTGCACTGAGCAATTAATTAATCAGCCTTTAGACAAAATTAAATTGGACCTCAAGGATTGATAGATACGGATACGTGCCATATAACTACCAACCTTCAAGATGATCGATTTATCAATGGAGAAAAAAAAATAAGGTTCACTTGGAAAACAACAACCATCTTTTGGTCACTCTATAATCATGACTATCAATGTTGAGGGATACGTACTAATGGGAAGAGCCAGGAAGAAGGGCAACCAGCAGAGGATGAACATTCCCACCACCACGCCCAGCGTCTTGGCCGCTTTCTTCTCCCTGGAGAATTTGAGCAGCTTGACGGTCAGCGTGCTGCGCCCGGCCGAGCCGGCCTTGGAGCCGGCGCACAGATCCTGGATCTGCTGATTCCGGCAGTGGATCCTCAGGGTCAGCTCGTTGGAGTCTTGCTGCCGCTCCTTCATCACGCCGGCCTCCAGGTTCTTGGTGGTGCGCTTGGCCACCACGTAGACGCGGCAGTACATGGCCAGGATGACGGCCAGGGGGATGTAGAAGGATCCAAGTGAGGAGAAGAGGGCGTAGAAGGGCTCCTCGGTGATCACGCACTCCGTGTCGTCCTGCAGGGACCATGACAGAGTCATCAGTTGGTCTGGATACTGGACGTCCACTCCATATGAGCTAGTAGGGCCGGCATCCAATGAACAAACGTTCAATTGCTGTCGGTGTTTTCTTTATCTCAAAGAAGCTAAATCCGTTTTCCGGATACTAATGTTCATCCGCCTATAAGTTAAAGCTCATTTAGAGTGTGTTTATTCATTCATTTTCTCACAAGGGTCTGTGGAGGGTGCTAGAGCCTATCTCAGCTGATGATGGACACCATAAATTGGTGGATAGCCAATCGCAGAACACAAGAAGACAAAGGACAACCATATAGGATCCCGCTCAATGTTCAATGAATGTTCAAGGAGCTCAGCATGGATGTTTTGGGGGTGTGGGAGGAACCGGTACACGGTCGATTGGTCGCCGGTCTTTTGGTCGCCGATCTTTTGTTCGCCCGTTGTTGCGGTCGGGGCGACCAAAAGACCGCCATCAAAAGACCGGCGACCAAAAGACCGGCGACCAAAAGACCGGCGACCAATCGACCGCACACGGAGGAACCGGAGTACCTGGGGAAAGCCCACGCAGACCCATGGGGAGAACATGCAAACTCCACCGGGGAATGAAAGGAGATATTACGCTGGTTCAGGAATAGCACCGTTAATTTGAGGGCAGTTCCATTTTTAAGAGGTGAGCCACTCACGTGCGAGGGCGGTTGCTTCCAGCCCAGCAGCGGGCCAATGGAGATGACGATGGCCAGGATCCAGACGCCCAACATGGCGAGCAGCGCACGTTTCTCCGTCACGATGACCGGGTACTGCAGCGGATAGCGAACGCCGATGTAGCGGTCGATGGAAATGACGCACAGCGACATGATGGAGGCCGTGCAGCACAGGACGTCCACCGCCGCCCAAATGTCGCAGAAAATGCGACCGAAGACCCAGTAGTTCAGAATCTACAAACGGAGGAAAAGAAAATTGCCGAACGTTTATCATCACACCACCCATAAAAATGTGTACGTAAACATGACAAGTGGTGGAATTGTGAGATTTAAGTCATATGTCATATTCCCAAATTTAAGTTTTAATTAATGTTCTGGTTACTTGCAGTGGATCGGAACTGCACTTTGACTTATAAAGTGTGGGGGTGTGCTTACATTTTGGACCCTATGATGCCATTTAGGGTCACCAAGATTTCTTTTTTGGCACTTCTTTAAAAAAAAAATCTTGCGGGGGCTAAGATCTTTGAAATTTTAAGTCAACATGCTTTTAATCACTTGCCTATGTGCTTTATAACAAAGTATGTATACACAGGATGACCAAAGCGTTTGAAAGATGACATTGCTTTAAAATCCAGTAAATAATGAGTATTGAAGAAGTATTCAATTTAATCTACCAACATGGCTAACAAGAATAAAATTGAGTTTTAATAGTGCCTTCAAAAAATATTTAGCATGTAATTTACTCATCTTAGTTATCTTGTAACATTTTCTCATAATCATTGAAATCAAATGTAGAAAATATCATACTATATTAATCATTTTAAAATGTATGGAATTATGACTGAAGATTTGGTGTCATTTGCATAGCAAATGTTAATACTGTGGTTACACGACCCAAATTGACATCCTTTTATGTCAATGCTTTTATGGAATCATTTTATTTATTTACCGAAAAAACACATAAATTAAGAATGTTTTTTTTCTTCTAAAAAAGACTCACTCAGTGCCAATGACCATTTTCATGCATTTATAATTTTCACAAGGCATTAGGAATGTCTAAGACTTCTATACTGAATTCCAATTTTCCCATTTTTCTTTCTCTTTTTTTACCATTGTAAATAAAATAATGACTCAAAAGTAATAAAAACAAGTGAAAAGAGCAGTCGCACATTTCCTTGTCATTTGCGAAAGCAGCGCACCTCTAGCGTGGCGGACACGGGAAGCACGGTGGTGCTGAGCAGCAGGTCGGCGATGGCCAGGTTGATGATGAAGTAGTTGGTGGGCGTCCGCAGGTGGCGGTTGCACACCACCGACAGAATGACCAGCAGGTTGCCCACGATGGCGAAAGCGATGAAGGAAGCCAGCACCACGCCCACCGGCACCGCTCTCATCAGGTCCGGCGGCGCGTGCTTGCTGCCGTTGCCCGTGGCGTTGGAGTCCGGCGGAGGCGCCTGCCAGCCGCTCCAGGAGCCGTTGGCCCGCAGGCTCATGATCAAAAGCGGGACCCGCTCTTTAATCCGGATGCGCCGGAGGGTCCGCTGCCTAGCGGATTCTGCCTCCCGTCGGTCCGTTTCCACCCCGGGCGGTCGATCGCTCACCCGCTCGGGCTGCCGGTGCGCCTCTGCGGCACTAAAGTGTGCGTTCGGTGGCCAGTGGGGGAGACTTGTGTCCTTTTATGGGCCAAGTCTTTTAATGTGGGAAAGTTCCGACGAGGGGAGGAGAAAAGAAGAGAGATAGAGAGCGAGACCAAGAAAGAGAGAGAGAGAAAGAATACATCCTGATGGAATCAGAATCAAGTGGGCATCTCTAGAGCGGATGCCGCACTGTGCATCATTAACCCTTTTGGCCAAACGCTGCCATGATGGATGCATCATCACGTCACCAAACGGACCTTGTGTGCTACAAATCACAAGTTCCATGGTCGTTGGTTGGATTTCCAATTTCGCAAATAGACAACAAAGGTCTTTGGATTCAGGTTCAAATGCGTCCAGGCTAAAAAGGTTAAACTACAGTTCAAATAGACGGTCATTCAATTAATCTCTTAATTTCTTTTTTTTTTAAATGATGCTCAAATTTAGAATTACACTCAGTAAAGTATGTATGATTCACAATACCACAATAACAGTATCACGATCATATAAATAATAGGTTATTCTCTCTAACTGTGTTTGTTTGTTTGTTTGTTTGTAGTTTGGTGAACCAATTATATATTCCGTATATACGTGTGTATACTATTTTACTGTATGTATTTGTACTGTGTGGCCAATTTGTTATCAGATGTTGCACTTCATTCCTTCAACTGATGCTCAAATTTAGAATTACACTCAGTCAAGTATGTATTATTCACAATATCATGATAACAGTATCACAATGATATAAATAATAGGTTATGGTCTCTAACTATGTTTGTTTGTTTGTAGTTTGGTGACCCAGTTATATATTCAGTATATACGTATGTGTATACTATTTTACTGTATGTATTTGTACTGTGTGACCAATTTGTTATCAGATGTTGCACTTCATTCCTTCAACACAGCAACATTCATATAAAAGGGGGCACAGAGCACAAATAGGGGTTAAAGCAAAATATATTTCAAACAGAATTAACATTCGGGTTTTATACATGGGTGACCTAAACACAAAAAGTGATGTCATATGTCTCGATTATGATATTACAATTTCATTTTTCTTACAATTAATCGTTCTTTTGAAATATGGCTTTTAATGTTTTGGACTCTGAGTGTATATAGTAAAAAGTATATCAATCATGTTACTCATCAAAAACAGGAATTTTTGAGATGTGCATTTTTTTGTGTGTGTTCCCACGACCCCCCGTGTTGCCATGGTACCAAAGTGTCTGTCGGCCAAGTGTTTCAAACAGAGAGGAATTAACACAATTATTATGGCGTAGTTTGATATTCAACAATAGTGGATCTTTAAAAAAAAAAGCATGCCGGTTTAGCTCAAGTCTCCACGTTTGCTTGTGTCCCGTGGGCCCCAATTGGCCCCTGGGCTGCAAGTTTGAGAGCCTCCTCCTATACGATTATTTAAAAAAAAAAAAACGAGTTTAGTGATTTATTTGATAAGGTTAAAGCAGAGGAACCCGAGTGCGCCGACAATCGCAGACAATCACACACGCGCGCCGAGGCGAAACTGAGCTTTTACTGCTCGGCTGTGTTTACGTCTGAAGCCATTAACGGACGTTTAAATGCGTCAGATGTCAGGCGGCCTGTCAGAGGTGACCAGTCGGACGTGCGCGTCTCCGTCGAGACCTTCCGGGTAGCGCAAATACGCCTCCATAGAAGGTCAGCGGCTCAGGTTTTGATTTGGGTGGAATGTGAGGAAGAATTTTTCAGCGCAATCCAGCTCAAAATGGACGTCTGGCATCGAAACATGAGCGTTCGCCGACAAATTCCAAAGAGCAGAATGTTTGTTTATATATATATTAATCCTATATCCTAGACATCCAATCCATTTTGACTGGGAGGCGTGAATAAACAAGCGTTTGTTATTGTTCCCGATCCCCATCGAAATGGATTGGACGTCTCGCGCCATCCGTGGCAGCCAATGGGTTAACTGCCAGGCTAACCTTGGCAACATTTCCCCTAAATTTCAACGCTGCATTCCTATCGTTTTGCAAAAAATAACTCTGTAGTCATCATTAAATTCCACTTTTATTAGCGTTTTCAATAGTCACACACGCGACGTAAAAACAAAATCGTTCATCCGGCGTGCTGAAAGGATAAATAAAAAAAATAAAAAAAGGAAAACCACCAAATTTGGAGATACCTGCAGGATCAAGCTCCAAATTTAGCCTCTTGCTCTCCTTCACGCTGACCCGGCGGAGACGCGAACCTCAGTTCTTGGATAAACTCTCCGCCGTGAAAGTTATTTGTTGTCTTTCCCTCTTGGGTGCAGTTTGTCTTCCGTTGTCCCGGCAGGGCCTGAGTTATGGCGACGGGGAGCGGTTGCCGGGGCAGCCGGTGGGAGTTGGAGCGCTGATGGATCCAAGAGCGTGAGGACGCTGAGGGCAAAAGAGCAGTCATCCCTTTTGACAACATTTGTCGATGCCTGCTCTCTATGCGGTTTGTTGTATTTTCTCGCATATAAGCCATATTTGTAACTCAAAAATAATGTTGACTGAATCCAGGGTACGGCTTATATGCGCACAAATTAGACTCGACTTGCACGAAACTGCAAAGTGACAAAGACCAAACGCCATAATGCAAGACATTGCAGCTGATACGCTCATTTATTTCATAATAGTAAAAAGATAAACAGATGAAATGCTAAATAAGAATGTGTATGAATGAAATTCAAGAAAAAAAACATATGTTGCATAAAACGTCCGCAAATCCCAATAGCTGTTAAGGCTGATCGAAGGTCTTGCGGTCGATCATTTAAAATATCAGCCTTGATACCTGCGTAATGTGTATCTCATGTTGTTATTGCACCCATAGACTTGGTGAACGTTGGACCGCTATGGACACACTTCCTGGTTGCACTGCTCACTTCCTTTTTGAATTTGTCTACTTGCAGGTAACCCTCTTTCAATTCATACAGTATCTCAGAAATACCACGTCCGATGATGTTTCTTAAGATTTTCCCTTCAAAGTAACACATTTGTACTTCCTACTAAAACCATAAATATGGAGGTGAAAATTGTCAATCACGGGGACGGCTTATACGAGAGAAATTGTAAAATCAACGATTTTAAGGCATTTTTAAGGGGATGCCTTATACACAGAGGCGGCTAATATGCGAGAAAATACGGTACTTGGATTGAATGACCACAAATATACACTCTTGCCCAATCGGGAGTCTTAAAATGGTATCGGCGTGACACTAGTTGTTAGCGGAATTGTCATTTGTGGGTTGAAGTAGCATTTCGAACAGTAAAATTGCATATCCGGTGAAGGTGTTGATGAACTTTTGAATGGGTTGGACACGTGCATGCGGCTCTTTTGTCCGCCCCCGCCACGTTATTAGCATTTTCCAGAGCGTGCGTTTGTTAGCGAGATGCTAATTCGGCCCGCGGAGAACACCACGTAGATGTCATAATGAAAGGGACAAGAATAGGCAGATGGTGGAAGAGGAACAACAGGAGGACAGAGAACACAACAGAAGGATGGCAGGGTTTTATATCTACGGCTACCGTGGCAACGGGCATGTGTGAATGGCGCCCCAAGACTGTTTTGCACTCCCATAAAATCGATTTGATTGACGCCTGATGAACTACGTGCCTTTTTTGACGGCAAGGGATGTCCAATATGTTATGTTATTAACCCTTTGGAGGACAATTATTCTGATTGGCTGCTATTGACCCTGCTAGACGTCCAATCCGTTTTTACTTCCGTCCCATTCAATGGTATTTTTAATGTACGAGTAATTTATTTTTTATGAATCGAAACAGGAATTAACTCAATAAACTGTTGTTTTTAAATATAAATAGAATTTAATGCCACTTATAATGACAGATGTCCAATTGCGTTTAATATCTGTATTTTTGAAGAGACTTGACAAATGACTAAGATGATTATGGCGTGCATATTAATGTTGTTTAGCAGCAGGTGGAGGTCATCTTGGAGATGATGAAGAGAAGTCCAGCTGGAGCTTTGAAAAACAGCCCAAAATTGTCTTTTCCTTTAAAAAAAAAAGATGGCTTTCTGCCATAAGCACACACTCAACTATTTTTAAGTCCCACTGAGAACTTTTCAGATGCGTTCATTTTTATCTTCTGCATTGTACACTTAACCCTAGCTTTATGAAATTCAATGTTTATACTACAGATTTAATCCCAACTTTGATGTAAAGTGGTGCTAAATCCCTCCCGTAAAACCGTTACCAGCACCGTAAAGAACTGGATCTGCAGTTTCTATCAAGTTTACTTACTGTCAACCTGTAAGTCATGAAGGAAATAATTGTGGGTTTATTCTTAACCCTTTATAGGCCACTCACTGAAATCATTGGATGCAATTGAAAAAAATGTTTTTTTGTTCTTTAGAAATACATGCAAGAAAAGCCAAAAGATTTTCAAAAATAAACACTAATTGAATTATTAGTGCGTCGTTGCGAGCCATTAACAAGAATAAGTTAGAATGGATTGGACAGCTAACTTTTTGACCTTCATTCTTACTTTCAAAAAATGACATTTTATTTCACCTTCTTATTGATGCTGATGATGTAACAATATTTTATTTTTCCCAAGGTGACGGAAGGTGACACCATGTTCCTTGACACAAATTAGTCATATTGTTGTTTTGTTTTCACGGGCATGCACACAAACATGGCGATGCACATTGATTTCCTTCAGGCTTTAACCTCCTAAATTGTGAGGATGGATGTCACTCGCCTCATATTCTTGTGACGTGCTTTTTTCTCGGGGGTCAGTAACGGACAACATTTTTTGGGGATTGATATTAACAATCAATTGACCCATTTTTTTCTATGTACGGTAAAAGCACGTTCATCAGCGAGGCCATAAAGAATAGCTGAAATTCACTTCAAACACATTTAAACTCATGAAACATGTGTTGAAATGCAATTTCAGTACAGGATAATAGTAAGTAATTGTCATGTAAAAAAGGACTGGAAAAAATACGTACTATAAATGGATTTTCTGATACTTTGGTTAATAACCAACCGTTTTAACGTGGTTAGGATTCAGGCAGGAGGCTAATATGAATGCTTACTTTGTAAATTCGCAGTTAATTCACTGGATTTCTGACATTTATGAAAACCCGTGCTGTTGGAAAATTTGTTGAAAAACGCCATTTATAGCTGTTTCAAGTGTGCGTGCATGTGTGTGTGTTTAAAGTTATTGGAACTGAAGTTATGCAATAGTTGTTGGAGTTAGCAATGGCTTCTTACGCCATGAATGGAGCACATTTTTAGCCGGTTACTAAATCAGATGCAATAAAACAGCACTAGAGGGCAACAAAGCAATACGGATAAGTAAAAGTAGTTTGTCAGCGGATGATATAACGCATAAAATATATATATATAGTATATTAAAAAACGGGCATCAAAATGTTCATTGTTTTTTGGTCCGGTTCCCACCAGGACCAAGATGAGTCCGTGTTTCGTTACCCAACCCATCTTGTTGGTTTGATGCCAAAAATCATATCGTCTATATGTCCAATGCAGAAATTGAGTCAATAAAGTTGTGTTTGTCTTTCCATTTTCAGAAATCCAATTAGACAGGAATGAACCCTAACATGAGAATGTCTGACCTTTGACCTCTGACTGTTTTCTTTCCAATCGCAGATGATAATGAGATGGGCAGATGTAAAGCCACTGAGATTTTTTGTGTCCTTGTCTTCCTTTGTTTTTTTTGTTTTGTTTGACCAGCAGAAAAACTTTCTAAAAATACCATGGAATGGAAAAGGGAAGTGGCAATCGTTAGCGAGCCGTCTGGTCGCCACTCTTGGCGTAGACCTCTCTTGCGGGAACACGGCGACGACCAACATGTCAGCGCTGCTCCAGCTTTGCTTTGCCACCTGCGTCGCCGGGACAGGTGAGTACCGACTGGAAGTGAAAGCTGACGAACGTTCATTTGCCGCCAGCCATCCTTGTCCAAACGCATCGGCCTTCGATCGTCTTGAATGTAAGACGACTTCAGATATTTACATTTTTTTCTTCAAGTGATTGCCGGTTCCGCTGAGACAGTGGTGGGCTTGGAAGGCCGAAGCGTGGCGCTTCCGTGCCGCGTGACGGCCGCCGAAAAAAGGGGCGTGCACGTGTGCTGGGGGCGTGGCCAGCCGGCCGTCTTCTCCTGCCACAACACCTTGGCCCACATGGCCGGCCGACGTCTGATCTACAGGAGGTCCTTCAGGTATAGTCCACGACTACGAGTCCCACAATGCTTTGCTGCGTTTTCCAGGCTCCGCCCCCTCTCGTTCCTGGAGCGCAGGTACTCGGTGTCTTGGGGCACGAGAGACGCGCTCTCGCCGTCGCTGTCCATCTTCAACGTGCAAACTTCCGACTCGGGATTGTACCACTGCCGGGTTGAGCTGCCCGGACTTTTTAACGATCAAACCTTCTCCGTTCTCCTCATCGTCGCCAAAAGTCAGTTTATCGGATGGACGAGGGTTAATAATTCGTAAAAATGCTGGTTCGGTATGAAGGAGCAAGGGCGCCAAAATGAATTGTGTTTTATTTCTGTGATTATTTATCTCTAGATGTGTTTCAAATTTGATTGAATTTGCCTTCACAACTTTATTTTGATAGATTTTAAGTTTTAATTAAGCCCGGGGAGTCGTTTCGTCGTTACGAACGAACCGTACAAATTAAACGGCTGATTAAATACAATCAAAATTGATCCATACAAGTCCATGTTGCAATATAAAAGTGAGCGCACAACAATAATATTAAAACAATAAATAAATGAAATGTGAAATTTAATGAATACAACCCAACATAAACATAAAAACTGAAGTTGACATTTCATTTTGGCAATCTTGGTCCTTCATAGTCCAGTTTTACATAGAGTTGAAAAACCCAAAACTTTGCTTCCAGGTGAAGGGAACCTGAACGCACCGCCGACGACGCAAAGTACGGGAGTGGAGACTGGAAAGGATGTGACGGAGAGCGTCATTTGGTGGGATAGCACGATAGACGACACAATCGGACCCGTGGTTGCTCAGGTTCAGGTATACAGACGACAGAAATGGCTGTCGGACGTCCACCGTTTGTGGTATTTTTTATATCCTAACGCTCTTGTCCGGGTGACAGACGGCCGTCGGCAAGAAAGACGTCTTCGATCTGTGGATGTTCCTGGGAATCACGCTCAGGAGCGCCTTTATCGTCTTCATCCCCGCAGTGATCCTGACAGCGGCCTATAGTTCGTACACAATTTGGGGCTCATTTGGGTCATTTGGGGAAGCCTCATCCCTTAACGTTCAATGGAAAATTCCCAAATGAAAATTGTTCTTCATTATTTAAACTGGGTGGTGTAAAATTAAATCCAAATCTCAGATTTAATTTTTTTACCCCCCAAAAATATGATTTACATTTTCTCCCCTATCCCCAATTCCATTTTTTAAGGAAACGATGAGAACAAAAAGACAGTGAAAGGTCAAAATTAGTATGACCCATTATTAGGCAATCATTGAATTCAATGGTGTCCATTATTGTGATATCTCTTGATCAAATGTCTAAAATGAAATCTTGACTTATTTCCCCTATTTTCAAATATTTGCCTTTTCTTTTCTCTTGGCTGCAGGGATTTGGAGGACCAATCTAAAGGCACTTACAGACAGCCACAGGAACCAATCAGAAGAGGCAGAAGCAGACGTATATGTGTAAAAATGACAGGACCCTCATTTTTTCGTCCCTATTCATGTTTAGTTCATAAAATGTAGTACTTTTTTTTAAATGTATTGCCTTTTTGGACAGTCATCATTCATTTATTCCTTCGTCCCAGTCCAAAATGGGATTTTAAACTATAAAGACTGCATGGATTTAACATGTCAACATGTTTGTATTTTGGTATACTTATCTTAGATCAGAATTGAGTCACAGTGCTATTGAGTATAAGGAAATGAAACCAGCAAGTTTAGGCGTCACAGGAAGAGGACTGAGCTAAAAAAATGAAGTCATGCTGCCTTCCAGTTCACGTTGACAAATCAAAAGAGGACGGGGGGGGCAAAAAAAATCGTGTGGCGATAACCAGCCCAACTCAGCCGATGATGAGACAGATCATTCTCACTGATGCCGCAAGAAAATGAGGACTTTATTGCTATATCTCCTCCTTTCAGGTATCGTGCTTATTAAATATTGTCATATTTTTTTCAAGTATTTTCACGATCGTCCAGGAATATGATCATTAACTCTTTTTCTCAAGGCCACATTGGCCTTATTTGTAATACAAGTGTGACCTACATGAACTAATATATAACATCCACATACATGTGGATACCAGGCTTTAATAACAATAATGATGTAACATTTTTCTTATTGAATAACTATATAGTATATATTTATGAATGATAAATGAATGCAATGTTATGGAAAACATTGAGTTGATTTTATAATGAATCAAAAGAAACATACTGTGTTCATGGCTTTCAATAAGACTTTTAAATTGTCATGTAATGTACAATACTTCTGCTAAATGTACATTTGTGTTGTTCAGTTTACGAGTCTGCCGCCGAGCGAGTGGTGGGAGTCCAAGGTCAAAATGTCACGCTGAAGTGCACGTACGACGTGAAAACACACGGACGTCTCTCGGCCTGCTGGAGTCGCGGAGTTTTGCCGTACAGTCGCTGTGGCAAGTCCATCGTGGACACGGATGGCCACAGCGTGATAATAGAGAGCGGCAGGTACAGGATGCTAGGTCGGCTGCAGGACGGAGACGTCTCCTTGACCATCCTGGACGTGGAGAAAGAGGACGGCGGACTCTACGGCTGCAGGGTGGAGATCGCTGGTCCGTTTAATGATGAGAAACACATCATTTCGCTGACCGTGGAAGACGGTGAGGAATCGAAACAATGTGGTTTTGAAGCTTTTTCCTTTCTACACCGTCAAAAATATCATTAACTGTATTTTTAAGTCGCTGCTTTTAGTCAGAGGATAAAGAATATGTGCTTGTGAGTATTGTTGGCGTCTTTCAAACTTTGAAAATTTAAAATTCTGCATAGCAACAAGATATGATGAAAATACAAAAGCAAATTGTTATAATAAAAAAAATCCATATAAACTGAAAACTGGTAGCAATTATTTTAAAAAAAATAGCTACTAGTTTAACTCCACTGTTGTAATTTTTAACTCGTTGGAAACCACGCATAATGATAGACACCCAATCCATTTTGTTTATATTTCCGACATTTTTTTTTAACTTTTTATACTTTTTCAGCTCCTGAACCTACCAGTTACGAGACATCGACGTGGAGCGGCGCTGCCTTTCACACATGTATGAAAATACTGCACATAAGATCATAACTTCAATTTTGGAAAATATTGTTCCCAATTGCAATTTAGCAGAAAATAAGAACAAAGTATATGACCATGCTTTTGTATCTGTAAATACCAAAAAAAAGCAACGGCTAAAAGAAAAAGCTCCACTTTCACATCCTTTTTTGCAGCTCCGACCTACTTTTCGAGGGACCTCCAAACTTCTTCTTCATCAATCAACATAATCACAAGCAAGGTTAGACTCAACCATTATTTTTGATGGAGGAAGTTATTTTGAATGTATGTTTTTTTATTATTATTTATGTGTGTGTCCTCATGTACAGAAGCTGAGCTTCTCTCAGTGGATGATTCTACTAGGAGTAATTTTGGGGCTGATTCTCATCGTGACGGCCACCATTATTGTTTACGTCGTGGGTAGGTGTCTCCTTCCAGGTCCTTAGCCTTTGTGGTTTTGGGTTTGAGAATCCTCTTTATGTTAATTGTGACTATTATTGTAATACTTGTCACTAAACCATTCCAAAAAAATGGCTGAAAAGCGGCAACTAACAACAAACTTTGATCCAAGTTCAGTTTAGAGTTCAGTGGAATTTTTTTTTTCTGTCTTTAGGTAAAAGTCAGCAAACCACCAAAATGTAAGTAGTGCTGTCTGACTCACCACATTTTGGTTTTTTTTTTATATGTTTTAAATGCTGACAGATAAAATGAGTCATGTCGTATAGATGAACTGAGATAAACCCTGTGAATTTGTGCTGGTAAAATTGCAATAGTAATTGACATTGAAAAGGTGAAAAGTTTAACTTGAATTGACTTTTTGACCTTGAACAATAGGTTCTTGATTTTTGACTACTTTAATCCTAAAATCATCCTACCTTTTCCTTAAGGACTCAATTTTTTCTTGATGTAATGACTATAATTTCGATGGTCAATACCATTCTTGTGATCTTTCTACATCTGTGCTTCAGTCATGGGTGCTTTAATCCGTTCGGCCATTCGGTGCGCTTCAACTCCTCTTCGTCATCTCGTCACGTCTACCAGCAAGCTACAGCTGTAAGCAATATCTACCAGATGGAAGCAGATGAAGAATATGACGTTGTACGCTGACGCTTTGCCTTCATCAGAACATCTCATCATTCCAAAACCAACAGCAGGATTTTTTTAGTTTTCCGGGCATCCTACACACACACACACACACACACACACACACACACACACACACACACACACACACAATGGGATGTCCGCCATGGCCAGAAGCAGCTTCTGTGTTTTTGTGCTTCTCCTGATGTCAAATGCCTCGGCATCACAGTCAAGTGTTCACTGTAAAAACCCATCACAAAATTATAATGTCTTTGCTCTCTTTTGTGCATTCAATCTTGAAATGAATTATACACATGATTCAAATGATAAGCTGTAGCATTTTATTGATGAACTAACTCATTGGCTGCCATTGGACATCTTCAGATGTGAATTTAATACATAGACAGAACAAAATGTAAATCATAGCTTTGTGTATTTCTTTCAAGGCTAATATGTGGTGGATTTATTTGTTACAATTGCCTAAAGATAACTAATGAATTACTAGTCTCAAACCGTCATTACACTCCGATCCACTGGGGGGCGCGGTGGTCATTTTAAACAGCACGTTTAAGACGAATAAGAAGCCACAACACATGTGTGCAGCGCTGTACAATTAGCATAGCTTCATTTTCATAGCCATAACCCCACTTAATTATTTTTAAAAGTAAACCATGACGAAGGTGAAGAAGGAAAAGTCGGCTCCCGTCGAGGAGGTCGAAGCCGAAGCCCAAGTCGAAGCCCAAGCCGAAGCCAGTAATGGGAGATCTTACCAGGATTTGATCGCCAACGTGAACGCCATCGCGCAGCCTCTCGCCACCAGAAAGCTCAGCAAGAAACTCTACAAATGCGTCAAAAAGGGTAAAATGACCATTTGAAGTGATGTTTTACTCAATTCTTTATTTAAATTTCGAAGCTTTAACTTACAAAGCTCCGTAATTCCAAGAAAATGCTAATAACGTTCATAAACTAACCAGAGTTGCTTTCAAAGGTAATTGTTTTACATTGATCAGTCATTTTTGCGTATTACCACTCAAACTAAACGTCCAATCCCTTTTAATTCACTCCGGCCACCATTGACGGTGAGAGACGTCCAATCCATTTGGACTGGCAGCGATCGTACGATTCCAGGCTAATAATGGGTTGGACGTTTAGCTCGTCAATGGCAGGAAAACATCATTCGCCAGTGTGGTTTAGCTAAACTTTTTTTTTTAAGTTGAAAATGCATTTGAATGTATTTTGCGCCTTTACAGCTTCCAATTTGAAGAACATCCGCAGAGGGGTGAAAGAAGTTCAGAAGTTTCTTAGAAAGGGAGAGAAAGGGTAAGTCCCATTGACATTGGTGCTTTGTCTTCAGAATTTTGTTCCAAATTTATTTTCTGCTTGAAATGAATGGAAATAGGAGAGTTTAGGAGTCAACATAGTATTTTTTCTTAACTGAAGCTGTTTTCTATTTGGCACAGAATTGTGCTGTTTGCAGGAGACACGCTGCCTATCGATGTCTACTGCCACATGCCAATCATGTGTGAAGACAGAAGGCTACCTTACGCTTACGTTCCCTCCAAAATGGTGAGCTTTGTTAGCAGAAGAGCAATTCTACCTCTTCGTTTACAACCAATAGGCTTTGTGGCTCATCTTTTGCCATTTGTGCAGGATTTGGGTGCGGCGGCGGGCTCCAAGAGGCCCACTTGCGTGATCCTGATCAAACCTCACGAAGACTACCAAAAGGCGTACGACGAGTGCCTGGAAGAAGTGACCAACATGCCCAAACCGCTATGAGCTCTACGTGCTATGGGACAAGGACACCTACTAGGAAAAAGTTGGGATATGATAAGATGTTTCATTTTACAGATTAATAGTGGATACCTTTCTGTTGTGCTTTATGTTTTGTGTATTTTCGTATCAATATATACACACTGAAACATGCTCATTCATTCCCACTCCAAATGGATTAGATGTCTAGTTAGACCCAAATAATGGCTTTCACTCCAAGACATTATTTTTTTTTCTTACTTGATGAAGCTGTTTTCTGAAATTCTACTGGTTTTAATTAAAAAAAAATGCAGCAGGATATAGTCGTTGCAATCATTATGATACTTTTTGTTACCAGGTTTGAATGTTAAACATTTGATTCAATTTCATGTGGAAAAAATATAATTCCTAGAGACATCAGTGATAGATAATACACACAATGGTATGAAATTTAAAACAGAATGGAAAAAGAAACTTTGAAATCTTTGTTGAGTTTCTATTTGATATAGATCTATTTTACATTTTAACACATTGAAGAAAGACAATCCGTAGTATTTCGTGGTGTGCGTGTCGGAGAGGAATTCAAGACCGGCGACGTGTACGTGTATCCCGTTTCTGCCGCGCTGTGAATTTCTATTGGTGAGTTCCGAAATGCAATCGGCACGTGATTGGCTTTCCTGTGGGCGTGTATGAGTCACGTGGTGTGCTATTGTGGCTTTTCATTGACCGTCGTGAATCTTCGTTCGCAATTGGGCCACAGGACCGAATTTTCTCGTCCACGATTGGCTGAGTCGCTTGTCATTGCACAAGAATGCGGAAGTCGTGCAGTCTACTGAGTCACCGTCGTGTCAGCTGATTCTCTCAGAGTGAGTAACTAGATTTAACTTTTTAAATGATGTAACCTGGGAATAGGCGATGTATCCGTGACGTTTTGGGGGATGTCTGGCATGTAAATTGGACACTTGAATAACGATCATCGTTGAGATTTGCGCGTCTCAGGCGTTCAGAGTATGCAGCCTCAGTCCACGATGGTACTCGGGGCCGGTAACTAGCTTGAAATGCTAACGCTTGCAAACAGCCCATTTCAAACACTTTCGTTTTGATTTACAGTCCGATCGTGATTTGGTCGGAATGAGTATGCGCGTGGCATGTCCTTTCACTTTCCCATGGCCAATCTGAAAACTTTGCCCCGGGTTTTTACACGTTCACACCTGTTGTCAAACGCTGATGGCCACCCGGTGAGTGACAAGCAGGGGTAACGGAATTTACTCCATTTTGCAGGAATTGTTACGTCCAGCGTGAACATTCTCTCTATTTTCATAAGGATCTCTGATTTAAAGGTTCTGATTTTACTACTCGCATTTTGGTAGCTGTTAGCCTAATTAGAGACTTTGCTTGATAATATTAATAATCATAATTCTATGTATGTGTATATAATACTCTGTTTTTTCCTGTCACTGTTAGATAACCTCATCAAAAATCTTATGAATCTCTAACTATTCTAATAATTATTATGCATACTGCGGTCTAGGGAATCTATAATCGTTTTTGATATTTAACATTGAGTTAACCCACTAAAATGCAGTAAATAAACTCATGATGTTTGGATCAATAGACTGAATGCAAATGCTCTACTCATAAAAAATGGCTTTTTTAAAAATTCATATGAAGTCCAAAAAATAGATACAAAAGATATTTGTATGCTATGAGGGTTCAAAGTGTTGACTAGATTTATTTATTTATTCCTGATTAAAAATGGAATTTATATGAACGAATATTTATACAATTTATAACAAGGCTGTCAAATTCAGTTTGGTTCACAGGCCACATTAACGTCAACTAGATCTCTTGGGCCGTACCAGTTTATTTTTTGCCCGAAAAGTTAACTAACTTGCTGCCATTGACACCCCTAGATGTCCCATCCATTGGGAGGGTGTTTGTGTGTGCTTTGCACTGTAGTGCACGCAATTGATCCCACGACTCACACATGTCTGAGTAATACTAATGTTTCAACTTTTTCTACTTTGTGTGCTGGTTCAACTTGTCTTTCTGTGCTTGCAGTGGAGGCGGGTAAGCTATAATGCCAAGTCGCATTTCTTCTTTCACAAATCTGGCATTGAAGAGTCAGAGGGAGGCCACAATAAGTACTAGTTACAAAGAGGAGGAAGGGAGGGAGCGAGGGAGGTTTGTGAGTGAGTGAGGAGGTGTGTCACGTCCTGAATTACACTCTGTGTGTGTTTGTGTGTTTGTGTTTGGTTGACGGCGACCAATGCTTCCCTGCCCAGCACAACTTTTAACTCCAAAAGTCAAGTTTTCAGGGCTTTTTGCCGACACACTTCAGACACTCGGCCCCTGTTCTTTTTTGCGGGTAAGAAATGTTATGCTGAATTTTAGCATGGTGGCGAATATCCTTTTTTTTTTTTCCATTCCGTGGAGCCGTGTGTAGAAGGGGGTGTGTCTGAGGGGGAAGTGAGATGGCAGCTCTACTCTGTGAAAAATGTCGGGTTTGAAATATCCTCGTGCTTCCCGGCGTGTTTGTTTCAATATAACATCACGGTCATGGTACAGTAAAGTCAATAGTGTTTGCGTTAGGTCTGGTTGAGGATGTATGTTACATGTTATACTCTGGTTAACTTGGCTTTTCTGCTCACTGCAATGTAAAACTTGGGGGGAAAAAACTGTGGCTGAAAGAAGAGGTTGAACTCGGTGAATAACATATTTACAGAATAATTGTTTTTTTTTCTTTTAGTATACAGGGCCAACATACAGAAATATTTTTGTATTCTGAACTCATTGACTGTCATTGACGAGATAGATTTCTAATCCTGTGGCTGTGAATTTAAATTGGTTTGTCAGGAATAGACGTCCATGGAACCCAAGTGTTCAAACGGATTGGATGTCTATTGCAGTCAATAGGTAGCCAATCATTTCAATTACCTGGAATATAAAGGTCAAGTTGACAGGAATGTTGGCATTGTGGTTTATGTGTTATTCTAAGCCATTGATTAACAATTTGGAATTTAGTCTTACAAATAGAAAGTCTTGAACTATGGTTTTAAAACACAAAGAAACAGAAAATGCTATGCAATTTACAGTAATCCCTCGATTATCGCGGTTAATGTAGCTCATACATAATCAAAAAATCGCGAATTAGGCTTCCCTATTAAAACAAATAAATTAAAAATATATATTTTTTTTAATGCATCTTTTATTGGTCTTTCCCTTAAAGACAAGCATACATAACCTGGCCTGCACTGAAGACTTCTAAGATTACAAAAGAATTTCTTTCAAATTCAGTGGAGCGTTTCAAATTCCATTTGCAGATTCCCAGAGCGATTTGCAAAACCTCATTTCCGGAAATCCACGTTAGCACCGGGTGCAGTTTAGTTTGAGTGTTGGGTGTGGAGCACAAATGTGGAATTTAGACTTTCCTGGCTTCAATTTCAAACATGCATTAACCTGCTCATCTCTCTGCAGTACTGAATGTTCTATTTTACATGCATGCACTACTCGCTCACTTCACCAATGTAGTTTCCAGGAGCCACTTAAACCACAAAGTATTGTGAATGATTTAATTTTAGTAGCAGTTTTTAGGTGAGACCAGGTGAAGGGCCACTTTGCAATTTGGTGCCTTTGCAATGGCATACACGCAACGCACTACTCAGCCGCCCACGCATAAAACACTTTGCGAACACACCCACTCGATCTCAAAGTTTATTTTGATTTCTTTTTGTCGGCAGGAGTCGTCAGTGGCGAGGCCAAGCCGGTAGAGAGGTGGAGAGGGCGGGCCTTGGGGAAACCACGCCTTCTGTCTTCAGCATGGTGAGCAACTGAGGAGGGATTTTTTTGGTGTTAGTTTGGACCAAATTTTCCTCTTTTCTACACTACATATAAAAAATGCATATATTTCATAATGTGAAACCTTCAAACAGGAAGTTGTAATCCACTCTCCCACGCCAGACAAAATGCTTTGTGTTGTAACATGTTAAGCAAAAGGTTATGCCCCTCAAGCTTTTGTCTTTCCTAGTAAATGACTGACTTTTCTGTAGAAAGGTTCAGATTTATTTAATTATTTATGTCTATGTATTTTTCTGTAAATGGCAGAATCTTTTTTTCATATAGTTTTCACTGGCACATCACATTTTACTTGTGGGATCACTATTTTCCATAAATCATGGAGGGCAATAGAATTTAAAGTTGGAGGGCTATCAGTGAATGAATGTAAATTTGGTTATTTGCTGGCAGCCCTCCCAGTTCAAATGGATTGGACGTCTACGAGTGACGCTCATTTAAATTCAAAGCAGGAAAAAAAGGGAAAATAGTGTTTACAGATTTTTTTTTAATATAGGTTAACATCGGCATGCAATACAATTTTGCCCTTCACTTAATTGAACTTATGAATTCCATATTACATTTTGCTAGTGTTGTCTTTGCAACTGCAAGGCACTATCAAACATTTAATTGCTAAAACATCCGCTGTTGAAAAAATTCAAATGGAAAACAGGTGGGTAATATTTTTATTACATGTTTCCTCTTTGATAGGGAGGGCATCATAAAAAGACAAAGCGGGTCTCATGCTTTTTCATTCAGTGTTTCCAGAAAGTAAATAGTCACCAGATGATGCACAATTATTATTATCATTTTTTATTTTTAAAGGCTCATCGGCTACATTTTTATGCAGCACAAATAAGAGGAGGAAATGTGTCCCAATATTCCGGTCGACTGCGTGGACAGAATGCAAATGTGCTTTGCTTTTATGGAGCACATAATCAAGCCGTTCCTTTTAATTGACGGCCTGACCGATGAGCAAATAATGTGCCCGTCCAGGCATGTCAATTAGAGAGCACAGGCTTCAGTTTGTCCACAGTTAGCTCTTTTTACACACTTTGCAATCGGTATTCAACGTCTCCAAACCTTTTAGGAATTCTGTGCGATATACTTGCGTCCAACTGTCATATCCCCGATTGCGATCGTTTCCCTTCTCACTTATTTTAGGACATGTCCTCTCAGGTGGGATTAGACGTTTTGCTCCGTTGGTAATTGGATCCTTTTAATCCCGTCTTGTCGAGCAGCGATTAATTGCTTTCCAGCTTTTTCACCGAGACAATAAGAAGTATTGAGTTCGTATTGTTTTCCACTCGTGCTGCCGTATTGTGAAATGGATAATATCAGCATGGAAGCGTTGGACAATGGGGTTATTTTATCCCTCCTCGGGAGTTAGAATGTATGATAGGTAACGTGACCCTTGACTATTTAGTGGAAGGGAGTTTGCTTTGCTTTGCTGGACCACGAGTCGCCTCTGTGTTTGCTATTGTGTATTTTGAAGGCTCATAGTTCATTGTAGGTCATTGGGGTAGATCTTGCAACAAAAAAGAAGTAATCCACTTGACAAGTAATGTAACACGTGTTCTTTTTAGGGGTAATAGCTTACTAAGAACTGGTCTTCCTAGTTGACTAAGTTTAGTGCCTGCTTTTGTTTTAAATGCTTTACTGCTCAGTTCTGGAATCATTAAATTAGATGACCTAGTTTGTGTCTTTTTTTTTTTTGTAAATGTTTTGCCAAGATTTTGGATGAGTTTCCAGATTGGATTGGATAACTTTATTCATCCCGTATTCGGGAAATTTCATTGACATTGCAACACTACGTAACTGAATTCACGCAAAGTCACCTTTCATATTGAAAATTCTCATTTTTAAATTGTAAGCCATAGAACGTGTCAAGTTTTAATGAAGCAAGTCCTAAAAGGAGCAACTAGCAACCTTTTTCAATAGTGTCAAGTCATGGATCGGGCATAGCAGGAGGACGAATAGAGCCAGATGGCAAATGGAACGGAAAGAGTTAACGGTCCGTATTTCCCCGCTATCGCACGCATAGGACATGTGCTGCATTTGTGTTCGTGTCATAAACCACAAGGTAGGAACCGCTGAAATAGGTTGACCTTGAAAAAAATGGCTGAAAGTAGAGTGAGCTATTGTAGTTGTCAGTCACACTCCGAGTTAGGGGACACGATGTGGTCTGTCTGTAGAATGCTGTGTCACTGGAGCTCTCCGCATCGTCCCTTTGCTCAGCAACCCCCTCCCCTTCCGTTCCGCCCGCCCGCCGCAACGCAATTCATTTCTCTCTCCCCATCACCTAGACGTCCAATCCGTTTGTACGAGAAATGCCACGATCGCCCGCCCCTCCTCGTTCAAACGGATTGGAGCCCTCCCGGCGATCGAGTCCTTCCAATTCACAGTAGAACGACGCGATTGGACGCCGCGTTGGCATCCAATCGCACAGGCGTCCGAGCATCTCGTCTCGCTCGAGCCGCGCCTCGACGCCGAGGGAGCCGCGTGTCGGAGATGTCGGTGAAGGGTGAATCGGGAGGGAGTGGGGGAGGAGGAGGACGGAGATGAGAGCAGAGGGGCGATGGGAGAGAGGGATGTTGATGGTAATGCGGAGGGCGGGGCTTAGCTGGCATCTCGCAGGCGCTCTCATCTCAGCCTCTCCTCGTGCGTTTGCCTCTCTTACTACAGCACGGCGTGCATCTTCCTGCGGTCATTCCAACGTTTTTCTTTTTTTGGACTCATCCTGTGGATTGCCACTGTTTTGGGTGGGGCGGGTGTTTTTTTTTTTACATACGTCCTATCAGCTGTGTAGCCGGGGCCGTCTTAACACATGGTCATGAGGGGGGTGCGGTGGATTTCCGAAGGAAGAGCCGGCGTGCTGTAACGTGGAAATTCTTGGGAAGCGGCGGAATAGCTGGGGGGCCCCGCGGTCAGGTGAGCGGATAAGGGGTGGAGACCATCTTCTCCAGGAGAAGAATGACGGCGCCGGCTCCTCGTGCCGTCGTCGTGCCGCGTGTCCTCCCAGCGCAGACCCGCGTTACCTCGACATGAGCATTGCGGGACGGGCATCCTGCTCCATGCTCAATTGCTTTGTAAGTCTACGGGATTTTATTTCTGATATTTGGGTGAATTTTGTTGAAGCGGTTGTAGACCGAAAGCTACCTCAGCCTAACTTGCTGCTAGGCCTGCCTGCCTGCCTGCCAATCACTGATGGGGAGGGGGTCGGCGGGGCTGCTTGATACACGTGAGCGCTGCAGTTATTGAGTAACCAATGCAGACCGGTGGAAAATGTTATTTTAGATGAAAGTCATGACCAGTCGCCATGGTGTTTTGGGCCGTGGTTCCGAGCCTGGCTGCTTGACGATCCTGATTGGGTATCGGGAGCTCACCGGTTTCCATACGTGTTGCTCTCTCCGCTTTTAGTGCTGGTTTGTGTTCACTGCAGTGTCAGGATGTACCCAACTATTAATCCATAATGGAGGCATGTGACTTGTTTTTGGTCAATTCAAAAAAAAGTTGTCTTTCATATCACTTCTTATCATTAAAAAATGACTCCTTGGTCACTTTGTTTTTTTAGGTTAAATTCCAAGACACTTCCTATTGTTTTTCTGAGCATCTGTGAGTCACGTTCTATTGATTTGTGTATTTACTTGTCAAGTTTTGTTGATTTTTAGGTCAATTTTGATTTTTAGGCCATGCTGGGCCCCCAATAACACTTTAAAAAAATCAGTCAGAGTATGTGAATGAGTTCATGTTAATTTACCTGCTACTGGGAGGGGGCAATTTCACAAATGTCCATCCAAAATTCAATTAGACATCTAGTACTGTTAATGGCAGCCAATGATGACCTTGATTCGCTGCCAGCCCTCTCTGTTCAAAAGAATTGGACATCTAGTAACAAATTAAATTCATAGCAGAAGGCTAACAAGATTCGCCAATAGTCATTTCAAATTCAGAGGATCAATGTTTTATCTCATTAATTTTAATTCAAAATAAATGAAGATTAAGCTTAAAATATGACATTAAGGCAAATAAATTCACAAGTCTGTGATTGCTGTAAAACATTTTTCCCCCAGTGCTTTTGACTCGTAAATTAATAAAATGGAATGTCAGACACTCAAGAACAGCAATGCTTATTTCCTCCAAGCTAAATCACAGAAAATAATCGTTAAATACAAATGTCCTTGATGATTGTCAGACTAACAGAGAAGAGGAATGCTATTTTTCATCATAACTTGCAGCAATACTATTCTATAAAGTGATATACTTGATTATTAATGAAAGCACTGGTTTATATATGGGCCCACACACGAGTAGCCATTTTATTTCTTTATTTTATGATGCTTTTGGAGTGTCTGCAGTCCTGCTGAGTCATCAGTTCTTCCTCCATGTCACTGGCTGTGCATTTTATTATCCGAGGCCTTCTAAATGGATGAACGCTGGCAGCCCTGGTGGAATTAAGACCAAGCATATTTCTCTTATCGTCTTCACCTTTGACTGATGCTATAAAATAGCTCAGTTCACTTTTCCCGCAATGTGTTTGGATATAAAAAAAAATTCTCAGTGAGACGTTGAAATCTTCCTAGTTTTCACAGACATTGCACCGAAGGTGAATTGTTTGGATCTTACTTTTCCGAGCTAGCGTCCCACCTTCAGCGGTGCCTACGTATACCCCGCTAGTTCAAGTTATGAGGCTGTAATTGGACAGAATGTGCAGTACACTGTGATCTATGAAATATTTATATTGCCTGAGAAGGGATGGGTGGAGAGGGGTACATTTGGAAAGATTTGTCATGCTCTGGTGTCTTTGCTCTTGACCCGTTGCTGTAGTCTGCAGCAAGGCCTTTTTTCCTTGAGGAATCGCTATTCTGTTTCCGTTATTATATTTCTCGTAGTCGTCTGACCTTCACCTGCTGTCATTGACCAAAAAAAAACATGATTTTCTTCACTATGAGAAATATAACATTCCAAACTTTCTCGATACAATAGTTGTTCTCTTAATTTAGTCATCTTTTGAGTAAGGAAGGGAGGAAAAAAAGAATCCAAATGCTTGAACATCAAGCGATTGCTGTTGCCATGACAACCACACACTTGTTCTTGGAGCTTGTGCAAGATTTTTTTTGGTTTTGTTTTTCCTGTGCATGGATTAATATTTTTTTTTGTTATCTTGATTTATCGGCTACGTTAGGCTCGAAGACTACTATCATCTTATGAAGATTTAAATGCCTTCTTAAATATGAAATGTGTTTTTTTTAAAGTGGCTGTCAGGTTCAGCACTTTCATTTTGCACTTGAAACACAGCAGGGGGAGGGTTTGCTGGCTAAGAGCGGTGACGAAGCAAAAAAAAAAAACTTGAGCTCAGGCCAGCTGTGCTCCTTATCCTAAAATCTTGTCATACTGAAGCGCCTCATATCTCCTTTAATTGTTACCTAGAACTTAACTACACCATGCATGTTAGTCATGATTTAATTTTATAGATTAAAGGTCACCATAAGAGAATATAATAAAAGGTGTCCTGGAAAAAAAAAAGAACAGCTCATGTTGCGCAGACCAGACAAGATTGATCATCCCGGCCTTGGATCGAACACGACGCCGTCTAATAACTACCATTGCGCTAAATTGCCTTCTCTTACCTAGCGTGTTACTTCAACGTTGTACTCGAATATAACCTTGTAGCCCCATTTGGACGGTTTGCTTTTTCTGCTCGTCTGACGACATCCATTATCTTTACCGCTTATCCTCGCCAGGATCGCAGACGTGCTCGAGCTTATCCCACAAGGCGGCAAAAACAATGACTCTTGGCTCGTAACCTATTTTGTTGTAGATTACATCTTTCATGCAGAGTTAAGGGTTTGACATAAGCAAGTGACTTCTATTTATGGCGATCTCACACTGTTTAATTTGACTGTGGATTCCTCCTGTTCACCATTGGTGATGCAGTTTGGGTTTATTGTCCTTTTTTTAATTTAAAAAAGTTTGTAGTTTTTGTAGACCCTATAGTCTGATTTTGATGTCCAAAATGTATCATAATCTTGACAGAATGATTTGAACTGTTTATTACAGGGTGAAGAGGGGCCTCCCAGTCTGGAGTACATCAAGGCCAAGGACCTCTTCCCCCAGAAGGATTTGGTGAAGGAAGATGAAAGTCTTCAGGTAAATGGAACCATGTTTGGCCATCCTTTGGCAAATATTACTTTCTTTAAGTAGAGCCCACTCAGTGAGCTCTTTGACCTTCATTCCAGTCCATTTACGAATAATTAAAAGGCACATGTGTATACATAGACTGGGTTAAACAGCACTTTTTTTCCACATGCCACGCCCATCCACAAAGCTCAACTGAGAAATCTTGCGCAAGAAGTTGCATCAAAACCAGGTTCAAACATGGCAGTTCACCGTGATTTTTGCAGGCAATCCCCCACTAAATATATCGCTTAACACTTTTTTTTTGCTGCGATGCATGCTTGCATGCATGCATGCGTGTGTGCACCCGCACGTTCTCATTGGCCGGCCTCCTCAACCGGAAGTCACGACTCGCACGCGGTTGTTATTCATAAGCCCCGCTTGCTGGCTTGCTCGCTGGCTGGCTTCTAGTCTCACTCTACCTTTCTCTAAATTATTTCTGCTGGTGAAGTCCCGTGGAGGACATGTGACACCGTCTTCTGCTCTCTCGCGGGCTCTCCGTGAGTCATGCAGCTACTTTTGGAGTGCAGCTGCTTGGTTGCTGTTTGGCAGTACAATATGTTAACTAACTATGGCATGATATTTTTGGTTTTTGGTCGCTGGGTGGCGCACTGACCTGAAGCCCCTGATTCTCATTTCTATTCTTGTTGAGGCGAATTCAATTGGCTAAAAGTCTCAACATATTTTATTTTGCTTTTAAAACAAAAACATTTCCCAATGGGTTTTTAGCTTGGTTATCAATAAAGGCTAACAAGGAGCATGAACGCAAAAAGACAATAACACGGCCAAAATGAGCAATTAAGAGATGCAGGACAATACAGAGCCGATCCACTAAAAGATCCAAGTGAATTCTGAAAAAAAAAAATCATTTCATATTCTCTTTTCTTATAAGTTAAGGTAAACTGATTACTTTCATATTTGAATAAGAAGGTAATTTATTTATACTTATTAACAGTTTGTAGTTTCGATAGTGATATATATATATATATTTTTTTCGTGATCACAATTTTTGTCATATCGCCCAGCTCTAATTTTAACAATAATCCCTGTGTTCTACTACGTGTGCTCTTTGACATACATCAATGGGTCCTCCTCCACTGCGTGACTCATCATTGCATGCTAATGCATGACCATCTAATGTGCTTTACCAATAGCCAAACTGCAGGGCACGGTTTGCAATCTGTCCTCAGGAAATCATGTTAGTTTAGGAAGATAATCATGCAAGCTGTGATGTGTGCAAAGAGGTCACGTAAATCAAGACTAAACGGTTGAAGCATCTGCCGGGATTAAACACGCATGGTACATTGCTAGCTTTTATAGTTCAGGTGAATGGAAATCACTTCATCTCTATACTCATCTACATTAGGCAAACAATTACATGATTAATAAATCTACTGCAGTAAAATATTTCACGCCAACATTTATGTACTAGTCATCTCGTGTCTAGGGGATATGTATGTTTGTGTGTATACATATATATTTATATTTGTATTTGTAGATTGAAAAATGGGTACTGTCAAATTTTGCCAAGCAATATTAATTTTGTGTTTTGTGGCTAAAGAGTCCCTGTGACTTTCTGGATGTTTTCTAAATCACATGAGATATTATAGGAATCTTCTATCATACTCGATGCTGGTTTATTTGTTTGATACTATTTGTGTTTCTGCAATCTGTGTATTGTTCCCTCACAGATCCCCTTCCCAGTTCTTCAGGGGGAAGGGGTGGAGTATCTCGGCCATGCTGATGAGGCTGTCATTGCCATTTCGAACTACCGGCTCCATATCAAGTTCAAGGAGTCTGTCATCAATGTAAGTCTATTGCAAAAACATATAGTCGCTCATAGCAAACAAGTCGAGTACTTCTCAAAGGGCCAGGTTGCGTGTGGTCGGCCAGGTCGTCTGACTAGCGTTCCCTTACAAGTCCTCATTTCTGATCCATCTGATGTTTTATTCTGACACTTGAGAGTACAAAAAGCATTCACAGGTTATCCTCATTCTTTCAAGCTGTTTTCTTGCCCTTTGCGCCTGTCCATGTTTGTCTTTCCCTCCATGATTTCAATTTAGCAAGGTTATTTGTTCACACGTCAGCTACTTTCTTTATCTGACATCCTTCAAACTCATGTTTTCTCCCTTTTAAACTCATTCACTGCTACACTTTCAGTACTATGGAAGTTATAAAAAAAAAAGTAGCCATTTTTCCTAGACATCCGATTAATCCGTTTTTGTTGAAACATAAACGGAGGAGTAACTTGTACATTTTTTTTAGCCACGTCTGTCACTCCACAGTGACAAAAAACAAAACATAACTAACCTGATATAGGCCACCCATTCAACACTTTGCTTGCCACTGATATTACTAGAATTGAATTACTCTACACTGGCAGTGAGTGAGTTGACTTGTCATTCCTTATTTTTCCTTGCTTTTAATTATTTTTCCCATTTCCTCCTTTCTTGTGTCCTCCTCTTTGTGTGCATTCCATGTTGTCGCTGTGCTTTAGACCTACCCAGATGTGGACAATGAAATATCTGTGAGTACCTCGTGTTAAAACACCCTTTGCACAAGGTGCCGCAGATGTGGCGCATTTTCTCACACGGCCAGGACACATCGGAATTTTATGTCCGTATTGAAACAACGCCATGCTAAACTTTCCTGCCACCCTCCTCGGTTCTCGTGCTGCGGTAACACATTTGGGACAGTGCGAGCAGCTGATTTATTAATACGGCACATTTCACCTTTTAATAATGCAGATACTTCTAGGGATCAAATCAGGTTGGTAGTCGTGAGTTGTTGTTTTTTTGAAGGGAGCCTTGAGGCTTTTAGCATGAATTGGTCTATTCCAGACCCGAAAGCAATCACGTGAGCAGCTGTGCAATCTTTTCCGTCAGGCCAATCATATTTCCTCTCTGTCTCCCCCTTCAGGTGCCCCTCCGGTTGATCGAGAGCGTAGAGAGCCGGGATATGGGCCAGCTGCACATTATTTGCAAAGACTCCAAAGTTGTCAGGTAAAAAGAAGAAATAGGGGAAATTAGACCTATAAAGGCTCTTATTGGATTTTGAACGTGCGCTAAGCTGCCACTTTCTATCGACGAATTAGGCGTTTTAGTGCTATGATTATCCTCACGAATGGTTGTTTTACCGGAGTCGTTTAAATTTTGCGTCCTAGATGCCACTTTACGACATTCAAGCAGTGTCAGGAGTGGGTCAAGCGTCTAATCAGGGCCATCGCTCACCCGTCACGCCTCGAAGACCTCTTCGCTCTGGCCTATCACGCGTGGTGTTTGGGAGGCAGCGCTGACGATGAAGACCAGCATGTTCATCTGTGTCGCCCAGGTCTGTACTATGGATAGCCACTTTGTTCTACCCAGATGCACTCACACAAATCTGACTTGTAATGTAGTATTTATTTATTTTTTACTGCATATTTTGACAGACCTTTTGAAAGTGCTTTTTTATTTTATATTATTTTTTTTTACTAAAGTGTATGCCCTTGTTCCTTTTGTCTGGAGGTGATCATGTGCGTCAGAGAATGGAAATGGAGGTCAAAAGGATGGGATTTGACACGCAAAACATCTGGAGGGTTTCGGCTATAAATTGCAACTATAAGTACGTCATGTAAATTGTACTTTTAAATTTCTCGGCACCAAATGATTAGGGTTTATTGATTAACATTTGTTGTTGTGGACACTTCTTGGCCAAGCCTTTATATTTAATGCACAAATACTATTTTCTGCAAACATTTTCTTGCTTTTAGCTTATAACTTGTAAACCTTGTTTGGATAAGAGAATTTATAGGTACCAAAAATTCCTGTTTCTACCACTTTCTTCAATGTCAAGTTACAGACTCTGTTTTCTCTTCAGGCTGTGCTCCAGTTACCCACAGAAGCTTCTGGTTCCAATATGGATAACTGACAAGGAATTAGAGAGTGTAGCCTCATTTAGATCCTGGAAGAGAATTCCCGTGGTGGTCTACAGGTATGCCGGTTATTTGAATTTTAGTGAATACCATTTTCTGAGGCTGATTTTGGTTTTTTTCCAGACACCAGAAGAACGGTGCAGTGATCGCACGCTGCAGCCAGCCAGAGATCAGCTGGTGGGGCTGGAGGAACACGGATGATGAATACCTGGTGACATCCATTGCCAAAGCGTGTCAAATGGACATGGCAGCCAAGGGTTCCTGTGGTGGAAACGCCTGCCAACAACGTGGAGAAGCTCATGACTCATCGGACAGTGATTTTGGTAAAACATCTACATTAAAACGTGCACATTTTTGATTAAATTCTTTTTTTTTTTTCATGTGATTTTTATTTTTTATTTTTTTGCCAGACTCCTCACTGACCGGCAGCTCAGTCTGCGACGACAACACGGTGCCCCAGAAACTGCTTATTTTGGACGCTCGCTCTTACACCGCTGCAGTGGCCAATCGTGCAAAAGGCGGCGGCTGCGAGTGTGAAGGTGAGTAACACAATTTAGTCGTGTTACTTGCGCTGAGGCATACATTTTTAGCTTTTATTCAGTATACAGTAGATTTCCCAATTTTTAAAAAGGTAAATGCTTTACATAACATACCCGGCCGGCCTGATTTTGTGTTTTAGAGTACTACCCGAACTGTGAGGTGATGTTTATGGGAATGGCCAACATTCACGCCATACGGAATAGTTTTCAAGCCCTGAGGACCGTCTGCAGTCAGATACCCGATCCAGGAAAGTAAGTGGATGCGTTTGACCTTTTTCCCGTGTGCGCGGTGTCCCCTTGACCCCTCCTCCCCAGTCATGCTCTCACCCCACAAATACTCTTAAGTTGCAAGAGATGAGGAAGCTGCCCCAGGTTCAGTCTCATTCCTGCTGAGTGGGCCAGCTGTCTGTCTGGTCACCCAGACATTGGCGCCATTTGTCATGCTTGTTTACTTCAGTTCTCCACTGTTCTGGGTGGATTTTTATGTGTAAGATTGTCATCGGTGAACTGAAAATGTAGTAAATATTATATACATGCGCGGTTAAAAAAATAAAATAAAATTCCATTACTATTTTGAGATTTTGAGTACTATTCCCAAATCATTTTATTACATGGGTCCTGTTAATTTGAGATTAGATTAGATTACATTAAACTTTATTCATCCCGTACTGAATGAAGTATGCTATTGTATATAGTGAACCCATTTGGATCAACCTGTTTCAGACTTGAACTTAAGTCTAGCTCACCTACAATTTTGACTTCTGCCTATTTAACAGAAGTCCTGTTTACTTAAATTTCAGAATTTGGCCTCTTTAACATAAACACTTTACTCGAAAACATGAGTTCTGCTTTACATAAATTCAGCCTACTTAAACTTGAGCTTCAGCGGTTACTTGACGTTGCAAAAGTGAAGTTCTACACTGTTACGTGTGCGTTTTCTATGTATATCAAATGCGTACGTGTGTATATATACATATAATTTGTATGTATGTTATTTTTCCCCCCTAGCTGGCTTTCAGCTCTAGAGAGCACCCGTTGGCTGCAACACCTGTCTGTCATGTTGAAGGCGGCCACGCTGGTGTGTTCCTCCGTGGAGAGAGAAAGTCGTCCCGTCCTCGTGCACTGCTCAGACGGATGGGACCGCACGCCGCAGATTGTCGCCTTGGCCAAGATACTGTTGGATCCCTACTACCGAACGCTCGAGGTAGTAAAAAAAACTGAGTACACGTGCGCGGTCATGTCGTTCCAAGTGATCACGACCGCACCCTTGCTGATAAGCTGGTGATTTGCAGGGTTTCCAGTTGCTCGTGGAGACCGATTGGTTGGACTACGGTCACAAGTTTGGGGACCGCTGCGGCCACCAGGAGAACACGGACGACGTCAGCGAACAGTGTCCCGTCTTTCTGCAGTGGCTGGACTGCGTTCACCAGCTCCTGAAACAATTCCCCTGCCTGTTTGAGTTCAATGAGGCCTTCTTGGTGGGTGACCGTCATGCACCGTTGCACCTTTTTTCTTTACCCTCTTATGTCATTCAGAGTCACGAAAAAACAAATGGGTGTGTGTATATACGCTAAGGATTAATTCTGTCATCAATCTGACACTGGCTTATTTGCAGAGTAGTTTAAGAGTCACCTTTTCAACTTGGTTATCAATACAAACAAGCGTTGTTGACCTTTATGCTGCAATTCTTCAGGTCAAGTTGGTGCAACATACATACTCCTGTTTGTATGGTACTTTCCTGTGTAACAACGCTCGCGAGAGGGACGCCAGGAACATTTACAAACGCACCTGCTCCGTCTGGTCCTTACTGCGCACGGGAAACAAGAACTTTCAGAACTTTCTCTACATCCCAAGTCAGGATATGGTCAGTCCGTTTTTTTTTTTGTTGGCTTAGATAAGTGAAATTCTGCTCCCTGTTGATTTTGAGTGGAATGTAATGCTAGCTTTCACTTATTTCCTCCTGTTTTTTTCCTGCAAGGTGCTGCAGCCTGTCTGCCACACACGAGCACTGCAGTTGTGGACGGCAGTCTACCTTCCCACAACTTCTCCCTGCACTGCTGTGGACGACTCTATGGAACTTTATTTGTCCCCGAGTGTGACGGGGGACGAACTTGCTTCCCGCTCCCTTGATCGGTACTTTTTTTTTTCAACAACAGGAAACGGGACCCTGCTTTCTAACAATATCCCTTCATCGGGAACTCTTTGGCTGCCGTGGGGGGCACTAGACGTCCAATCCGTTTTGACCGTGAGGGGCGAATAGATGGAACTAAATTTAAGCCGCCCCTCCCGGTTGAAATGGAACAAACCTCGTTGAGTGCCTTCAATGGCAATCAGAAGTTATCGGTAAATGGGAATCAAATGAAAAACAAACTTTTTCTTTGTGTGATGTCCATTTGTAGACTTCCCAAAACCCGCTCCATGGACAATCTCCTGTCAGCTTTTGAGAACGGAACGCCCATGACGCGGACGTCCAGCGACCCCAATCTTAACAAGCACTGCCAGGAGGATCGCCCCGTCTTGGAGGCGTCACCCGACCCGGATGGCACATCTCTCCACGGTACCGAGGAGTTCGCGTCCGACGGCTCGGATCAGAATCCCCCCAATCTACGTCTTCCTTCGGACGGTCCCGAATGTTGCGAGGATGCAACGGAGGAGCCCTGTCTCACCACCCAGCCTCTGCCATCCCTGCCTCTTCCTCCTGCCCCCGTTCATTGTGACATCATGCGAGCTCCCACTCCCCCCCAACCTTCCCTACATGGCACCATGGCCTTTCTTGCATCGCCCCCAACGGAGGCCGAGAGCTCCAGTAAAATCGCTGAAAGCGCCGCACCTGAACCGGAGGCGGGTTCGCCGCCGAACCACGACGGCTCTCCCCCCGCCACCGCCTCCTCGCTCGCCAGTCAGGAAAGCGGGTTCTCTGCACCTGCGGACCTCCTGGCTCCGAACCTTCCGAGGCCTCTCCTTCCCCTGGAGGACTCCACCGAGACTCTGGTAGACGAAGCCGATCTTGGCGTCGTGGTTCCTCCTTTGAGTCGTATCGTTGACGGCGAGCAGCAGAAGGGGATGGCGGCAGAGCCTCGCAATGAGGAGGCCGCGGATGGCCAAGCGGCTCCCGCCACAGACTGCGTGCAAGCGGCCGACGGCCAAGCGGTCTCCCGGAGCCCCCTGACAGACATGTCCCTGATGGGCCCGCACTGGGAGAGCGTCCAAGGCCTGATGCGGTCCGCCTGCAACGGCCGCTACACCGGGCGCTCGCTCCAGAGCCGGCGGCTGGCCTACAAGCTCCTGCGCTCGCACGGCCTGACCCTCGGCGCGTCTCAGTGCTGCCGCAAGGAAGCGCCCGCCTGCCCCGGCAGCCCCCCGCGGCCCGGGTGGCCGTCGGCTAAGCCCACCGCGCTCTCTGTCAACGCGCCCGTCGTCAACAACTGCTCGCCGGCGTGCCACCAGCTTCCCCCCGCGTCGTACGCCCCGCCCTCGGCCTGCGGCTCCCCCCTGCCGCCGCACGCCCCGGCGTACCTGGACGACGACGGGCTGCCGGTGCCCGTGGACGCCGTGCAGCAGAGGCTGCGGCAGATCGAGGCGGGCTACAAACAGGAAGTGGAGGTGCTGCGCCAGCAGGTGCGGCAGCTGCGGATGAGACTGGAGAGCAAACAGTACGGCACGCCTCCTTCGGAGCCGGACGTCGACTACGAGGACGATATCGTGAGTACTTTCCAAAAGCGCACTTGGGTACTTGAAGGGAATATTTCTCAGGTCAGAGTTTATTAGAAATGAAGTACGCTCAAGTCTGTCGGGTTCGAATCCCGCTTCGGTTAACTTTCTATATATTCTTGATTTAAATTCTGCCTACGTAACATAGGTTTTATGATTGAATTCAATTTGGAGTTGTTTTTTTTGGTGAAATTTGGCAAAGACTTTCCCTCAGCTCACCCGTGCCTCGCTTTGCTTTCAGACCTGTTTACGGGAATCGGACACCAGTCCCGAGGAAGACTCCCTGTCCACACAGAGCGAGGACCGACTGTCCGAAGGCAGCTGGGATCGAGTGGAGAGCAAGGACACTGAGGTGGGTGTGCTCTTCTTCTGCCTTTTTACCCCCCCTCAACTCGCCTATATTGTCACCTTTCAATAACCACGTGTCTTTAGGTCACGAGGTGGGTGCCTGACCACATGGCCTCTCATTGTTTCAACTGTGACTGCGAGTTCTGGATAGCCAAGAGGCGTCACCACTGCAGGTGGGAAGTTTTCCTTCCACACAAAAATGATCTCAAGAAAAAGGAAAAAAAACGCTAATGTCGATACGATCCCTGATTTAAATCAGTGGCGTGGTTTCCTTGTTCATTTCAATGGGCTTTTTTAAACATGGGGAAACAGGATCCTGCCTTAAAACACTTATCCTAAGTATATAAGTTATGCCTTGGAACTCATTGGCTGCCGTTGATGGCGTTAGACTTCCAATCCATTTTGACAGGGAGAGCCGATAATTGAACATTAAGGCATTCATAGACGGTTTGGAGGATATTTTTCCATCATCGATGGTACTGAAATAGTTAACTGTGAAAGTTTAATCTCTTTACTGTGAGCGGTAAAAGAAATCCCAGCCAGTCTTTCCAGTTCTGATGAGTTGCTTTTCCAGTATTGTTGTCAATAGCAGGCCATCGGTTAAATTCCTTTAAATTAAAAAAAGAAATACATCAACTAGAATGCTATAGTTTTTATAACTTTATTCATGTAAAAATCATGATTGATAATTACACAATGTAAATACCCTCTTTTTCCATTTTAAACTCTGTGGCTTATGGGTTTTGCAGGCTTATGATGGCCATAAATATGCAAAAATTCCAGTAATCATACTTGGCATCACATTTTTACATACCTTAAGTAGTACAAAACATAACAGCACAAGTGTTGATGGTGTCGTCTCTGTTCTCCCCGCAGGAACTGCGGCAACGTGTTCTGCAAAGACTGTTGTCACCTGAAGCTTCCCATCCCGGACCAGCAGCTTTACGACCCGGTTCTGGTGTGCAACACCTGCCACGACCTGCTCCTGGAGTCTCGAACCCGCGAGATCCGCAGCCAGCAGTTCAAAAAGGCCATCGCCACCGCTTCCAGTTGAGCGAAGCGTCTCCCGTAGCTCGGACCGCCGCCGACGGCTCTCGTTCGGCGTCGCCGCCCCGAACCCGCTGTGCGTTTTCGGCCGCCAGGAGTCGCCGTCCGGGGCGCGTGGCGGCGATCCAGAAGCGTCCTCGGACACTAGGCGTTTTTTGCGGCTCGGTGCGTTTTAGCGGCACCTCCTTTCCGAGGCCACCCGGCGTACCTGAACGCCGGCCTGACCGCCGGCCGGCCCGCACTTTCCATATAGGTGCCGCGGAGAGGGACAGCGGTCGGACGCCGACGGACTTTTGCCCCGTGCAGGTTTTAGACCTGCGGAAAGAAAGGAAATGCTGCTATTGTATCTGAAAAGTCTAATTTTGTATTCTTATTTTGTGCACAGCTACGTGTCGTCGTCGTCGTGTTTCGAAGGGATTCCCGAGACCAAACTTGAGCGAAAAAGGGAGACGTCGTCTGTGTCTTTTGAATGTAAACCGTTGAACGGGGGAAGTTGCTACCTGAGGCGTTTGAGGACATGGCATGTTTCTTGTTTCTTGTGGGAAGTCAATCTGGCTATTTCTGGGAAATGACTGCGAATTTTTTCAACAGGGTCTGACATACCTCTAAAATAAGTGTTAAAAAAAAAAGACCATTGTCCTCATGATTGGCAGTAAGTGGAAGAAGGAAAAAAATGGTACTTATGATAGCATACCTGTCAACCTCTGCCGATAACTGCCCTTATAAATGATTATGATTCCCCTTACAAACCCCCAAAAAAACTTACAAACACCGTACGCGGTGTTTGTAAGGTTTTTTGGGGGTTTGTAAGGGGAATCATAATCATTTATAAGGGCAGTTATCGGCAGAGGTTGACAGGTATGTGATAGACAAATGGTTCTTTTTTTTTTTCTTAAGAGGTTTGCCATAGTTTCCCCATTTCCAACATACTTGTTTGTGTCTACTGGGTGTTCAATTGTGCCATACTTGTTTATTTGTCAATGTTTTTCTTTCCAATAGTTGGCAGCCGGCGGGCGGCTCTGTTTCAGCTGCTAAAGAGTAACGTTGATTTCACTGGATGATCCTATCTCGCTAAATGAGCTCATTTGGATTTTTCTTCCCAGGGCATCTTTGAGCGGAAGCTCGCAACTGTAACATACGTGATGATCTTGGTTCAATGGTGGTGGCTAAAACCGGTTGTTTAATTCAGAAATAACTGTTGTAAAGAATTGCACTGTAAACGTTCATTCGCATTGGCTCAGATAAAAATGATATATATGACAAAGCTGTTTCCGATTCTTATTTCGCGCTTTCGGTGCTAAATTAAACATTTTCAAATGTCTTTATCGTTGGCAGATGTCCGATACGTTTAAACTGGATTTGTTAATTGGCTGCCGGAGCTCCCGCTTTGAATGGATTGGACGTCTACTACTACTGATTGGACCACTACAAGGTTAGATTATTGGACGAGGAGCAAAAAGTGCCTATAATTACTGATAATTGGTGAATAACACATTTCTGCAAGGACTATCATCTATTTTGAACTGTATTAACTTCATTAAAGGTTAAAATGCACGCAATGTTTTCTACTCTTTAACAAAAGTATTCACATTATAAATAATTTAAGTCATTGTGACGAGCTGGCTGACATATGGATTCAAATGTACTATTAGAGTTTGATGTAACTTCTTTCTTTGGCCACCAAGAGGCAGCCTTTACTCAATCTAAATCAGGACGCCTATAAATGTACTCAGCAAAAGTCACATACTTAAAAAAGGATGAATTAATTTGATAGTGACTGTTATGCAATGTTTCCTAGTTTAACAGCTTCACCAAAACTTCAGAAGAATAGAATCAATAAGAATCCAATTCATTTAAAGCGATGAGTCGTGTTTCATGACCACTGACTACAATAGACGTCCAATCCATTTTTACTGGGGAGGACTGGTAATCTGTCGCAGTCACTTGGGATTCTGTCAACTATTGGTTTCAATGGGGGATGTTAGTTTCTGCCTCATGTTTTAACAAGCATGAATTTGGAGTATTGTGATATTTTATTCTAGTAAAAATGGACATCATTACCAAAGGTGCAGAGTTTAAAGAATTGAATGGTGTTGAGATTTGATTCCAATGACTGTGTATTGCAGGATAATGAACTGACCACTGCACTCCAGGACATAGAGATAGATGCTCATTGGGAGGGGTGCCTGTGAAGATCCACCACGGAGGATGCCCATGGAAGAAGGAAGGAGGAAGGAGGAAGGAGGAGCCTCTTGTGTGGCACCCTGATGGACAAGTATAAGAAAGAGCCTCCTCCAAGAATGCCACCACGAGCAAGTCATTGTATTGCCTTCGACATGCAGCAGCAGCAGCAGCAGCAGCATCTTACTTTGGTGGCCGTCCTCCTCCTGGCATCCTCCTCCTCCTGGAGACTCTGCGCCGGAGCCGCTGGTGAGTCAAACCCGTTCACTCCTGCATGAAAAAAAAGAAGGATATTTCAGATAAAAAATGTTTCCCGTCCACATTTTTGTTTCATTCTCTGGCCATTAAATCAAATTATATATATATATTTGGGAATCCACATGACTGCCACACTGCGCTCTTCTTGATAAAGTTCATTTATAGTGGATTAAGAATGATATTTTCAAGGAGGAAAAAAAATCAGGGATCATTAAAAGAAGGATTTTTTTCATATATATATAAGCACACCTGTCCTGGCGCAGTGAGGGTGGCTTAATACTGAGGTTCTTTTTTTTTTTTTTTTTTTTTTTCCTTTCTCTCTCTCTCTCTACTGAATGTGTGTTGCACCTGCGCGCGAGCCAATGACGCGTTTGCGTCTTTTCTGCGGCAGAACCTTCTCACGAATTCCACCTCCAATTTGACACCATGTCTCCAATATCCAGATCTAACCTGGCGATTGGATTGAATAAGACCAATTTAATATTCAAGAGGTGTTGTAAATTGTCGTTTCGGCCAATGAGAGTGATGGTCATTATATGGAAAAAGACATTTTGATTGAGTAGTGTTGATTACAACGATAAACGGAGTACAGATTTTTTTTTTGTGCACTGGAGGGGAGACTCGTGACCACCTTTGCTTGGTGGGCGGATGAGCGGACCGGGATTTGATTGGCTCAACTCAAAAATATTTTATTTCAGAGTCTAGCTAATGAAAACGCACAAGGCACCATAGTGCATCATTTTAATAATGATATAGTTTTAACCCTTAATAGGGCATTTGACTATTTTGGTCATTCCAAAAGTTATTGTATATTTTTGGGTGGTTTAAAATGTTTACAATATATATAAATTAATAAGATCAAAATGCATAAAAGCAGTAATACACAATAACAATGTAAATATATTTTCTATTGGTATTTGATGGAAAGTAAACTGGACAGACTGGCTGTGATACCACATTTTTTGTGCCATTGACGGTGCTGAAAGTCCAATTTATTACTCTTGTCAATGAAGCATAATCTTTACTGCCACTTAAATGATAATTAGATTAGGGGTTTTTTTTGTGTCTCGTTTAAATTCGTTTTAAGTTTATAATAATAATTACAGTTAATTTTGGGAGATGGAGGAAAAATGTCTTTTAAAATAGCCTCTTACTTGACTATACATGTTTAATCTGTCCCATTTCACACAAACATAATTTTCACATTTTGTATAAGAACAATAGCATTGAATACAAAACTTGAACTTTTAACACTGCTTATACAAAGTCTAATTTTCCTATTTTTGTTGCCTTCAAATTCCACCTGAACATCACTCATTGTTCAAAAGTTGCCACTCCAACATAAAAAAAAATCTCCCAACTGGAACAACTCCAAGTGGATCAAGGCAGTGGCAATTGAAAATTAAAAATAAAATATGTCACAATCCAAACACTTGCTAGTAAAATAAAGCCGGTCCACTCACGAAAAGCGGATAAGATCGCACCAGGAACTGGACCGGTTTGACATGAATCACAATGGCTGCCACAAGCACAAGTGTTGGTGGGACTTTTTTTTTTTTTTTTTGCAGCCATTATTGTGCAGGAGCCGCAGGAAAAAGTTCACATGGGGAAAAGACTTCCTTCTCCGAGGCTGGGAGAAGCCTTCATGCAATTCTAATAACAGAACGGGAAACGCCATGTTTTTTTTTCAATGGCTGGAGTGTTTTTCGTCAATATTTGATGGCTCAGATAGCGGCACATATTTGTCTAGGAGAATGGAAAGGCAACGTGCGCTCCGATTGTGAAATATTAATAAACTTCAGCGTGGAACCGTGTGAGAACGTGTCTCCACTCGTGTAAAAGATTGGATCTCGTGTTTATTCTGGTAGGAAGGAAAGATATGTTTGAGAGTGTAACAACAGCGTTGCTTAAAAATAGAATCTGACTTGACTATTTTAAACACGCTCAAATGGATTTTCTGTCCTTTTTTTTTTTTTAAGATTGGTGCTATCAATCCCAGTTCACCTGCGAGCATCAGTGCAATGGTAAGTCGGATGCCGACGGATTTTTCGACATAGCGCCAGCCGTCGTCTGATTTTCAGCGTCTGGCTTTGCTAGGTCCAGACAAGTGGAACCACGCCAACGGCGCCTGCGTGGGGAAAGCCCAATCGCCCATCAACGTGGTCACCAGGAAGACTTTGAAAGACGAGCGTCTGACCCCGTTCACGTTCGCCAACTACCAGCAGATCTTCCGAGGCTCCATCAAAAACAACGGACATTCGGGTGGGTGAGCGTCCGGGAAGCGGCGCCGAGGGCGAATCGGGTCCCTCGATTCTGATTTCGTCCGCTCGCAGTTCAAGTGGGAGTTCCTCACCTGAGCACCATCTCGGGGGGAGGTCTGACCAGCACCTACAAGGCGGTCCAGTTCCACCTGCACTGGGGTACCGATGGCGGACCGGGCTCGGAGCACACCATTGACGGAGAGCAGTATCCAATGGAGGTAGGAACTGGTATCTTACTGGAGTTGACTTCAAAGTCATCAAATTCAACTTTTTTTGACGCAGCTGCACATTGTGCACATGAAGCATCACTACACAGATTTAACCACGGCGCTAGCCGATCCAGAAGGCGTCGCCGTCCTCGGCTTCTTCTACCAGGTAACTACTTCCCGCCGTCTGCCTTTAATAATAATAATAATAATCGGACATAGGCCCTGTCGTCATTATCAACAACACAAAGAAGCCTACTTGTCATCACACCCAGAAACTGCGTGTGACGAAATTGGTGGTGCTTCTCCATAAGCTGCGTTTACTCGGCAAAAGACCTAAATAAGTGCTAGTTACGGACTTGTAATTTGGCATTCTGCTGTTATGGATACAGGTCGCTTACCTCTCACTGTCTTTCACTTACCTTCAGTCAGCTAGTAGGAGGCAGATCACCACCCAAACATCTTTTCATATTACCGCAGAAGGGAATGTGTGTTATGGTACCGCCAAAGCGTCAATTCCGTCCATGTAAAATCCATCCCTTCTACTTTCAAGGTGTCCAACAGTGCCAACCGAAAATACGACCCCATCATCAACGCGCTGCGGAGCATCAAAACGACAAGTAGGCGCTGCAGTTCTACATCAAAACATGTTGGATGTGAACAAAAAATGGCCGCAGTCTTCTTATGGTCCGTCCTTTGTTTGTTTTTAGATGCCAATACGTCTCTTCCTCCAATCTCCCTGGCGCAACTTATTCCAGCCGAGCACAATCTGACAAATTTCTACCGCTATCAAGGATCTCTGACCACGCCGGGCTGCACGGAGGCCGTGGTTTGGACCTTGTTCGAAAACCCCATCTCTCTCAGCATTGAACAGGTGGGAAATGAAGGCAGAACGTCAACAAAAATGCATTTTTGTGGCTGTTTTTTAAACCAACGAGGCTGCTAAATTTAACCAGCTAACAATTGACAGCTTGTCTATACAATTAAAGAGTGTGAATCCTATTTTTGAAACGTCATGATAGCAAATATACTCTAGTATTCTTTTATTTTGTTAAATTTATTGACATTGGATTAAAAAGCGGTGCAAATCTTCAATATTATTTTAATTAAAAGGTAAACACGCATTTTTTTCTAAACTTTTGATTGTTTTACAAATATTTTGGGATAAATAGTGGGGGAAATAAATAAATACTGCATTATTTTAGATTGAAAAAAATAATGTTTTAGTGGCAGCAAAAATGCAAAATAGGGAATTTTGTAGTTATTTTTTTCACATCAAAACCTTAAGTTGTGCACCCGCATTTCCGTCTCGTTACCTGCTTCCTGCTTCTGGATTCCACTCCAATCCGTTCCACAGCCGAGGCAAATCATAACATAGCATCCACGTGGATCCACACAAACATGGGGTTAAATTCACAGAAAGGGTTGGAGCACAATTCCGAGCACCTATCCAATCACAAGGACGGCCCACCCAAGGAAAAAAAAAACACCCAGCTACCAAAGCCCAACAAAACATGACAAATATTGTCTCTACATCTATAATCTTCATTTGAATTTCATCATCAAACATGAAGTGGTCAACCTCTTTGCATAAGCATAATTCCTTTCTGATATAAAAAAAATAAAAATAAAACATACCAAGATGAGACTTTTGAAACTCTGCCCCTTTTCTCCAACAGCTCCGGGCCTTCTCCGATCTCAAGTTCCACGACGGGAAGGCGATGGTAGGGACCTTCCGGCCGGTGCAACCTCTCAACGGGCGCCAGGTATTCCGATCTGGGTGCGGAGTGGCGGCGCTCAGCTCCGCCCTTCTCCTGGTCGCCCTGGCGACGGCCTTGGGCCTCCATTAACCGCCCACGCTGCACCGCGACACTCGTCAACATTGAACATCCCCCCCCCTGATTTTTGTGACACCATCACAAAATGGTCGAAGCACGTGCATGACTCACCTGGTGGCCCCGCCCTCTTTGCAACACACATTCAAAGAACACCTTGGAATTGGATGAGGGTTGATCAGCATGGATGCGTCGTCAATCGGTAGGTCATACGTCCTCCTTATGAAGGTGCCATGAAGCGAACGCGCATTCGGACCACAGCCCAGAAAAAAAAAACACAAACACCACCTGGAATAATATTAGACAAGGTTAATATCGTGATGCTTCGTTCTCTCTCAATGGCAGACGAGAACAGCACGCGGCTATTAATAGCACATCTGAGCTCCGTTTCAAAGTCAATATGAAGTCAATATTTGGCCCCTCCCACATCACTCGGCTCCGGTCCAGTCAGGTGTTGACCTCGTGACCCCTGAGCAATTTCCCTCTTTTTTTGTGACTGCGACTTAGTTGCGATGCACTGAATGCCACAGACTGTGAATTCCGTCTTTTAAAGATGGCCGCCATCTTCAAGCCACATTTTGTGTTATGACCAATGAAGCTGTCTATTTTTTTCATCGTTCCATGCGGCATTAACTTATATTTCTATTGTTTTCATGCACATGATGTATTTTATGCACTGAATGTGTCCACTGATATGAAATGCGCAGTGATCGCTATTATTTATGTATTGAAAATAGTCCCGTGTATCAAGTTGTGTGCGTTTAACAACGCCGACGTGTGACACCTGTCGTGTAACTGTAAAGAGAGTGTTGAACAATAAACAACATTTTTAATAGATGGGCTCCTTGTCAGTCACTTGTGGCCATGTGGGCAGCTGGGGTTCAAATCCCGGTGTTGTTTGACTGATCACTACACTATGTAGTTCAGTGTGTTTTTTCATTAAAATAAAGACTTAATTCATTATACACCGCTTGTATGATGACAATAAAGGCTTTTGATTCGATATAAAGGCGTAGCATCCCATTATATTAAAAAAAGTCGAGGGCGTTCCCTTTTGACGTCACATTGGTGAGCCGGAAGTGAAACGGACCGGAAAAGACAATGGAGAAAAAAAGGGTTTTCGTTGACCTGTATGCTTTGTTTTGTTTGTAAACGTCTTTTCAGGTTTTTAATCGCATGATCTAAACGTCCTAATTTGGGTCAGCTCCAACCAAGACACGTTTGTTAAAGGACATGAACAGAAGTCCACCAAGAAGTTGTTGTTTTTTACGTTGGCTGATTTTTGTGTACTCGACGCATGCCGGAAAGGTAAGAAATGCTCCCATTTTCTACATTGCAAGCTTCTATAAAGATATACTAGTTCCACTTGCAGTCATAATATCTCCAAATCGATTTGCGTTTAGTGTTTTTTAATCGTTTCAAAGATCGCACAAGGACATTAAAGAAGACGGCTCAATGATGACTTTTCCAATTTGAAATTCCTTTATAGACCATTTGTCATAAAACGAAAATCCTAATTGTGGAAAGACACTCTCCAGTAATATTGGTGATATCTGACGACTTGATTTATTTATTTATTTTTGGTAATGACCCTGTGTAGTAAGGATTTTTTTTCCATGAACGACATAGTATAGTAAACCTTTTTTTCTTAAAAAACGACATAGTATAGAAAAGCTTTTGTGAATAAAAACGACCATGTATAGTAAGGCTTTTTTAAAATAAAAACGACCATGGATAGAAAGGCTTTTTAAAAATAAAAAACGACCATGTATAGCAAGGCTTTTTTCGTCAAAAACAACATAGTATATATAGTAAGGCTTTTTTTCTTAAAAAATGACATAGTATAGTAAGGCTTTTTTTTTTTAAACCGACATAGTATGTATAGTAAGGCTTTTTTTCGTAAAAAATGATATAGTATAGTAAGGCTTTTTTCTTTTTTTAAAAAACGACATGGTATAGTAAGTCTTTTTTTTTATTAAAAAACGAAATAGTATAGTAAGGCTTATTTCTTAAAAAACGAAATAGTATAGTAAGGCTTATTTCTTAAAAAACGACATAGTATAGTAAGGCTTTTTTAAACGACATAGTATATATAGTAAGGTTTTTTTTTTCGTAAAAAATGACAGTATAGTAAGGCTTTTTTTCATAAAAAATGACATAGTATAGTAAGGCTTTTTTCTTTAAAAAACCGACATGGTATAGTAAGGCTTTTTTTCTTAAAAAACGAAATAGTATAGTAAGGCTTATTTCTTAAAAAACGACATAGTATAGTGAAGCTTTTTTCTTTAAAAAAACAACATAGTATAGTAAGGCTTTTAAAAAAAAAAAAACGACATAGTATATATAGTAAGGCTTTTTTTCTTAAAAAAACGACATAGTATAGTAAGGCTTTTTTTCTTTAAAAAACGACATAGTATAGTACGGCTTTTTTTTCTTAAAAACGACACAGTATAGTAAGGCTTTTTTCTTTTAAAAAAACGACATAGTATAGTAAGGCTTTTTTCTTTAACAAACGACATAGTATAGTAAGGCTTTTTTCTTTAAAAAACACATAGTATAGTACAGCTTTTTTTAATTAAAAAAACGACATAGTATAGTAAGGCTTTTTTTCGTTAAAAAATGAAGGCATTATTTATAAACGAGGCTTTATTTATAAAAAATGACATAGTATAGTAAGGCTTTTTTCTTTTAAAAAAACGACGTAGTATATTAAGGCTTTTTTCTTAAAAAAACGACATAGTATTTTTTCTTTAAAAAAATGACCATGTATAGTAAGGCTTTTTTCTTGTGGTCTCTCTGACAGGATGGAGTAGGTTTGGGACCAGCTTGCGGATGAAGCGCCGCCCCGACCGGTCGCCTTCGTATTGGCTCGGTATGTGATGTCTCGCCTTGTTGCAACGATCATAGTGCGTGTGCATAGCCATAAAAAACTTTTTAGAATGAAAAAAAATATTTCTTATAAATCAAAGTCAAGGTCACATAATAGAACTAGAGATACTTTGCTGTCAACTTTTATTTTTATTTTTTCAGATTAGTGACAAAGGCAAAAATGGATGACTTGTGGGATGGACAGTCTTCACACGAAAAGGTTTCCCAAACTGTGGAGAGCGAGGACACCTGAAGACAAAAAAGTAAGTTTAAAAGACATTCATGTTGCTGTGCAGAAAATATTTCTTTTTTGTTTTTCTTAGACTCACCTGCGGATGGCGGTGACGTAGGATGTCGATTTCACCAGGTGGCTGACTTGGCCTCAATAGGAGAGCACAAACTTACCATACAATAGGTAATCGGTTGGATTTCCCGCCTCCTCCAACTTGTCACTTTTCAGGTCAAATAAAAATCGAGTGGGCAGGACCATACTTTTTAGGGCGGTGGCTTATACACTTAGTCATTTGAGTCGTGCGCCCTCCTACCGAAAATACTTGGCCTGTCCAAGTTTAGTGGGTGTGTGGGTGGGCCCCTTGGCGCACACAGTGGAGTATGCGCCTACCGTCGAGCAGATGCTGGTTCGCGTCCCGCAGACGTACTCTTGGTGCCTCTCCCCGCCTTCGGCGGGGAGAGGCACCTGCGACATAAGACTAATTACCTTTTACTAAAAAAAACTTTAAAAATTAAAATTTACATTTAATCATTACATCAAAATTAGTTAAAATAATTGGCCTAAAAAATCAAAAGATACTGGCTACTATTAGGGAGGTGGTTTGCACACTTAGCCAAATTCCTTGAGCGCCCTCTTACCGAAAATACTTAGCCGGTCGAAGTTTAGTGGGATGGTGGGAGGGCCCTTTACCACACACAGTAGAGCATGCGCCTACCGTCGAGCAGATGCTGGTTCGCGTCCCGCAGACGTACTCTTGGTGCCTCTCCCCGCCTTCGGCGGGGAGAGGCACCTGCGACATGAGAATAATTACCTTTTACTAAAAAAAACTTTAAAAAATTAAATTTACATTTAATCATTACATCAAAATTAGTTAAAATAATTGGCCCATAAAATCAAAAGACACTGGCTATTAGCTAGGATTTCAAATAAGCCACCCAAAAAGTTTTATTGGACACGACCATGCTGAGTAGGGAGGCGGCTTGCTCACTTAGCCAAATTAGTCGAGCACCCTCTTGCAGAAAATACTAAGCCAGTCGAAGTTTAGTGGGAAGATGGGAGGGCTGTCACGGGGTGAGGCAAGCAGGCCTTGACTTGTCGGTCGGTCGGTCAGGTGCACCCCGTTCTTCTCCTCCTGCTCTTCTTCCACGTTGTCCAATGCATCTTTCATGAAACAAAGACAATTATTTCTCAACACTGCCCAAGATGACAACATTTTTGTCCTACGACGCTAATATCTTTACAGTGGCGACACGGTTTTCAACCTGGCATGAAGAAGGCGGCGGCGACGTGCATCTGTCCCAACTGCTCCTGCGGCCGGTCAGCGAGCTCTTCCCGACTGCACGCCGTGAATGACATAAAGGTCACGTGACCAAAGTTATGATGTTGACGGCGACGACGACGACAATCGGACTTACAGATCAGTGAGGATTTGCCATTCGGCAAAGTCGTCCGCCTGCATCTGCGGGAGCCGTCCAAAAGCATAACCATGTCAGCCTCCGCTCACTGGGGCACCGGAGACTCCTGGATGAAGGCGCAATCCGGGGGGCGCCGGTACGAGTCTGTCAACAAACAGGGCAAGGCGTGAACTTGTGGGGAACATTTCCTCCATGCTGTAACTTACATTCAACAAATATTTTGTACGTACACGAGCCTTGTGAGGATGAGCCAGAAGCCAAGATTCATTCATTAAGTATACAATAAAGTCAAATATGACTTATTGCTCAAATGCCACACAATGCAGATTTTTGTATTTTTAAAGAAAATAGCCTTACTATACATGGTCTTTTTTTAATAAATAAAAGCCGTACTATACATGGTCATTTTTTTTATAAATAAAAGCCTTACTATACATGATCATTTTTAAAGAAAAAAAGCCTTACTATACATGGTCATTTTTAAGAAAATATGCCTTACTATACATGGTCATTTTTTAAAAGAAAAAAAGCCTCACTATAGATGGTCGTTTTTTTTTAAGAAATAAGCCTTACTATACTATGTCGTTTTTAAGAAAAAGCCTTACTATCCTATGTCGTTTTTTTATGAATAAAGCCTTGTTATACATTGTCATGTTTTTACGAAAAAAAGCCTTACTATACTATGTCGTTTTTTAATAAAATATGCCTTACTATAAATGGTCTTTTTTTTCAGAAAGTATGCCTTACTATACATGGTCATATTTTAAAGAAAAAAGCCTACTATACATGGTAATTTTTTAAGAAAAAAAGCCTTACAATACACAATACATGGTCATTTTTTTTAGAAAAACGCTTTACTATACATGGTCGTTTTTTTTAAAGAAATAAGCTTTACTATACTATTTCGTTTTTTAAGAAAAAAAAAGCCTTACTATACTATGTCGTTTTTTTAAGAAAAAAGCCATACTATACTATGTCGTTTTTTAAGAAAAAAAAGCCTTACTATACTATGTCGTTTTTTAGGAAAAAAAGCCTTACTATACTATGTCGTTTTTTAAAGAAAAAAAGCCTTACTATACTATGTTGTTTTTTAAAGAAAAAAGCCTTACTTTACTATGTTGTTTTTTAAAGAAAAAAGCCTTACAATACAATGTTGTTTTTTAAAGAAAAAAGCTTTACTATACTATGTCGTTTTTTAAAGAAAAAAGCCTTACTATACTATGTTGTTTTTAAGGGAAAAAAAGCCTTACTATGCTGTAGTTTTTTTAAAGAAAAAAGCCTTACTATACTATGTCATTTTTTAAGAAATAAGCCTTACTATACTATTTCGGTTTTTAAGAAAAAAAGCCTTACTATACTACGTCGTTTTTTTTAAGAAAAAAGCCTTACTATACTATGTCGTTTTTTAAGAAAAAAGCCTTACTGTACTATGTCGTTTTTTTTAAGAAAAAAGCCTTACTATACTATGTCGTTTTTTTAAAGAAAAAAAGCATTACTATACTATGTCGTTTTTTTTTTACCAAAAAAAGCCTTACTATACATGGTCGTATTTTAAGAAAAAAAAGCCTTACTTCACATGGTCATTTTTTTTAAAAATAGCCTTACTATATATGCTATGTTGTTTTTGACGAAAAAACCCTTGCTATATACTATGTTGTTTTTTTTTTTAAGAAAAAAGCCCTACTATACTTAGTCGTATTTTTAGATTTTACAAAATTATTTTTGAACTAAAAACACAGAAAAAAATGATTAAAAAATTACAATTATTGATTTAAAAGGGGGAAAATCAGGAAATTTAATATACATCTATACACTTCATTTTAATTTGATCCTAAAACAGAAAGTCGGCACTCATGATTTACTTTCCCGGGCCACACAAAATCATGCGGCGGGCCAGATTTGGCCCCCGGGCCGCCACTTTGACACAGGTTTTATACATGGTCGTATTTTAAGAAAAAAAGCCTTACTATGTCGTTTTTTAAAAAAAGCCTTACTATATATACACGGTCGTTTTTTTAAAAAAAAAAAAACTTTACTATACATGGAAGGTTCGAATCCAGGTCAGCCCACCTGTGTGGAGTTCTTCCCAGGCCTGCATGGGTTTTCTCCAGGTACTCCTGTTTCCTCCCACATTTCAAAGGCTGTAGGCTGGTTGCACACTAGGTCCGTCTCCTCCGCCACCGGTTCAGGGGATAGGATAGGCTCAGGCACCCTCCGCGACCCTTGAGGACAAAGCGGTTCAGAGAATGAATGAACAATCAACATTGGTCTCATTTCATCAGGCTATCAAGTTAGGTGACGCTTGTTCGGTTCTCACGGACCGCCATTATGCTTTGTGAAATTCACCTGCTGTTGAAATCGGCGTTTCAAAATGCAATCAATAAGATTTCATGTCAAAATAGCTCAGTACGTATCACTGGGCAACACCGTCAATAGACAAAATACGAATTCTAGCTCTCGTGCAAACCTTTAAAAGTTCATAATGGACGGGACAGACGTCCCTTCGTGTGTTTCATCGAGTGAGCGAATGTATTTGTCACAAAAAGTCTACTTACAAATAAGCCTTGTTGGAGTTCAGTCGCTTCTTTCCTTTTTCGGTTTCCTCTTCTATCGACTTTTGCATTCTTTTTTCTATGAATTATGCTTCATCTGTGACCTAAAGACGGTCTTAGTCGACAATTGAGCAACTCGTGTTCTGACCGTCGCACGTCAATGACGTCAGGTGCTGCGCTTCAATACGATTTCGTCTGAGTTCTTTGGGATATTTCTATATTTAATACGTCACTGGCGGCCATCTTGTGTGTGTCTCCTTACGGGCCCAAGTCAGTCCTTTGCTATGTGGCATTGGGTCGACTCGCTGGTTGCCATTATATAACGGCGACAACGCTTGATGAATTCACACTGAGAATAGGTCAAACTGTGTTATTGAGACTGTTTCTTGATGTCTTTGAAAAGAAGAGGGGGGACAGACAGAATCCAGAGAGTTAGACGGCGTTAAGGAAAGGCTTCGTCGACGACGATGGACGTACCATCTTGAGCTCGACAGATTGGACGTCTAGCGTCGTCAATGGCGGCGCAGAGTAAAGAGCAGCGCTGGTTCGAATTGGTCAATTGAAAGCCCAAGATCGGCGAGTTTTCTATGCTTCTGCCGTCAATTTCAATGACTTGACGCAGCTTTTTTTCTTAAAAAAACGACATAGTATAGTAAGGCATTTTTTCTTTAAAAAACGACATAGTATAGTAAAGCTTTTTTTCTTAAAAAACGACAAAGTATAGTAAGGCTTTTTTTTTTCTTAAAAAACGACATAGTATAGTAAGGCATTTTTTCTTTAAAAAACGACATAGTATAGTAAGGCTTTTTTTTCTTTAAAAAACGACATCGTATAGTAAGGATTTTTTTCTTTAAAAAACGACATAGTATAGTAAGGCTTTTTTTTTTTAAATAAGTACACCGCCTTGTGGTGTAGAGGCTCACTCGACTGACTTTGGTGTGGTCAGGTGAGGGTTCAATTCCTGCTTCTGTGAAAAAGACCATGTGATAAAAAAGCACCATGTATAGTAAGGCTTTTTTCTGCAAAAAACGACATAGTATAGTTAGGCTTTTTCTCATAAAAACACGACCATGGTAAGGCTTTTTTTCTTTAAAACGACCATGTATAGTAAGGCTTTTTTTCTTAAAAAACGACATATTATAGTAAGGCTTTTTTTAAAAATAAGTACACCGCCTTGTGGTGTAGAGGCTCACTCGACTGACTTTGGTGTGGTCAGGTGAGGGTTCAATTCCTGCTTCTGTGAAAAAGACCATGTGATAAAAAAGCACCATGTATAGTAAGGCTTTTTTCTGCAAAAAACGACATAGTATAGTTAGGCTTTTTCTCATAAAAACACGACCATGGTAAGGCTTTTTTTCTTAAAAACGACCATGTATAGTAAGGCTTTTTTTCTTAAAAAACGACATATTATAGTAAGGCTTTTTTTAAAAATAAGTACACCGCCTTGTGGTGTAGAGGCTCACTCGACTGACTTTGGTGTGGTCAGGTGAGGGTTCAATTCCTGCTTCTGTGAAAAAGACCACGTGATAAAAAAGCACCATGTATAGTAAGGCTTTTTTCTGCAAAAAACGACATAGTATAGTTAGGCTTTTTCTCATAAAAACACGACCATGTATAGTAAGGCTTTTTTTCTTAAAAACGACCATGTATAGTAAGGCTTTTTTCCTATAAAAAGACCACATATAGTAAGGCTTTTTAACAAAAAAAGAAAGAAAGAAAATGCATAAGGGTTTGATTTGCAAATGAATTACTCAATGTCTTCTACTTCAATGAGCATCCTTTGCTCTCCTTTCTTGAAAAGCTCGCTACGCCCAAGCTGGGAATGCCACGCAATGTCAAACAGCGGACTATTTACACAAGCCTCATCATAAATCACACTTGCGCCACTCGCTTTCCTCAATCTCAACTCTTCGCCGATTATCGATCGCACCGCCCTTCCCTTCTTTTGTTGTCGGCCACCATTAAGGCATCTCGAGGCTCTTTGGACTTGTCGCCGGTGCACGTGGCAAAAGAAGAGACAAAATCACAGGAAGGACTTTGCGCCACTTATGTGTTGGGAACAAATAGGCATCAAAGGGGAGGATGTTTAAAATTGGACGCTGACTAGAAGACAATAGTGGCCTGCCCGCCGGCTCATTTCATCCACGACAACGATCATCTTTCAGCGCGGCCGACGTCGAACGCTGGGCTTCCAATGTTGATGAGTGGGAGCGAGCAGCGAGTCAACAAACGTTCAACCGCTTACAAAATGCTTAAAAACACGTAATGTAACTAATTTGAGTCATTTACAAAATCACCACATTTTGCTTCACAAATGCTACACTATTAGCATTTCCTAAATTCAAGTATGGCCTCCATGAGCAAAAATTTCATATATCAATTTTTTTTATATACCAATAATGACAAATTAAAAAAAATGATGTTTATTTTTTAGATTTGGGCTGAATTTATATATATATATATATATATATATATATATATATATATATATATATATATATATATATATATATATATATATATATATATATATATATATATATATATATATATAAATAAAGACTATTTATGTTTATTTTTGAGATTTGGGCTGAAATGGAGGCCATACTTGAATTTAGGAAATGCTAATAGTGTAGCATTTGTGAAGCAAATGTGAGGTGTTTTTTTAAATGACTCAAATTAGTTACATTACGTGTTTTTAAGCATTTTGTTATATATATATATATATATATATATATATATATATATATATATATATATATATATATATACATACACATATACATACATATATACATATATATATATATATATATACACACATACATATATATATATATTCCTATGAAGAAATAAAATGACAGATTCATCAAAAAGTTCATTCATTCATTTTCTGAACCGCTTTGTCCTCACTAGGGTCGTGGGGGGTGCTGGAGCCTATCCCAGACAACTACAGGTACCAGGCAGGGGGCAACCAGCCAATCACAGGGCACAATGAGACAAAGAAACTATCACTACTACTTAGGTGTAATTTAGAGTGTCCAAACACCCTATCATGCATGGTTTTGGAATGTTGGAGGAAATCAGAGTACCCGGAGAACACCCACGCAATACTTTCTTGAGACTTGAAGCTAAAATATATGCAAACGGAGGTTAGGAAAGTTTGCAAAGACGCTCAACGACGACAAGCGCAATGCGTGACGGCGTGACGTATCGCGGCGCAATGATATGATTCAGCACACGCCGCCCGCTATCACTGTACTCTTTGTTTGCACTGTACTAAATAAAGGCGACGGTGTCATAGCCAGAGAGATTGCCACAGTCCGCACAAAGACAACTTGTTCTTTTTGTTTCTTTAGTTCTCTCGGAATAAAGAAACAGCTCGCTCCCAAGGAGACGCCTCCCTTTTTTTGTCATCAATTATGTATTTGTGAACTTTCGGGACGCTTTGTTTCGCTTGTTTGTTTGTTTTTTGTGTAGAAATGCACACCTTCAGATTAAGAGGTTTGGCACTCGGCAAATATTGCAAAAGGTCACCGGCGTGTAGCAATTCGCTTGCATGCTTCCCGGTTGACGAAAGGTCGACCAAAAGTGAGCGTACCAAAAAAAAAAAAAAAGCGTCCTTGAACCCTCGATCTCAGAACTGCGAGGCGGACGTACAAACCACTTGTCCAATGTGTCACCGCTAGTTTAAAAAAAAAAAAAATAGATTTTCTTTTGCCCAAAATGAACCCTTCCACCAATTAGCATAGCCCTAGGAAAAGTGTCCTTGAACCCTCGATCTCACAAGTGCGAGGCGGACGTACAAACCACTTGTCCAATGTGTCACCGCTAGTTAAAAACGAAATGAAATTAGATTTTCTTTTGGCCAAAATTAACCCTACCACCAATTAGCATAGCCCTAGCATTCGTTCATTCGCTGCCAACCCTCCCAATTCAAATGGTTTGGACATCATTGCTATTTAATGAGTTAAACCCACTATTGTACACTTCAACTTTGCCGGAGCAGAATGACAGGAAAGCATCAAATGCCGCCAGAATGCTAGGCCACATGAATGGATATTAAAAATATAATTTCTAGGTGCCCACGCGCTCTTATTATATGATCTTTGACCTTTTTGAGCGCACACCTGCTGGCGAGCCAGCGCGAATCTCATTCCAATTCCCTTAAGGGCGACCATAAAAGGAAATGAGACGACGACGTGATGGTTCGCACGTGGAAGGAGCGCGCAAATCATTGTCGTGAAATGGAAGTTTACCACATCCGAGTCAAATATTACAAAAATATTATTGGCCAGCTCCAAATAATGCCTCATTCAAGCCTGGTTTCCCCAAATAAACATGGCCCCGTCTTTCCAGTTGGAGACAAAATCTCATCCCATTGTGGCGAATAAATGAGGGCAGGATGTGTGAATAATAAATATTAATAATCTATGCGGCCCATGTTTTGGAAGCGGCTCATCTGGCGGGGGAAGAAAAACCCAAACATGCTTCCAAAAATGCACGTTGGGCCGTGGGAAGGACAATATGGGGCAAAAAAAAAGAAAATTCGTACAATACGGCTGGATATTTATTGACATCCGCGAGGAAAGTACATCCAATTTCCTCGAGGTGATAGCGTTTGCCCAAAAAAACCTGGCGAACTTTCTAATTCGAAGGCAACAATTCTATCGAAGGAAATCAGATCTTATCGCTGATTGGTATAAATTCGACGGAGGAATTTCTGCACTGCGAAAAAGACGCTCAAATGTCGGCTTTAGCTTCATTCAGCGCTTTTGCCTCGCCGGGGGACTTCTCCCCCCTCCTTTGCTTACTTGGGATGAATTTGTGCTGATTTTTGGAAATACGAAAAAAGGCATCTTGCTTGTTCAGGACTGCGAAAGTGGGAAATAATTGGGTTCGCCCGACCTCGGATACCCCAAAATCACCTGGGGTGTTAAAGTCATTGTAGTTGTGGATTTTTATCAGAAGGCCCACAAAAAAGAAATATGGAAGTCATTTGGCTGCCATTGACAGCACCAGACGTCCAATTCATTTTCAAGATCAACGTCCAATGTACTTATAGCTAACGGCCCCCCACCCCAAACCCAACCCCCCAACCGAGTGATTCAGCCAGCAAGATGCGTCTCGCACAACAACTTTTGTCAGCGTCAAAACAGCTGCCTGAAATCAGACCCCCCAAAAAGACACTGATGCATTTGGATGTCTGCAGCAAAGACCCCCAAAAAGTACAGCTATCATATTTAATGGCAAAAAATATGATATTTTGCGTTTGTTGCACGAGCAGATATTTGCGTTCAAGAGGTAGATTTGATTTTTCCCTCGTTTTTTCCCCCTTTTTTGCCATTGGCGGGGGGAAACGCCCAATCCATTTTGAATGGGAGGGGTATAAGCGGCAGCAAATTATTTATTAGGAGTGCTCGGGGTTAATGTTGCTAATATTTTCTTTATATTGAAATGTGTGAATGGGATACGTCAATTAATGCCGGGAGACACTGATGAAAGATATCTGGTCATTTCACTCCCCTGCAGCTAAATAGATGTTAGAACTTGTTTGCTTCAGCACCCCCCCCCCCCCCCCCCTTCCAGGAAAATGACAGTGGTGGGACATGGGGGGGGGGTCTGATGTCACTTGTGCCCTTTTGTACTAGCGTTGCACTTTGACTGGAGGCAAAACAAAAAGCTACGCCAAGCATTTTCCTTCCTCCGTCCGAGTGATCCATTATGCGAAGCCGTATTATGTTGGGATTATATAAGATGAAATAAATGGCGATGTAAACACGCGAGAGGGGTGACGAGGTGGCGCAATTTACCATCCGTTTTGATAGAAAGTGAATAATACGACAGAGAAAGTATAGATTGTAATATCTGGCCGCTTTTCAGAATATGACCAATTTAACATGGTACGACCCTTTCATTTCGGATTGTCTTGCTGTTTATTCGCAATGACAAATTGGCTGTCACTGATGGCCGTTTTTGACTGGGCGGGGGCCGACGAATATTCGAGTTTGTGGGAGAATGTCACTTCCTGTTTTTGCTATCGAAGTGTCTTTTTCTCATGGTTACCCCAACCGACCTATTTTCCACGTTACGCTTTATCCACGGTGTTTCAATGGCTTGCAAAATACGCCGATTTGGTATAAACACCCTGAATTTGGCCGCCGGTCGAGGTCTACTCAGGTCAACGACGTTGACCCACATCCGCTGGGGTCCCGTGTGGACACACCTCAGCACCTCACACGCAGAGGATACGGCACTTTCTACGCCGTTCCATTGTTGATCGTTGCCATGAAGCCATTTTGCCATTTTAATGAGGTCAAAGGCACATTATTCCTTAACGACTGACGTCAAAAAGTATGGCACGAGATGACTTGTCAAGATGTCTGTATGCTCATGAATAGTGATCCAATCTCACATGTAGCATGGCCATCAGTTCCTCCAACGGGGAGCTGCTTTTTATATTGTTCTTGGGAACACCGCAGGGATTTCCTCGCTCATTTCTCGTGCCAGCGACTCCTTGGCCGGAGCCGCTTGATGAGCGTTTGGATCTTATCGCTCGGGGCGGCGCTGCCAACGCGAGCGGGACACCGCGAGGGTCGTCGAACGCCGCCGGGCTCGGTCTCGGAGACGACCTGACCGGGCCCGACCTTTCGCCCGCGGGGGGCGGCTCGTCGTGACGCGACGCGGGTTTGTTCCCATTGTCCCAGAGTGGACACACCGTCTCTGCCTCTTCCTTTTAGCTCACTGCGGGCAGGTGGTGCCATACGAGCGCCGCGCTTTTCCTGTGTCGTCAGACGGGCCAGCGTCCGATTTACGATATTTAATTGTGGAAGAATCGCTGGTGAGATGAGTCACCCCGTCCACTTCTGGGAAAGAGCGTAGCCCGCTTTCACATCGCGCCGAGATTAAATAAACGGGCCGCAAACTCGCCCAAATCCAACAAATCGGTTTCATATTTAGGGAAGTCATTTGGCCGTCCCAAAAAATAGATTGGACGTCGAGCGGCCAATATTAATTCGTTAATGCGCAGGGACGCCCGGTCCAAATAGATTGGACGTCGTCTTCATATTTATGGAAGTCATTTGGACGTCTAGTGGCCAAGATTAATTTGTTCACGCCCAGGGACGCCCGGTCAAAATAGATTGGACGGCTAGCATTGGCAAGTGAATGCAATTTCATTGGCTGCCGCTTCAAATGGATGTTTTGTCTACTAGCAGTGCACCGATTGGTGGAAGGATGCATCTCGGCCAGAGGAAGAACTAATTTGATCTTTCATTTCATGGGCTGACATTGAGACCATTGGACGCTCAATCGACTTGAAGTGGAAGGGTTGGCGGCGAATGAAGACATTTTCATGGCCTGCCAGGCTGCCACCCTCCCGCTTCAAATGGATGGGATGTCCACTAGAGATAAACTCATTTTTGGGAAGCTGCATCATAAAAGACAATACGCACCTCTTCGATCTGCCGAGCTATGGCAAGGCGCTACAGGACCATAACAGCCAAGACGAACAGACTCCGTCGCCATACTCAATTCCAGTTCTGCACCTAAGAGGACAGAAAAAATAAGGATCAATGCAATTTTGCTCGGCAACTGTTTTTTTTTTTTTTTTTTTTTAAATTGTTCACATTGTTCTATTCCCGCAAATGAACACACAGGCTTGTGACGCCTATTTTGACTCAATGAATCCATGAAATTTGGACCCCTGCGCCTTTTCCCGGCAAATGGGTGCGCGTCCAGACGAGCACTTTGTATTTTTGGTGGCGACGGACAGACTTTCTCCCCCAATGTCGCCCATGAGTCAAGCACCTGAAAAGCAGGAAAAGGAAGTGACCTATCGCTAGTCACCCTTTATCAGAATTCCTACTCCTACTTGTCTTGAGACTATGAATAGGTAGGATGAGACACGGGAGGGGAAATATGGCAGAGTGGATCACATTGTTATTATTAATTTTTTTTTCTATAGTTGGATTGAAGTCATTTAGGGGAATGTGGCAAGAGATGGGAGAGCGGGGAAAGTGGGAAGCTTTATTTTGTCAGCTGAGGACTCGCGCCAGGAGAGCGGACCTCCTAGCGGTGAAAAATCAAGCCATGGGAACAGCCTGTATTCGCAATCCTTCACACTGGGACAGGTTTGAACTTAAAAAGGGCAGAAATGTGTTTTTATGGAGCTGCTTCTAAGGCAATGACTGTCATTTTCGTCATCTTTACGCCATATTATTAATTTGCAATACTACTGTGCAGAGGCAGTCCGGGTTAATTTGGCCCTATTCCAATAATTTGGTGCCAATGATGAGTTCTCAAGCAGAAATTCACGCTTAAATCACTTCGCGCGGGGTGGGAAGGGGGTTTTGATGTTAATGTGCATGCTCAGAATCAAAATGAATGGAAGCAATACTGTTGTCAGAAAACTCAAGTTTTCACAATCAGTACTCAGAAAAATACTTCATAATATTTTTCATTAAGTTTATTTTCATTCACTTTTTCAGTGCCTTTTCACAGCAACATTTTTTTTAACCTGGATATGCTCCAAAATTAACAGGGAGTGATCATTGAAGAAAAAATAGGCCTAAACATTCAAAACAATTAACCGAAAGTGATCCAAAATGGACATGACGTGACCCCAGAAAGTACTGAAAGTCACCCAAAAATCATCCTTTTCCATTCAGCCCTCCCAGTCAAACTGTATTGGACGTCTACGGCCATCAACAGCAGCCAATGACGGATTTCGGTTTAGTTTTATGTTCTTCTAATAAAGAGCTCTTGGATTTGAATCAACCTGGCCTTCCTGTGTTGACTTTCCTGCGCGCTTGCCTTGTTGTTTTTTTTCTTCCTGGTACTTGGGCTTCCTTCCACATTCCACTCCTGTGCCTGTTAACTTAATTGAAGACCTGAAATTGTGTGCGAGGGATTGTGTGGCTGTGCGGATGACCTGGATTTGACGGTCAATGGGTGTTGTCAGACATTTTTTCCCCAACTTAATATTCTGGTAGCCCGTTTGCGCATTGGCTACCGTTGACGACAATTGACCATCATCAATTGTGTGTGTTGACTGACTGCGATGGACGCCCAACAGAGATGTGGCTAATTTTATTTGTTTATTTTTTATCATAATTATTCACTTCACCCCTCAATCAATTATCAACTTTTTGGCATCAAAGACACTAAAATATTCACAGCAATATTTACATGCTAACTGTTTTTGTGTTTTGACTGCATGAGTTAAAATGACATTACAGTGAGGAGTTACACACCAGCCAAAGAAATTAATATTCATTTTTTGGACCACATATCCTCATGATGGTGGCAGGGGAGCCTATGTTAGCTAACAGGCGGGGGATACCCTGAATCTGTGATTAAAATTAAAACAATCTAATACTAAGTCAATGTAAAAGTAGCAATTGAACAGAATTGTGGTGATTAAGAGACTATATTGGATAGTTTAAAAAACGGAGTGAAGGCCAGAATGAAACAAGCTTTTTTTTACACAATAAGACGTCCAAACAAGATTCTTCAGCTGCACTGTCCTTGGTTTTGAAGCCATATCTAGCACCCCCTCTTTTTCAGTCAATTTGTAACCTTTACCGCAAGGCCGCAAGATTTACACTTGCCCCTTTTTTTCCTTCTTCTTCTTCACCAAGTGAATCATCGCTGCGGCACCTCCCGAAAACGAGCGCGCCGGTGCCCGCCTCGGCTCATTAAACAGGAAGCTCTTCCCGACATAACGGAGCAAGCCCTCCCGCCCGACGACACGCAAACAAACGAGAGCGTTCCAAGCCGGCCGGCGGTCCAACCCTAAGCGCTCCTCGCCGTATTTAAGCAACATGCATTAATGATGACGACCTTTGGACACAATTTGAACGGGCAAACGTGCAGCCGGCTCTTTTTTGTCTCGCCTCGGGGGCCCTAGGCTTCTTCGCCGCCATGTGAGGGGTATATTTAGACCAGCCTCGCGTGGGAGGGCCACGCTTACTTTCAGCACCGAAAAAAATACGTATAACGAGCGAGCTTGCAGACGCGAGAGCGAGACGGCGTAGGAGCTACGAGGGAAGTACACCTCGGATGCTCCACGCGGAGGAAACCCCAGCGAGTACACGCGCGGGGTGCCGCAGTGATGCATTATTCACCTCGCTAAAGCTCAGACCATCTCTTTCAACCTTTTTCTTTAGTTTTACGGCAGGCGGGTAGCAGAAATACTTTCGTCCTGTCCTTCTGCGGTCAATTTAAAGCGGTTGAAGGTATGCAAAAGCACATTCAATTAATATTTGTTCTTCCTCTGGCCGAGACGTGCCATCTCGGCTTGGAGTTTATCGCTTGTTAATCCTTTTGGAGTGTTAGTGAGGGCATTGGCGGAATGTTTATTTAAAATATCGATTTTGTTCTTCCTCTGGCCAACATGCACCCTCCCACCAATTGCTTTATCACTAGTAGACGTCCAATGAGAGGAATGGTAGAGTCCAAATAATAAACGTATTTAAGGGTTGCAAACGTGCGGCTTAACATACCTGACTGAATTCCTAGTATTCCTACTATAGCCAATCGCTGGGATTGTAATTACTCAATTGCTTTTCAATCAAGTGGTAAAGAAGGGAATGATTGACTTGGGGTCTCTTAAAGGGCAAGCAGTGTTATTTCTACAGTGTCCATAACAGAACATTGGGGGTCACCACCTGCTTGCTGTACAATTGTAGATCCTGTTTGTAGACCATCATCATCATCATCACTACTTTTGTCAATGTTCTTCCTGGCATAATGTGCAACATATGTACTGTATGTAAAACAGAACCTTCTGTTTCTAACCTTGCTGGTGTTAAGTGTAACAAAAAAAAATAGTGTCGTCCAATAAATTGGTCGTCTCGCACTATCAATGGCAGCCAGTGAGCTACAACAATAAATGTGTTCTTCCTCTGGCCAGGCCGCACCTTCCCTACAATGAGTTTATCGCTATTTTTACGTGCAATCCCTCAGCCAAGGGAAACCCTGGCATTCTCCAGCTTATCAGCATGCATTAATTTGTTCGCACGGATTGATTCTCCACCGCCCACGTCTGATAAATTATTCAAATGCGGCGTTTCCACATGAGAACAGCGAGGCGTGTCTGAGCGCCAGCCCACTACTCTCTTACACGATGGCACCGTGAGAAGAAATGGTTAGCGAATCCCCCCCCCCGCCTCCGGGATGAAAAAAACCTGTTTTGACGTCCTGGCCGAAATGGCCGTTATCTTCAACGCGAGCACATCTCGTGCAGTTTCTGTTTTCATCGCCAGATATTTAACACTTGATACGTTCTGTACTTCCCAAATGACATTCTACATTGTATTTACTGTTCAAAAAATAACCTGTTACCTTTGGGGAAATTTGTTGCTAACAAAATGTGATCACTGTCAAGTGCAGGTAAAAAGTTACAGGGCTTTTTAAAGTAGGTTTTTGTTTTATACTAGAATCAGATGAGAACTTTTTGTAGTTTTTACTGCGGTTTAGCTTTAGATTATATTGCGTTTTTTGTAGGATTATCAAGGTTGGCAAATTGAAAGCTAGTTAATTCACAAATTAAGTTATTTTTAACGACAAACTATTGGGCCACATTAACGTCAAGGCCATTTCATGTGGGCCGGACCATTTTAGATCAAATATCTAGATTTATTTTTAATTTTCTAAATTTGATTAAAGGAACTGGATCAAAAGGCCTAAATAGTCCGTTTTTTATAGATCTAAAACAATGTTTATTTGAGCTTTTTTTCTTAGTAATGGAAAATGTATTTTAATCATGTTTTTTTTATTTCTAATGGAAACAAAATGTTTTTTTAAACTGGAAAACGGAAAATATTTGTATATATTTATTTTTAGATTTTGCAAAATGCCTTTTGAACTAAAAACACACAAAAATTGGATTAAAAAACTGCAATGATTGATTTTTAAAAGGGGAAAATCGGGAAATGTAATGTACATCTATAATCATTTGAATTTGATCCTAAAACAGAAAGTCGGCACTCATGATTTACTTTTTCGGGCCGAACAAAATGAGACGGCGGGCCAGATTTGGCCCCCGGGCCGGCACTTTGACACCCGTGGGTTAGTGTGAGGTTAATTCTGAAATATGACAGCAGATTTAAAAAAATACTACTTTCAAATTCATAATTGGATTGTGAGTATGACAAATTATGTACAGCAGTTTATAGCTATGAGTAATCATGATTAAAATGTGTTATCATTGACCAGCCCTACTCAAATAGCTCATATATTTTTGAATTTTTCATTTACTAAATTGTACATATGACAATGCAATTTGTGGCCGTCATTAGCAACGATTCAAATGTGTCCTAAATATAAATATATTGAAAATATTACGTTTTCGGTACAAGCCTAATCAAAAATTCACTCTCAAAACAAGCGTTGCTAAGAAGAAAGCGGGTTGAAAAAAAAATGGAGATGAAGGCTTTTGATCAGTTTGTATCTTGGCAGAAAGAGGCTGGCACACACGAGCGCAGCAGGCCTTCAAAAAAAAATGTATTTGACGGCGCCACCATGCATGCGTTGGTGCGTGCGTGTGTGCGTGCGCCCACGCCATCAATCTGTCACAATATTGCTGCTAGCAAGCACATTGGAACACGACTAATACCTCAAGAGGGAAACAATCGTCCGGGCAGGAAAGGACACAATGAGTGTCAAGAAATGTTCTCATTTCATGTCACAATGCATGAACCCAAAAAAAAAGTCTGCTAAAATGACAAGCCGCTTCCCGAATTCCTCATTCGCTGACACATTTACGTCTCCTTTTAATGTTGGACTCGCCGCCTAATCTAGGAGATAAAATTAGACTGCCAAATATATTAGAGCGCCGCTAATATAGGGCCTTTATTTCCCCGAAGAATAGCTGGTTAATGAGGATTTTATTACTCAAGAAAGTAGAATAAGAGATCCTGTTTTGGGGGCATTGATAGTCCTTTTGACTGACAGCTGATGATTTGGGATGCGGAAATGAGGCTTTATTTTTTGCACGTGTTTTAGTGGCCTTATTTTTGTCATTGTACAATTTAGGGTTGACTAGTGTCTTACTCTAATTCTCCAATTCGCAGAGCCCATTATCAAGTTGTCACAGCCAGACAGCCAATGAATTCTTGCGTCTCCCAAAGCTGTCTCTTGTTTTGTCGCGAAGCGAGTGTGAGGTACTTGACAGGTTTTCTTCACTCGTTATTCCCTCGTGTCTTGTTAGTTGCCATGTTGCCAACTTGAGTGACTTGTGTGTAAACATGAGGGAGTCGGAGTGCTATGTACGTATACAGTAATCCCTCGAATATCGCGGTTAATATGCTCCAGACATAGACGGAAAATCGCGAAGTAGGGTCACCCCTTTTATAACTTTTTTATTTCTTCAGTGCTGAGTCCTAGCTTTCGCTTATAAGTTTCGGCATGGATTTTCACATTTTTATGAACTTTAAAAAAAAAATCATAATTAATTGCGGAAAAAAATTGTGAAGTAGTGAACTCGCAATAAGTGAGGACGCAATAATCAAGGGATTACTGCAGATTTTTTTAATTTATTTTCTTCCCTATGCCTCCGACAATACTTCACACAGAAATAAGATGTAATATGCAACATAGTTTGAACAAGCAAGATAGTTCTGTTTTTTTTATAAATGTATGGCCCACTTTGACAGATTCAGAATTTATTTTATATTTGATATTTGGTATTAGTACTACAATCAAGTTATTGAGCATGTTATGATTTTGGGAAATAATTTCTCCATTAAATGGGCAAGAAATGTTCCTTCTCATTCCTTCATTCCTGCAGAAAAACAAATCTTGCCTAGAATGATGCGCTGAGCAATGTGTGTAAACATGAGGGAGTCTAATTAAAAGTACTAAAAATAGCCGATTTATTTTGGTGTATTTTGAATTATTTGGTGGGAAACTGACATGGCAGTGTTTTAACGCAGGAAATGAAAAGAGAAGTGACCATTAACCTTAAATTAATGTCGGCGAGATGTCAGTAGTACGAGTTGTTTAGATGAGAAAATCTCTGTGTGAAATACAAAGTTGGTTTAGTGGTGATTTAGAAGGTCTACAAATTGCATTTTACCATCCCGTGCCAGAAAGTCTCATTGGAACTGACTTTGCAATAAACTACGGATGCTGTGTTTTGATTATCTTTGGGAATGGGATCGTTTTCCAGCTAGTCGTTAAGAAACTCTTTTATGTCACGATCAGTGTTCCCTCTAAGCTGCGCGCGTGCGCAATTGCGCACTACTCTCGTCTTCTCTGCGCAGCAGCAATCATATGGCGCGCAGAAGAAAAAAAAATCCGATTTTTTTTTTTTTTTTTTTTTTTTTTTTTTTTTTTACCCCTTTCCCCATGATGGCGCCGTTTAAGCGGCAGCCAGTGGCAGTAGCTCTGTCCACTTATGTTTTTCGTGTTTTACAGCATGTTTTACATGAAAAATTAGAGGGAACATTGACATGCACCTGCTTGTGGCAGGTGTGATACTGGTGTGCCCATAGCGAGCAATGATGATGTCGTGACCGGATGATTCGCCTAAAGACGTTTCGCCGACGGACGTTTGACAGACGGACAGGTCGCCGAATGGACGTTCCGCCGAACGTTCATTCGGCGACCTGCCCGTCTGTCAAACGTCCGTCGGCGAAACGTCTTTAGGCGAATCATCAGAGTACCGATGATGTCGCTCACACTGGTACTCGGTGCGCTCAGGGAGGTTGACTTTCTGCTCAGACCAACGAAAAATTAGAGGGAACATTGGTCACGATGTTCATTTAGCGTGGCAAATAGACCTTACAAGCAAAGAAAATGTCAGACATTCATCTGCAAGTAACGTAAGCAAAATCTAGAGAGCTGCAGCAAATATTGAACTGTTTCAATGCCATTGGTGGTAAATTTATTGTGACTGGGATGGCTGGCAGCGATCATTTACGGGAAGCGAATGAGTTACTGGGACACGCATTTAAATAGTTTTAATTTTGCTTTTTTGGACGCCCGTCGTCGTCAATTGCACTGAAAAAGTAGTTTGACTGGGTCATGGAAGGTCATTTAAATGAGGGTTCTTTATAGCTTTGTATCCAACGCCCTCTGGTGGCCGTTCACCTGATTGCAGTAATTCGTCATGGCGACATACATTGAATAAAAATGTGCATTGTTATGAGCTAATGTGTCGTCATTAGAGATAGAAAATACCTCATTCGTACACAATGACTCGGCACGAAAACGTGAGCAGGCATTTCATCATGATTTTCCTTCTTTTAAGTATTTTGAATGCGTAATTCGCTACGAAAACGACAATCCAATTCAATTTGCAATTTTAACAAGAACGATTAAAACATGGCCGATTTCACGCAGACGCGAGCAAAGAAAACGGACGTGCATTTTTTTTTGTATCCCCTCCAAACGGCTTACTGGGAGAAGATCGCGGTGAAATGTTGACGTGTTGACCTCACTGGGATTTGAACCAGCACCCTTAATACACAGCGAAAGACGACGACGTCATTGGGTTGTCGGATTGGAACGCGTAAGCCGCAGCTTGCTTTTATACACAGACGCAAGAGTGGATCGTCAAGGGTGAGTTTGATCCCACAACTCGGCAGCGAGCGGTGCTTGCTCAGCGGTACTTGGGTCGGAACCGCCGAACTTTCCCGATCGCTGGCCAATTGGAGTCATCTCGTTTAGCTGCATGGAGAATCAGCCGCAGGACTCCATTCACAATTTTATTCAAAAGAATGTTGTCATGGAGAAACCCAAGAGGTAACTTCACTTGGCTTGAAAACAAAAAAAAAAACAAAAAAAACACTATTTTGACTTATTAGTATTTTTTTTGTTTATCTCTCCTCTCCAATTTTTTGTTACTTTCAGTGTACCCCTTAAATGCATTTTTTGGTGTCGGTGAATGTTCGTATTTAAGTTTCACTGCTGGCAAATGATGTCAAATTGATTCCAACTGGAAGCAATTGGCCGTCTATTGCCGTCGATTGGCTGCAAATGAATTGCGTCCAATCCGAAACGCATCATGCAAAGCTAATTCACCCTTGACTGGTCGCCGGATAGACAAAATAAGCATTGTCACATTCACACCATAAGGCGGGGATGTCCAACCTATGGCCCGACACTCAGAATTAACACTAATGGGCAGTGAAACGGTCTCCCCATGATTTACAACCATTGTCGGAGACTAGAATTTCAGTAATGTGTTTGCCATGAATAAATATATCTATTTCTTAAGGTATCCTTTTTACCCAAAGTGATAGTATTTCAAGTTGTCCCTCGCATCCTTTCATTTGTTCTGAAAGCGGCGCTTGGAGAAAAAAAGTTTGGACACCCCTGCCCTAAGGACATTAACTGCCATTGACAAAATGCAAAGTAGTAGTTTGGACGTCTAGCACTGTCATTGGCAACCAAGGAGCCCGGTGGTCCCAAGCTAAGAAAATCATACATTTTTTAAAAACATTCATGATACTTTAAGTTTACACATACACATGTATGCAACTATTATATTACCCCGCTATTTTTTTTTTCTAGGTATGTATCGAGCTCCCGGCAAAATAACATAACGACAACGGTAATTGAGCTCCAGCATCCGGCAAACTACCTGACAAAGCTTGCCATTGAATCCAAATTGCCTGACAGTGAGTCCTGCGACGTGTTAATCCATCATTAGCCGCCTTTTACGTTCACTGTTGAATTTCCCGTCGCTTTGCTTTGCAGTCAAACAGCACGTCAGGAATGTTTTTTGCACGAGCGGTAACAAGAAGCCAATGTTATCGGCGGGGACATTTCTGCTCCCCGCCGGGCTCCCCGCAAAAAGGATGTTCGCCACCATGCCAAAGTTGAGCAAACCCCCCCTTTGTGTCGTTGACAGCAACAAAGGACACAAGGAGTTTCATAACAAATTCTCAGGACTTGTCCCTGTGTATCTCAGGAAAAAGGTCATTTCCCCGGCACGTTTCGACGGACATTTTCCAGCAAGCGGGGAAATTAGCATTTTTCCAAATGCAGATTTTTTTTCCTCCTCCAGGATTACGGAGAAATCCCCACCTATCTGTTGCGACGCAAAGGCAAATACCTCAAATCTTCAGAGACGGATGACATTATTAGTGAAGTGACCAAACCACCTGGGCCCGATGACCTCACAGATGTGGAATTTCGTGAGATTATTGAAGTAATTGATGGCATTTTTTTTCTAATCAACAAAAAAATGACTATTCCTTCACATGACCGTGCATACCTGTCAACCTCTGCCGATAACTGCCCTTATAAATGATTATGATTCCCCTTACAACCCCCCCAAAAAACCTTACAAACACCGTACGAGTCGTACGGTGTTTGTAAGGTTTTTGGGGGGTTTGTAAGGGGAATCATAATCATTTATAAGGGCAGTTATCGGCAGAGGTTGACAGGTATGCATGACCCATTGTTCGTTTTGATATGATACTAAAAACAACTGTTTTCTCCGTGCAATAATACAAATCCTATTAAGACGCTCCAAAAAGGGACTAAGTACAAATTTGCAACGTCTTAATAATCCAAAACATCCTCCACAAATTTGATAATGCGTTTGTTCATTAATTGTGGCTGACCTTGATTACCTGTCATTAACGTCCAATACATTTAGACTGGATTTGGATATCTAGGATTGTAATTAATGCCCTGAAAGTAAACGAATAAGCTTGGATAACATGGGAAAAAAATGGGATACGATCTTAGGCCAGCAGATGTTGATATTTACACACAAGATATGCTGTTGTTTTGATTCTTGAAATAAGTAACTAACTGACCACATTTTTTTTCACCATCCAAGGACCTGAAAAAGAAATTAGCAAAGCTGAATACATCCTACCTCCGCCTCCCATTCGTCATCGACACGCCGGCGTTGAAGATCCGCAAGATGCGACTGGAGGCTGAAATGACACAAGTGGAGAATGACATCAAACTCCTGGAAATGGTTTCCAACAAGTAGCCGATGAGGCCGTCCGTCTTCACGAAAACCGGCCTATCAAAGTCAGCCAGAGGCAGTCGGCGTCTGCGGTGATGGCTTCACGTCTGGGCTCACCTCTGCAAAAAAAATGATGAAACTACATCTCTGGATCGTTATCATTTGGGCTGCACTTGACTTTTTTTTTTAAATCTCAACCTATAAACAGTCCAATGGGGATTATTTACAGATCTGGTCGCTATGGGCCGCGTATGACCAAGTTAAAGACTCGGTTGCAGTCATATAGTTAGAATGAACTCTGTATGACATGACGATATCTATCGCCAAAACCATATAAAACTTTCTATTGAAATTGTACACGCCTGTCTTCATTATTGCGCCAATGCAAATGCACATTTTGGCAAGATGACGGCGTCCAATTACTACATTGTTATTTCAGTAGTACTGCGAATATACCATATAAACGCAAAACATTCACGCAACGACACAATTGTTCATAGATCAATAATATACTATATTATACAGCAGTCTATGCATTCAAAACCCCACAATTTTTAGTTATATATCTTAAATCTTATCAGAAATATGTACTGCATCTGTTTACACTGGATAGGTTAAGATTGCAGAACTATTTATTCCACCTATAAAAAAATGTGCTACATAGTAGCATATCAATAATATGGTAGAAAATGGCCCATATCGTGATATTCTGTCAGAGTAGTACAAAATATATATAATTGTGTAATTTTCCAAAGTTGTAAACGATTCATTTTATTATCCATATGCATTATTGTAAGGTGTCAAAGGGAGTGATTATTTTCACCAAACTTATTCTTCTATGCAAGAAAGAATTTGTCAATAAATAAAAGTTGAAAAGTGTTCTTATTGCCCATCTGTGCACATTTTAACCAAGCTAATTTTGTCAAACAGGCATTTCTCAATTTCACCACAAGAGGGCTCTAAGGGCCCCAAACGCGAAGGCTATGACTTTTGTTAATGACTGTCACTGACAGGCAAATGCACTTTTCGGCTGAGTCGGGCGAGCGCTGGTCACGTGACTTGCCCAAGTGACGTTTTGGCGTACGCAGAGTGAAATGATGATGTCACGTGAGCGAGTGGTGCGTTCACTTGGCGGTGACGTCGACGTGCAGAGTTTAGTCTGCCCTTTATACACAGCCAGCCAAATTCACGTCGTCACCGCTAACTCGCCCATGGGTTTAATACATAGCTTTACATTTGATACTGATTGTTCAAATCATGCATTGTTTAGCCACATATGGATCGGAACCACTCGCCCTCAGCTGACACAGACTGAGACCCAATCGAGGGGCTTGCACCTGAAGCGGACCCGGTCCAAATTCTGCAGAGATGGCTGGAGATTTTTTTCCTCTCGAGTCCATCCATAATTTTATTGAGAAGACTGTTATTATCGAGAAGCCACAAAGGTAATGCTGGGTTTAGTAAGAACAAATAGTTTAGAACTAGAACGCTTCTCTTGGGAGATCAAATGTCTTAGATCAAGTGGTTGACATGTCAAATGCATTTAAATGCAGCATTGTGTCATCGTGTTTGGCTGCCATTGACGGCGCTAGGCGTCCGATTCAATCTAGCGGGGATGGTTGGACATCTAGCATCGTCAATGGCAGCTAATGAGTTCATAAATTGTTCAATGTATGCCTTGAAATACTTGAAAATGATTGTGGCTGTGAATGCTCACCTTTCAGTGCCATTGCTTTCCATTTGGACTGCCAATTTGTTCATTCGCCCCTCCCACTTGGAATGAATTGGACGACTCTCGCCGTCAATGGCAGCCGGTTAGGGGTCCAATAATGCATTTCTTTTCACGTGCTATTTCCAAAGGTATGTGTCAAAGTTCAGGCCAACAGTTGTCGAAGAAACCAAGCCAACAAATTACATGAAAACTATGGGGCCGAGCAAATTGGAGATGCCCATGCCAACCAATTTCCTGAAAAAACACTCCAAAGAACCCAGACTACCTGAGAGTGAGTTTGCATTTCATTTGTCAATTGTACTTTTCCCCCCCCTCGCTTACTGCATCTTCACAATCCATCATCCATCCATCCATCCATCCCAACAAAGAGGGTTTGTTATGTATACAAAGGTGCTGCCATTTTGACAATCCAATCGGATTGGACATCTAGCCCCCTCAGTGGCAGCCAATGAGTTCAATAATAAAGGTTGAACCTCTAAAAAGGTTCAACTAATTTAGCGCTTTCTCTGTCTGTTGCTCTTATTATCTGCAGAACAAAAATCTGATTTTATTTAAAGCCCCGTGCCTTTTTTTCATCTATATGTGCCCTGCGATTGACTGCAGGTCAACCCGTCCAGGGCGTACCCCAAAAGAATAAAGGACGAGCACAATAGAAAATGGATGGATGGATAAAAAGGTGGATAAATGCACTGCATCTAGGCCTCAAAGATTCACAGCCTGTTTTAAGCGACCACTCCAGAGTTATTATTCACCTTAACTTTGTTTTCTAGTCAAACAGGGGAAGAGTCATTACACTTGTCTGATGAAGAAACCATCGGTCCCCGCGGGGCCGTTCCTGCCGCCCGTCGGCACCCCCCCAAAGAGAAAGCCCACCACACCAAAGGGACCCAAACAACTTCCCAGTGTTGTTGACACAAACAAGGGGCACAAGGAGTGCCATACTAAAAACACAGGACTTATCCCTGTATACATAAGGAAAAAGGTATTTTTTCCCAGCTATATGAGAAAAACGTCATTATATAAGGCGAGAACGGTGCCCGGTTTGGATGTGTCGATAGTCATAATTAATCGTGGGAGAGATTCCATAATTCAGCTGAGAAAAAAAACTACTTTTGCTAATGACATTGTCAAGTTAAAATCCAAACTCCTATTGGCTTTTTTAATAAATGTGCTTCATACTTTAGAACCCTTAATTGGATTGTGTAATCAATGCCCAGTCCTGCTTTTTCTACATAAAATGTAATTGATTTTATTGTTTGTTTTTTGTTGCTACAGGATTATGGAGAAGTACCAAACTATTTGCTGCGACGCAAAGCGAAGCATCAAAAGGCTCTTGATGAGTACAATCTTAATGTGAAAAGGCAAGAGCAACATGAAACTATGAAATGCCTTTCTGACAGGGAATGTCAGGACATAATTGAGGTACTTAACAACTTGGTCCAATACTGAGATAAATGGCTTTTGACTACGTCTCCCAACAGTAGTCTTACATTCAAAAACAGCAACAATAGCCTTCAACTGGATTGCTGATATTGTCTGATTAGTACAATGAATTGAAAATGTTCAACTGTCTTTTTCCAGGGCCTGAAGCAAAAATACAACGAGTTAAATTCAGAGTACCTGCGCCTCCCCTTTATGATCGACACGCCATCGATGAAGACAAAAAAAGTGCGTCTGGAGGCAGAAATGAAGCAGCTGGAAGATGACATTAAGCTACTCGATAGGTTTGAGTCCATCTGCCACACCAAATAGCACTGACGCCTGCAAACGGGGTGCCGTGACGACCATGTCTGTCATCGACTGAACTCAACCACTGGACAATAAAACGTGAGGTCATGTGGATGATTTGAATGTTTTGATAAAAAATTGCCGTTTGCTGCCCTCTTACAGATAAAGAGGACCTATTCGGGCAATTCCAGCATTGTTGGTTAGAGGTAAAAACAAAACAAAGAAATGTCTTTACATTTTGCTGAAAGTGGGTTTGCACTTTTGTTCCTCTGTTGGGGATGTTGTAATATTGTTGTCATACAATTGAAAATTACAAATTCAAATGCACACGAGCGAGCGAGGTATCCACTCCGACTTCACAAAGTCTGTCCATGCTCTCTATTGACCTTTTGCAAAAGCTGCGCCCCATTTAGATATGGTTGCTATACCGTCAAGCTTAGTGACTCCAAAGATACAATATTGTTTTTTATTATTATTATTATTTTTGTGATTTGTAAATATTATTCAGTTATTTTTCATTGTACGATTGGTTAATGTTTGTGTTTGGGGTCCATATTTGCAAAAGGTCAATTGGGTATTTTCCAGTTTTGTTTCATGAATGTTGTTTTTTGTTTTGTTTTTTTAAATTTTGAAAGAGGATGTTGCGCCAATGTTATATTTACAGTGTTTATATTGTGGTATTGAATTGCACTATGTTGTTTTGATAGCAAAATAAGCAATAAACAACGTTATTGCTCTTTTTTTCTTCCCAAACAACAGTATCATTCATGAATAACTATAATAGTAACGGTGTAATCAGCAATTTCCTAACTTTCTGGTTCACAACAAATCATATTCACGTGCCTATGATTCAGGCTATTATAGGTACATTTATTTGTATCTGAAATTCATGAAAAAAAGTACGCGCTCCATTGACTAATATATAGCTGTTTATCGGGCACTGACACAAGATGGCCGACAATTGATCATGCCCGCTCCAGTTGATTCGCAGTACGCGTCTACTTCCCAAGCTGGTTTAGCTAAAAGTGGCCTGAAAATCTGACGACTTTGATACATAAAACACACGATGAAAACATAACAGAGAAACAACGTTTTTGACGTAATTCATTTGTAGTTTTGGTTTACTATATCTTGGCGTCAACTACGGAAATTAAAACAGAGCATGTGATATTGACGGTGTACTTACAGTGACAGTGGAACAACGTCATATCCTATCAACGGACCCGTGCAAGTTTGAAGACGTTTCCAATGGGGAGACCCAGCTTGCTATGGTTCCTATGTCTCACTCTTGTGGTACCGATGTCCTTTTGCCTAGCAGGCACAGGGATGCTTTACCCCCGGGAGTCCTCTTCTCGAGAAGTGAAGGACCTGAGCGGACTTTGGAGCTTCCGAGCCGATAAGTCGCCAAATAGGAATCAAGGCTTCGAACAGGCTTGGTACAAAAGTCGCCTGGCTGAGGTGAGCCGCTTTGACGATTTAAAAAAAATGCTACAAATAAACAAATCAAGTTCACATCAACGCACGATCCATTTTACCTTTTCAAGCCCTTGACGTCTATAGACGTCCATTCCATTTAAAGGATTGGACGCGTGAGGTATTGCAAGAAATCTTGAAATAGGTTATGACAGGGCTGCAGTGTGTGCAAGTTTTCCTTCCTTCCACCCATCTGGTATGACGGATACACAATCAGTGGATTGCACTCAGGTGCTTCTTGTTTCAGCAGAAATCTAATTGGTTAAACTGTCTTGTGTTGGATCGGTTGGAACAAAAACCTGGACCCACAGTGGCCCCTGACGAACGGATTGAGAACCTTCAAAATGATGAAATAGCTGCAACTCGGCTGTTGTTATTTCCTCCTTTTCTAACACAAAATGTCCTCCCATTTTGTCTTCCTTTATCCCCTTAGACTGGCCCCGTGATTGACATGCCAGTTCCGGCCAGCTTCAACGACATCACGCAGGATCCGACGTTACGAGATTTCATCGGCTGGGTGTGGTACGACAGAGAGGTGGTGGTCCCGACCCGCTGGGTGACAGATGACGGAACCAGGGTGGTCCTCCGAGTGGGAAGCGCCCACTATTACTCAATAGTGGTAAGCGTCTAAAACACTGCTTATTTGTTTCCAAGAGCTCAACGTGTGTTGACGATCCCCATTTTTCAGTGGGTCAACGGAATCAAAGTGACTGAGCACAACGGCGGCCATCTTCCCTTTGAGGCAGAGATAGGCAGCGTGGTCCGAGGGTCCCCGACCAGCCCCTGCCGGATCACCATCGCCGTCAACAATACTCTGACTCTGGAGACACTCCCCCCTGGAAGCATCCAGTTCTTCGATGACCCTACCAAGTAACACAACTCAAGTCTTTACCTCCATTCAACGCATTGTTTTGACCTTTTTAACGTAACTAGTACTTCATGAATAACAATCAACAGGTTTCTGTTGTGTATTGAGAACGAGTGAAGGAACTCCCTCAAATTTTAATGTTTTTTTACCCCCCATTTTTTGGGGGTTGCTCCACAGGTATCCCAAGGGATTTTTTGTGCAAAACATCAACTTTGATTTCTTCAACTACGCCGGGATTCACCGCCCTGTGTTGCTCTACACGACACCCAAGGCTTACATCGATGATATCACGGTGGTGACGGACTTCTTGGATAGCACAGGTGTGCATTTTTTTTAGTCTTAGGGCAAATATTTACTCATTTTAATCTGGAAAAACTTTGACTGCCATTGACGGCGAATAGACGTCCAATCCAGTTTGACCGGGGGGGACTCCCAATCAAAATGGTTAAAAGTATTAACTCAGAAAATATATTATTGTTATAATTGTGTCATATTTCCAAAATGTTTATGTATGAACTCACAATGAGAATGAATCAATTTCGTCATACGCAGTTTCTGGGTATGATGACAATTAGGCTTTTGTCGAGTCAATGATGATGACAAAGCCTATGTCCGATTATTATTAACAATCCCGGTAGTGAAATCCATTATTATTTTTTACTTTACTTTCCTGCCATTAATTGAGTGGACTTTGGATTTCAGGTCTGGTCCATTACAAGATATCCGTCCAAAATACCTCTGACGTCACCTTTAAGGTGACTTTGATGGACAGAGACAGACACTGCGTGGCTTCCTCCAATGAGCCTTCCGGAGTGCTCAAATTCACCGACGTCAAACTCTGGTGGCCGTACTTGATGCACGAGGATCCGGCGTATCTTTACACTTTGGAGGTGAGGTGGCGCAAAGTCGCTTTCCCGGTGGAGGGAAGAGAAAAATGGTCTTGGTTCTGGGATTTTGCCAAAGGTTCACATGATGGCAGCGGCTCAAAGTCAAGCGGACGTCTACGCGCTGCCGGTCGGCATCCGCACCGTTCGCGTCACCGCCACTCAGTTCCTCATCAACAACAAACCTTTCTACTTCCACGGCGTCAACAAGCACGAAGACTCTGACGTGAGTGGACGTCGGTTCGTCCGCCGCCGCTCCAGATCTGAACGGGCGACGAGTTGAGTGTCTCGTAGATCCGAGGGAAAGGCTTCGACTGGCCGCTGATCGTCAAAGACTTTAATTTGATGAAATGGTTGGGGGCCAATTCCTTCCGGACCAGCCACTACCCCTACGCCGAGGAGATCCTGCAGATGTCCGATCGCCACGGCATTGTGGTCATTGATGAATGCCCAGGGGTGGGCATCAGAGACATGTAGGTAAAAATTCATTGCCAAACGTCGGCAATCGCAAAATATTAGCTGGGATAGGCTCCAGCACCCCCCGCGACTCTTGTGAGGATAAGCGGTTCGGTAAATGAATGAATGACATCCATGGATCTAGTCGAAGTTTCGGCAACGTCTCGCTGACCCACCATCTGGACGTCATGGACGAACTGGTGCGTCGGGACAAGAATCATCCCTCCGTGGTCATGTGGTCCGTCGCCAATGAGCCGGCGTCCGAGATGACTCCTGCTGAGTTTTACTTCAAGTGAGTTGGAGTTTTATTTGTTGCTGTTTTTTGGGAGAGTTTGGCCATTCAACAGTACATCAGTAACCACAACCGGAGCTATATGAAAGCCCCAAATGTGCTTTGTTTCTCCCACAGGACTTTGATCACGCATACTAAAGAACTGGACCCAACTCGGCCTGTGACTTATATCACCAGTAGTAACTACGCCAGAGATCGAGGGGTGAGTTTTCATGCTGAATATGTCCAATTTTTGAGCCACTGTTTTTCAACAGATGGATGAAATGTAAATATTTGACCATTTTTTTTTGTCTGACTTGGTGAATTCTTGATATTCCTTTGCTTTTACTTCCTCCTCTGACTCATCCACTTTCAATTTCCTATTCCAACAAGTCACATGACACTCTTTCAATGGAGTCATCCTTTAAAGGACTTTTTTGGAAACAATTTCAATAGTTATGGATCTGCGCCAGTCTTTTGGAATACTAGTCTGAGACACGGTTGAAATCCCTGGAAGTGACCCGTGTACCCTTTTTTTTTTTGGTCCCGTCTGGGCAAGGCTCCCTACGTGGACGTAATCTGCGTGAACAGTTACTTCTCCTGGTACCACGACCCGGGCCACTTGGAGGTCATCCCCATCCAGCTCAACACGCAGTTCGAGGACTGGTACGGAAAGTACCAGAAGCCCATCATCCAGAGCGAATACGGAGCGGACACGGTGCCGGGCTTTCACAGTGTGAGGAAGCGCGAAGAAGCCATTTTCAAACGCCACGTGCTGGCAAAGCACTCGCTAAATTGAGGCCGTTTGCAGGACCCGCCCGTGATGTTTACCGAGGAGTACCAGAATGCGGTTTTGCAAAGCTACCACAACGTGTTCGACCAGAAGAGGAAGAAGTACGTGATCGGAGAGCTCATCTGGAACTTTGCCGACTTCATGACCGTGCAAGGTACCGGACCGCGATCTGTTTGCGTGGGGGTCCATTTTTTGGCTGGTCCTGATTAAGCAACTGAAGCTGTTTTTTTTTTCCTGTTTGTTTCTTGTGTATGGCAGGGGTCACGCGCGTGTTGGGCAACAAGAAAGGCGTCTTCACCAGGCAAAGACAACCCAAAGCAGCGGCGTTTGTCCTCAAGGAGAGATACTGGAGGATCGCAAATGAAACGGGGAAGATCCCCACTTGGACCAAATATCCATGCGGACTCTGACCTCTACCACAATTTGTCGGTTTTCAAAACGCATTCAATCAAAAGCAACATTGTTACAGTTGGTGCATTATCCGCAGCTGATGAACCTGTCCGTCAGCCATTTAAAAAAAAATTCTAAATAGTAAGACACTAAAGAATGTAAATGCTAACGCTTTACTGTCAATTGGGCGTCTAGTGTCGTCAATGGCAGCCAATGAGTGAAAGAATGCAGACGGTTTTATATGAGACTTATTTTCAGCATTTGCATGATTATTTTTTATAATTATTTTTTTAATGAATAGAATTGAATGCATTAAATTGGGTCCATAGAGTCTTATTCAAATGTGTATTTTCATTTTTTGACCTTACCATTTGCTCTTTCATAAAAAAAAGGAAATTAAATATTAAGAAATTAGTTTTATTTTATTTACATTTAAAAAGGGAAAAATTAACATAAATTTTAGGGGGGGATTTAATTTTTTTTCTTCCAAAATGGGCAACTGAATATTCTCTACATCTATATTTTCTTAATTTTATAAGAAAACATGACATCGACATGGGATTTACTTTCACAAGGTGACTTTCATTTTTCTGGACTTTTAGGCTAACTAAAATAGGAGATAAAAGCTCTATTTAGTGGCAGTGAACGTAACTGGTTTAACAAGTAAGCAATTTGGCAACGCAACAGTACCAAGATGCGCTTTTCAAGTTGCCTGTTTCAACTTGCTCACTCATTAAAACAATACAACATGAATAATGTATCCATTCCAACAAACACACCCATTGAAAACGACACTTTTTGTCCGAGCAACTGTTCCGCTCCATTAAAAGTGATATAAGGCATTGACACGAGTACATAAAAATCATATTAATCAGGACGGGACTAAAAATTGCAAATACACATTAAAAAAAAGTGTCATTCCTAAAAGTAATTTGCCTTCAGAGGGAATGATTTAATGGTTGATCATTTTCACATGACTGCCACAATTTCCAAAGTTGTCATCCACAGTTTTCCCTTTGTTTAAATGTACCTTCCTGCCATTTGTAACACTTTTCCCAGTAAGAAAATACAGCGTTTTAAAACACATTTGGCAACACAGAAGCAAACCCAGTAAGTTTTCGTCCACCCAAAAACAAAACAAAAACTTTGGCTGACAGATGTTTTGTTTTTTTTCTATTTACTAAAGTAACCTAGTCTGTACAGCTAAAGGGCATTATTAAATATGAATGTTACAATCCTCATGATGAAGCAGCGCAGTCCTATGACTAAACAAAATATGAACAATAAAGGTGCGAATGCCGATTGACGAAAACAAGCGCCCAATCACGTGACTCTAAATAAATAGATCTTTGAACGTGTTTTATCACCGCTAGACGTCCAATCTATTCGGAGTGGGATTGGACGCCGAACGCCGACAATGGCAGCCAATGAGTTAAGGGAGGGAATGAATGACCTTTTGGTTGACATTAAATGTTTCTTTTTTTATGTTCCAAGGCAAACTAAAGTGCCCGTTTTATTGGTCATTTGCCTGTTTTTGGTGATCAAACACAAGGCACTTAAAACATGGCAGTTATCCTCGTTCAGTATTCGACAAAATTCGACGTTGACGTGTATTCACCTAACATGAAATAGTACAAAAGATTTGAATTTTCAATCCAAACAGCTGAAACATCTTCACAAGTAACATCCTACTCACTAGGGCTGGGCGATAAATCCATATTTAGAATTAAATTGTGGATGCCACATTTCAATTATTTTATATATATACACACAAAGCCACTTCAAATTCCACTTATACTAATTGCATATACCTTATATATATTAATACTTTTACACACTATGCTGCTAACACCCAAATTGGTGAATCAATTATTATGTTACATTTGTGCGTGAATAAAAAATATTCTGGTTAGGCCTTGCATAAACACTATGGGTTCTTTTTCACAGCCTGCCATTGACAACAACAGTCGTCCAATTTGTTGAAATTGGGAAGACTAGCTGTTTCAATGCCATCGACGGCACTAGATGTCCAATCTATTTTGACTGGGAGGGGCGAATGTCTGAACACCAATGGCAGACAAAGCATAATTTGATAAATCTCACATTTTTAGCTTGATAATCTGAATTTCTTTTTAGTCTATATCGCCCAACCCTACTACTACTCACTGTAACTAAGCCACGTATTTCACGCTTCATCTTTTTGACCCGACAAATATTTTAATGTGAAAATGAATGCTCCCCCTAAAAAAAAAAAGCACAGTGTAGGACTGATGTCAAGTACACAAAATAACCAACTGTGCAAAACAGGATTCTAACCAACACGTCATATGATACAAACAGCACGCAAAGTGATCTCCAGAACATTCCATGGTGTTTTATCGACAACCTCAAGTAAGCACTGTTAGCAGTGAATGGGAAAACCCATTTTGACAAGAATTGAGGTATAACTGCTCTTTAAAACAGAAAAAAAAAGTGGAAAAGTATGCGTTTGCTGTCAATGGCAAAGTCTGGGCAAGAGGGCACATTGAGACATTATTGACACTAATAAACCATTTGGAGTGTTTTATGTTAAATGAAGCAACTTTGAGCTCCCGTGAAAAATTCTAACGCTCAACTAGTTATTTTTGGAGGAGAAAGAGCTTCAGTTTGACTTCGTATTCTGTCAATAGAGGACCCAGCTCGATGGGAAATGTTCTGCTGTTTGACATTTGCTTTTTGAGGAGTCCCAACGACTGGTTTTGCTTCTGTTATTTGTGTCAAAAAAAGAACATTCCCGGCAAAGGTTTGTCCAGAAAACGAACGGTAACTCAGCTGATCGGCATCACCGTTACTGGTTCGGTGGACGTAGCTAGACGCTAGCTGTCACGGCTAGCGCGTGAAGAAACACTCAAGTGGTAGGTTACGTTACCCCCCCCAAAAAACGGTGATCCTAAAAAAAAATGTCGCCTGACATCTTTGACGGGAAAATAAACGAGCAAAAGTGGCGGTCAAGTGCCCCTCCCCGTTTTCAAAACAAGTCAAATGGATGCTTCAGGCACGTTAGTTTTTTTTTTATGTGGCCGACACGCGACGATAGAAGGTGAAAGTGCTTTGCTGCCAAGTGAGAACACAACGTTTTCGTTTTGTCTTCCCGGCAACTGTGACTTTTCTCGCCATTTTGGAACCACCTTTCAGCTTCCCGTCTTTACGTCGAGCGGCCTAACTGAAAATATTGCTCGGCAGCTATGTACACAATTGGAAAACAAACTATCTGAGCCATCTACACACACGTTCATATTTAGTGGTCCTCGAAGAAAATAAAAAGCATACTACAAAGTGTAAACATGAAGGGCCCCCCACAAAAAAAAAAAAATCCGTATTATTTGTTCCCTCCAAACTCAACGTTTGAGACTCTTATTGTGAAATCCACCTTATTTTTTTTTTGTATGCACCCGTTAGACTGATGTGCCACCGTATTTCCTTTGAGATCCTTCTTGGAGAAGAAACTCCTTCTCGTAGCAATGAGAATAATAAACTTAAATAACAATATTACCTCTCGCTTCTTCATCCTTCCGGAATGGAGAGATGTCAGGCCCAACATGGTTACATTTCTTCATTTTTTTGGAGGGGTTGAGGGGGTGAACACAGCAGAATACACATTGTTTGGAAGCAAGGTCTCCTGGTGGCAAGTTCAATTGTTCTTTCAGTCACATTTCTTGTTTTTCGTTTGTTTGTGTCACATTTTCTGACTGTGCTTGGGACAGCTTCAGTCCTGCTTGGATTGGAGTTGCTGCTTCCAGGCCTCGTTCAAGTATACCAGTCGCTTATAGTTGAGGATAAAGAGAATGAAGTTCAGCGCGTACGTGGTGATGCAGATGATGCACAAGTCCTCCAGGACAAAGTAAAGGATGTAGCCCAAATAGAGCGAGCCCATCACCGACAAAATGGATGTCATCATGAGAATGAGGGCAGCCATTGCACTTACAGTCATTCCTACAGGGTTGGATAAAAAAAAAACCATTATATATGCTTTAAGGCAAAAATAAATCAAGCATTTACCAAACTTTTCTTGGAACTAATTGCTTCAATTCACCCAAATCTGACATGTGACTTCCCCATCTATAGTTCCAATGTATTTTCAATTCACATAGACGACAGAGATTACATTCATAAAATAACTATACACATACAAGCAGCTGAGGAGGGGGAAAAATGAAAATGGACGCTTTTATTATAGAAATTTTGAGCAATTAACTGGACTCGTTAAGTCTAATTGGGGGCATCTGATGTGACTAAAAGGACCTCTTGTTCTGTTGCAGTGCCAGGTGGCCAGATATACATGCCGACCCGGCGCGGCTGAGTCAGCGTCACTATCAGTATACTAAGGGCAGCTTGTGTGTTCGTGCGCACATGTGTGTGTGACCTAATGGGTGGCTGCCATCTTGATCAAGTCCACTTACCTAGTAGGAGCTGGAAAGCGTAAAAACCTATTCCATAGACACTGTTTGGTTGATTCAGTGCACTGTCATTTCCAAAAATGGAGCCAAGGAGTCCAAATCCTCGTCCCCATCTAAAAAAAATAATTAAAAAAAACTGAAATGAAAAAACAAAGCGATTGAAATGAGCACACGTTTTTAAACAACTAGGCAGTAACTCAACGTGGACGGTGAATTGAGAATGCATTGTCCACACCAATGCTTTTCACTAGAATAGTTTCATTATACTTGTATAATGACGATAAAAGCATCTAATTCAATTCCATAAGATATATCGCAATACTTAGATATAGATTATCGATATGTACAACGAATTGTGCTAAAAATATATCACAGTTTACTGTAATAAGGGGGCCCAAAAGGTTGCCAAGAAAAAAACTTTCTAGTAGATTTGTGTTAATTTCAATTGATCTAGTGCACTTGACAGTGATTGATGTCCAATGAATTTTGCCTTTTCAAATGAACGAATTGTTGGCACTCAAATATGACCATTCAAAGCCAGTTTTCCCAGTTTAAATTAATTGGTCAACCATTGTCAATTACAGGCAATGCGACACATGTATTGCAATAAATTATACGCCAATACTTACATTTTTTTTTGACAGATTATGTGCATCAGTACGAAAAAAATAATGGCTTAAGATGTGTAAAGTGGGGAGTCAATATTGATAGGTCTCACAGCATAATACATTCATGTTCAACTCATGTTGCAAGGTTACATTCCAGTAATGCTTGTTTTGAGTCAAGATTCATTCAAGTAGATTCACTAGGTGTGGTTTTCTTGGTTTGGTGACAGGTGTGTAGTTAGTTAAAGCCACAAAATTGCAATACGGGTCCAAAGAAATGTTGGTTGGAAATGTGAAAACACGAGGAAATGCTTTCAAGTCCTATGTATTCTTGTTAAAACCTCAGGCGGCAACTTAAGGCATCTTTGGCACCAAAGCGTCTATTTTTTTTAAAGAATTGTTGTCTTTAAATGTAGATAGAGAGATGTTTGATTACGGGAAAGCCCCAAATGAAGCCATAGTGAGGGTCAAACGCGTGCAAATGAGAACAAATGAGCAGTTAGCTTACAGCAGTTAGCTTGGTGATGCTAAGATAGCTCGTGGCAGCATTACGCCAAAATAAAGAAGGCAGGAAGCGAGCTAAAGCAGACAAGTCGGAGCACATCGGTGTCATTTCCCTCGATTTGTGCCCCGGATTTGCAACAATTGCAGTCCCGTTCATTGAGCGAAAAGTGACGCTGTGGGCGCCCTCGGTTGAATTCAAATTACTACCTTGAGCTGAACACTTTGGAGCAGCTGATGGAGCTGCTGACGTCGCACAACGCCTTATAAGTCGGATCCCGGGCCTTTTCCCCCTCGATGTGGAAGGCATAAAGGGACAACAGGATGCCCAGCAGGCACACGAGGAGCCGGGCTATCCTCTCCCATCGCGGGGTGGACACTCTCAGGACGGGCGCCGCCATCACTCACTCCCTCGACTAGCCTAGCCGGAGACACGCAGACATACGCGGCTCGCTAGCCTGCCTGCTCACTGCGACGTGGAAAAGCGTCAGGACGCGCCACACGGCGAGGGGGCGGGACGCCGACTCGGACTCCGAATCCGACGCTGACTCCGAATCCGAAACCGAATCTGACTCCGACTCCGACCTCGGAGCCCACTCCCAGCCACGGAACAAAATCACATCGACATAGAGCTCGCTCTCTTGGCAGAGACGGAAGCCCATTGCCAGCGAGGAAATGCATTTTACAATATTTACTTAACTCATTAGCTGCCAATGACGGCGATGCACGTCCAATCCGTTTTGACTAGCCCCTCCCAGTCCAAACGGATTGGACGTCTATCCCCGTCAATGGCACTGAAACGTCATTGTCCACAGATGATAGATGTAGTATTTCTATATTTATCTGAGGGAAATATTCACATTTTCAAGGCTGCAAACATATTTTTATGATTTTTACTATCCTCAAAAATAATGTTGAAATGGAAAAACAATATTTTTGTGTATATGCCTTTTTAAATGCATGTACTCACGCAGGAATGACTTATTCTATTATTTTAATTTTCATTTATTACATCACAAAGTACTCACAACAATTTTGTATCTGTATTTTTTTATAACCAATATTTGTTTTTTTAAGAACTTGAACAATCACCGGTTCTAGGCTTAGTTATACATGCATTAGAGTAATACATGTTTGTTAGGTGTTTATAATAAAAATAATAAATAAATAGGAAATAGCAATGTTTGTCGGGGTGTTGAGGTTCAGTGGTCACGTGATCTAGTGTGTGTCACGTGACTAGGCCAATATAAATACAGTGATGTCATCTGTTTACAGACTGCAGTCAGATCACACTGCAACGAGCTCTAAACTTCTTAAGCTTTTTTTTTAACTTACACAAATGGCAACAGACGTCGAAACCCTGTTTTCTTTTGAGGAGGCCTACTACGACCAGTATGACTACTACAACCTCGTCGAATACTCGTGTCACGTCGGCGGAAAAGGGAGGTCGAAGAAAGAAACCGAGCTAAACACTAATCGCCATTGCCCCGCTGGACACGAGAGGAAGATTACGACCAATTATTACAACTGCGAGATGAAACGCAGGATAACCAAAAGCTCTTCTTCTTGATGGCTCTCCATTGGATTCCTCGTTTGTTTGCAGGTGGGAATGCCATCGCATAGAGTAATTATGGAGGGTATATGCTTTGTTGTTGTTGTTGTTGTTGTTGTTGCAGTCTCGTTGTCAACAACAACAGATCATTTCACGATTTTGAAAAGGCATCTACTGCTTATACGTTTTAGGATGTTTTTTTAATAGATATATTTTCTTCTCACCAGCAATAATGTGGGACTAACCTTCATTCATAAATGTAATTCCTTCCGTGAGTGAAATTTGATTTGCTTATAGGTCAAAAATTTACACCCACTCTAAAAGTGACTCAAAATGCGTTGAATACTTTCCAGCAGTATTTTTTTCAGTTTAAAATGAGGACAAAAAGGACTGTATGATAAAATGTAAATACATAAAGCTGACTAAAATGGAATGTGAGTAACATAGGCGTGGCTGTGGAACGTGGGGCAAGTCCTCTAATTAAAAAAGGGACATATATTATTATTTATGTACTGTAGACTAAACCTTCAAATTCGCAAGTGACTATTTAGGCCACACTAAATGATAATATATGACATAGTATGTGATTTCTAAGTAGACACTTCCATTTTTAATCACCTAAAATATGTGGATGCCTGAATATCTGAATTCGAATATTTTTTTCTATTTCTAATTGTGACCCATTTTGTTTTTTTCTCTTCCCCCCCCCCCACAGGTCTGGACCCCATGCTGGATTCTTAATGTCGTTGACTGTGGTCAAGAGTCTCTTCCTTCTTGACTAGTGACTGGATTGTGATAGCCATGCCCATCCATGTGTCACTCGGGAGTCCTATACTCGCTCTCTCCATCCAATAAACCTGATGATCTTAGGTTACAGTTGTGCAAGAATAGTTGGTATTGTGTTGTGCGAAGAAAGTCAACCATACGTACTTGATCCATTTATAAAGACAAATGTAGTCCTTTCAGGTGGAGATATTTTACTGTATTTTATTGGAATAAATGATTATAACTGAAATGGTGTTTGTTTCTGTTGGAATAATGATTCAAACCTTTTAAATCATTATTAGTAATATTTAATTAAAAAAGGAAAAACATCTTTCAACAAACTCTGCGGCGAACTTGCAAGGAGATACAATGTGGCGTCGTCTTAGCCCCCAGTGCATTCTGAATTGCAGTAACTGAATCATTGTATTTAATCGCGACACTCGAAAAACATGGTTATGTAATCAGTACAATAACACCCTCGCTGGTTAGAAAAACAAGTGTGAGGAATGCTTTCAAGGTAAACAAAGCAAAGCCATATTTTCGATTATCGCCATCTTCTGCTGGAGTCCCGTCAAAACAGTCCCGTTGTGTTCTGCCGAAAAGCGTGTGTGAAAACAATGTGTCCTCGAGCTGTGGGGCCTTGAGGAGACGATGTGGAGGAAAAGTGTCCATGGTTCATGACTTGATTTATAGCTTTACTACTTATTGAAAAATGCTTACAACACATATAGAATATTCCATAATAATTCTAACATTCCCTCCTTTTACTATATGTTTGTTATTCATTTTATGACAATTTCAAAATAACAGGGATATCACCGTTGGCTGTTTTAATTTTACCCGCTTAGGCTCTACTCGTTCGGCAGGTCTGAAAATCAGAAAATAAGATCATTTTCGTCCAATCCATCCTCGTAATTACCATGCTCCTGGAATTCACTGTTAGTGTCAGCACGTCACAGTAGGGGATATAATATGGTGTGGAGTGTAACATGTGGTTGATGGTGATAGACATTCACTCAAATTGAATTAGACGTTAATCGCCGTCAATGGCAGCTATTCCAGATCAAATGGATTTGGTCTGTGGCAGTGTTGCCTCACCTGTATGTGGTTTTAGTAAACTTTAAAAGGATTAAAAAAATTACAAAGCTAAACAATTAATATTATGCACTGCAGATATTACACATGGCTAAATGTGATATTAAAGACTGAAATTTGACGTACTAAATACGCTGAACATTTGAAGTAAGTCTGGGATTAATATATTTTTTAAATACTTATTACTTATAAAGAATTGTCACTTATATGCCCTACTACCTTTTTAGTTGCTGTCTGATTTTTAACGGTATTACACGTTTATTTTGAAGCTGAAATTGGCCGGAAGTAAAAAGTATTTCCGGGTGATAGCCCATCTTTTCCCCTCATTTCTTTCCGAGGCATTATAATACAATCAACAGATTTACAATTTTGTATAATTCACTGTTTGGCAAAATGCAGCTATGCAAAGTGTGCAGCGAGCAGACACCAAAATACAAATGTCCGACCTGCAAAATAAGATAGTAAGTAACGTAAGTCGTTTTCGAAACACGTGGCCGTTTCGCATTTATATTTTTAAATCGTTCTTATGAGTGTCTTGCTTCAAAACAGGAGTAAACGAATGTAACCTAATTAAAGTTCGTAAAGTGTATTATGGTTTGAGAAATTACCATCAGGTTGTTGAAATCTATATTGCCAGTATGAGTTTAACATTTTGAAATTATGAATACATTATTGTTTTGATAACAAATTTCACTTTTACATTGCAGTTGTTCTCTTTCCTGTTACAAACTGCATAAAGGTGAGGAACTTTGATCTATGATTCTAGTGGTTGATAAGAGGTCAAATATTAAGTTTGATGTTAAATATTATTGATATTTATATGTCTACGATTAACTTTGTATCCTCAGATTCGTGCCTTCCTGTTGAGAAACCTCCACCCAATTCAACAAAGAGGACCGTCAGTACTGGTATGCTATTTTTTGTATGTTAAAATGGCAGCAAATTTTTAGCTTAATATTATTTTATTAAATAAATCAAATTCAAACCTAGACACATGGAGTAATGAGGATTTTCTGGATGAAGATGACATCACCGATGCAGTACCTGTGGAGAAGCTTTGCTTGTTAGGTATGAATTGAAAATATTTTTAAATGAGTTGAATGTGAATAGTTCATGATCTCCAATGTATAATTCCACAGGTCATTCAAAAGAACTCAAGGATCTTCTTTGTAATCCTCACCTGAGAGAGCTCTTAAGGACCATTGACAGTGCAAACAGCAAAGAACAAGCAATGAATGCAGCGATGCAGGAGCCCTTATTTGTGGAATTTTCAAATCAATGTTTGAAGATCGTGGAACAAGAAGATGCATGAGATGATGGACTTGTGAACTCAAGTGATTCGCTTGATTTACTGCAAACAATTTTTCTACAAATATAAAAATCATGACAGCTTCTGCACCGAGATTTATATAAGACTACAAAACATACACGTATATCCTGAATGTATATTTAAGCAACATTTATTTTGATAAAGCAATCAATTAAATATCAGGATTCATTTTTTAATACGTCATATGCCGTTAACATCGCTAAGAAAAAGAAACAAATGTATGATTCAGTTTTTCTTTAATAAAGCATGCTTAATTTAGTGAAAAAGATTCCAGATTGATTCTTGTAAAATACTTGTTTAAAAAAATGTCCAATTTGCACTGGTGTAGCTGCAGTTTAGACAAATCATTATTCTTTCTCCCTGATTCAATTGTTTGGTATGTCGCTTGAATGTGCAATATCTGCAAATGTGCAATACATGTTTATACCCACTTTGGTTCTGAAGCATAAAAACATTGTCAGTCTCAATAGGTTAGTCATTACAAAATGTCAAAAAAACAGATCAACTGTCCATTAATAATACAGAGCACACATACTCTTGTTGGTTTGTACTGATCTAATCAGACCATGGAAGGCAGTAGTTAGAATAAAAATGTTTACCTGAAGTGGCACCATTGATCAATGCATGTCCCAGGATAATTGTTTTACCCAAATAGCTTGTGAAATTTGGTTGTACGCAAACTATAGGGTCTTCTCTAGTAGGATTTCGTTGAAGCCGGTCACGTAATTACTCATCTCTGGTTGGCAGTTTGCGTAGAGAAGTGGTGACGGCTGGCAGTGCACTTTTACAGATCCCTGAAATGTGGGAGGGAAAGGATTTGCAGAAAATGCAAGGAATTTCTACTTTTGAACCACAGTTCCTCACCTTTGGTTGAGCACGAATAGAAGCAACTCCCTTTATGTTCTGGTTTGTCTCCACTTTGTATGTTCCTCTCCTGGAAGGGAGTTTGAGAGAAGCCACCACAGACATCATCTTCTGCAAACCGGTGGCCCTCGCGGACATGCCGATGGATGGGGCCAAGGGCAAAGCCAACCCCATGGGCCACCCTCGCACAGTGACGGGTTCCTGGATGCCGGATAGCCACACTGAGCCGCGTTCCCCGATTGTGGCGTTCAATTCCGCCACCTCTCCCTGGATGAGATCTTCTGCATCATCCAGCTCGACCTCAGCCAGTGATTTCAAAAGCTCCTAAGGCAAAAAAAATGCAACTATCAGATTATTTCCGGCTCACCCGAGGTCCACCCTGCCAGAATCATACCCGCCATCGCCTCCAGGATTTCTGAATGAGGGCTGCAGCTCTATCCCATCTCTGGACACGTCTTCTGACCAGCCAAGAACGGACCGCTGCGAAAACGCACAATCAGATCATTCATGGAGGACTACGGTCGTGTTGAGCCATGTACCTGCTTGGATTAGAGTAGCAGAACGCCGTCGCTCATGACGTTTGCGCCTTTGGTAGCGAGCCCAGCAGCACTGAATGGAGAATGCACACCTTGAGAGGACCTTCCTCCTCTGATCTTCCAGTAAGTCTAACTGTGGGCCAAACACAGAGAGCTAGGTCCAACCCAACAAGAGAAAATGACAAGCTAGGCATTCGTAGCAAATTATTTTCAAATACGAACCATTGACTGGGTGAGAAAAACTTTGGTCCTCCCACGATGCACCCAAGATTTGGGTTCCCTGCTAATATTATAGCGTGGATGTTGCACCAGCAAGCAGAGTAGCCTTTCCACCTCCTGTAGATGAATTTCACTGTTGCAGCCAGTCATCATTTCTAACACAAAGACAATTTGGACTTCATCACAATTGGTAGCTAACTAAGTCCAACACACAAAACATTGAGTCGTCTACCAATTATTAGACAGCACTGCTTACACGTTTGATTGGAAGCATCTGATGGCGCTAGGCGTCCAATCCATTTTGACTGGAAAGGGCGAATGGAATAACACTAAAATATATCTTCCCAGTTTAAATGGATTGGAAGTCTATTTTTGTCAAAGGCAGCCAAAGAGTTAATCATGCTGGCAAATATGAGTGCGGTTGTTCAACAATAAGATGGAAAACAAATAGACAAAGTATTATTTATTGACAAACAATAAAAAAGCAAGCTCTGACAGGACAGCTCATGCGTTTACCTGAAAAGGTCAAAAGTTGCATTTTTGTTAAACAATCCTGTTCAAATTGAGTAAGAGAGCTAGTGAAGGAAAATGAGAATAAACCTGAAGACCTGAAGAGAAGAAATAACAACGCCGCTAAGCCACAGTACATGCCAAATTATTACTTTCTTCAAAATATTTTGTGCAACAAATCACTTACCAAAATGTGAGGGTCCTGACTCGTAGCTGGAGTGTTTCGATATAAATCCATAGCGTTGTATGAAAGCCTTGAAAGGAATTCTATACAACCGTATTAGTAAATTATCAAACAAATGATGGCAAAACAGCAAAAATGGAAAGCGTTGTACCTTATTGGAAAGCCAGCAGCACTTATATGTATTGTCTCTACAATCCCACAGGCCTCTAACTGCATTATAACCTGGTAGAAGGTAGGACATATTTATAAATATTCCCCTCACATGAAAAGGGAGTTGATCTCATCACATTTACAGTACCTCGTCTTTTTTGAAGACCAAAGGCTTGCAGTCAGAATTTGGTTTAATGCAGCGAGTATAGTGAGGAGTTGTGTTGTGGAGGATCCTCATCAAGGTCTCTAGGGAGTTCTGTACCAACAAACGTGCTAAGATTATTTCCTGAACGTTCCTTCGCCCCTCATAGTCAAATAAATAACAGCCGATGAGTTCAATGTGTGCTCTAGATTCAAATTTTGAATAGTTCCAACCTTGAATTTTGAAACGACAGTGACTTTACTGATCCCCTTGCTTGATGAGTTGTCAATTCCCTTTTCTGTGAAGATATGCTGAAGCAATGGGTTTTCAGATACTTGAAGTAGGCCGATGATCTCGGGCGCTACTGGATCCTGGAACATCAATTATTTGAGAAGAACATTATCTAAGCATCCATTTTAGCAGAATCTACACTCCACTCTAGCAGAGTGGCTTTCTTTAGTGCACCTTGTTTTTCTCCACCATGCCGTCTATCTTGTACTCGACGTTGCCAGCGTAATGGGCCACGGTGAAGTGCGGCACCTTGCTGAATTTATCCCAGCCAATGCTGCTGTTGTCTCCGAGCTCCTTCTCAAGACGAATCCTGAACGCTCTGGCATCTGAGGTCCGATTTAGACGGCTCTCCTACAGAACAATGGGGAAACAATGTCACATTGGAACAATATTGAGATCATCAAAAAAAAAATTAGTACCTCATCAAGAAGAGAAAACACACTAAAAGGGCTTCCTTCCAGGAGATCCAAACAAGCCCGGTTATCTTGATATTTGACAAAGGACCACTGCAACCCCTCTGACACATATTCCTCCTTACCCAAAAAAATGACAGAAAACCAGTTTAGTTCAAAATACAATTCTAAAGATGAAAAAATGTGATTACTAATATTAACCCAGGTTAGCTTTTTACTAACTACAAAATTATAATTGAGCTGAGAAAAAGTAAATAGGTCACAATAAGAGTCCGTCACACCAATTAATCAATCAGTACCTGCTGAGCTCGCAGATAATGACTAACAAAGTGCTGCTGGAGTTTCTCATTGGCATAGTTGATACAAAGTTGCTCCAGATTGTTACTTTGGAAACATTCAAAACCATATACATCGAGAACACCTGGATGACAAACAAAAAAAGATAGACGTTAGCAAATGTCGTGCTGTCCAAAAAGTTTTCTTTTGTCATTGTCATTATTGACCTCAATAGACCCAAGCCTGCATGGTCACATTCTTTTCCATATTACACTGAACTAAGCAAATGCATTTTACCGGGATGAATTAACTATCCAAAGATCAATGCTTTTTTGTATTGTAACAGCACTGGATTTACCTATGAAGTTGCACCAAGTGGATTTGTCAGCAAAAATGCTGTTGTTGATATATGCCACCAGCCATTCAAATAATCTGTGGAGGGAAAAAAAAACATTTTCACTGGTGTATACTGTAAACAAAAAGACAGCACGGCTTCACATTTAAGTGTTTGATGACAAAAGGTATTGGCAACAGAGAAAAGAATGCATTAATGACTAGTTACTGTATTATTTGATTAGCAAAAAATGCTAACTCTTACTGGGCATAGATGACTTTGGCAAGGCAGTCTCTCCGTAGGCAGCACTCCACTTGGGAACAGGGCTTGTGTACACGCTGCTTCCCTGCTTTTAATGTCCTCACAATTAAACAGGTCTGAAGATGCTCAGGAGGAATTTGGAAAAGTTGAGAAGCTATTTGTAGGTAGCCTAAAAAAGGTTCAATCATTAAAATAAAACCGAATAAATGTTAATCTGATTTGATGAAATACCTTTGGACTGATCCTTTATTTCACACGGCTGTGATTCCTCAACTGAAATAGAAAATTTTACATTCCCCAGATGCAAAATGCCTGCTAATATCTATAATAACAAGAAAAAATTACAAAATAATTATTGAGGGGAAAAAACAACAACTGTCGACCACAAGCGAATATAGTTTACCCTAAATATCTGCCTTTGTTGCTTCATATTAATATGCAGGTGAACCATAGCATCAAGGGTCTCTTGAAAACAGTCCTCTGGAAGACATCATATATATACACTGATTTGACCCTGGCTGTCAAAATGTAAAATAAATGAATGTATAAATAGAATGAAGAGCAAACCCTCAAGAGTTTTTTCAACATTTGGTAGCCAAGCAAAGTGGTGACCATGTGGCATTTTCCACTCCTTCCTCTGCTCATCACTTGCTGCTTTCATCATCTATAAAAGCAGATGTCCAGTGTGAATGGCATAAATTGTCGCAAGTAGCTTAGGCTACATTGCACTTGATGTAGATTTTACATGTACTATATTTTAAAAAGGGGACATAAAGTGAGTTATACAGGATTGGGAAGTTTATTGTCAGCTTTGACCTGGTAAAAGATGTGAAAGTTCCTTTCATTTGGAGGCTGGTTGGCAACCCTGGTCTTCTCCAGTAAATATGTCTGCACCGACGCCCCTACTAGCAGCTGACGCCTTCATATAAAAACACATGAACAAGTTTTAATGTCAATCTATCAGAAAGTTTCTTATGAGCAAATACCTGTCAAGCTGGAGCTGGATGTACTTTCCAAAGCGGCTGCTGTTGTTGTTGCGGAGCGTGCACGCATTACCTGAATGAAACGGCAGCATTTTTACTCACAAACCGGCTGTGAAATTCAAAAACGGCAGCCACGGGATCTTACCGAAAGCTTCCATGATGGGGTTGGAGTCCAAAACCCTCCTCTCTATCCTCTCCACCGTGTCCTGACTCTCTACCACTGAGGAGGAAGCTGCCACTGTGGCGTAGTATTTCATCAGGCAACGAGAAGTCCATGTCTGACAAGAAATACCAGAGATCCCAATTTTTTTTTTTTTAGGAAACCATGTAAGCCAAAGATCTTAATTCTACCTCAGATTACAAAACTTTGAGATGGATTTAACACTAACAGATCACAAATGTCTATTATTTCAATCAGGGTGAGTTTACTTTCAAAAGCAATAAAATAAGTAAATATTAACCTTTCCTGCTCCACTCTCCCCACTGACCACTAAAGATTGGTCCACTGGCACCAGTTGACCCTTAACATTTCTGTAAGCTTCCTCTGCCACAATAAAGATATGTGGCTTCTGGTCCTGTGAAAAAAAACATTAATATATGTGGCCAAGAAAAAATAAATAAATAAATTGTTGTGTACATGTATCTACCTTGAGCTGAGGAGCACAGTGATACTCTTTCATGACACCCAAGGAGTAAAGTTCAGGAACAGGTTGGAAGGGGTTAAGAGCCACCAAGGTACAACCAGCATGGGTGTAAAATACCTTCATGCTGTATCTGGCCTGAAGGCATCTCAAAACTGCCACACAGAAAGGAAATGTAACGTTAGACGTGCAGAAACGTGTTGGAAAATGTGTTTTTCCTGGCCATCGAGTAGCGCTTTTGAGGGCTCATGTTGAAACATAATATAAACTATTGTTACCTGTTGTGGGTGTGACAGGGTTGACTTTGGTGAGATCGTCATACGTGTGCAACTGGGCTTCATTGTCGATAAGGAAGGCAAGCATTTCGTCCTCCATTGAGCCTTGAACCTATGTAGTATAGTGTCAAACAGAAGAAATGTGTTATAGTGTTATCACACTATAGGATAATGCAGTCTAAAATATTCCATAGTGACCACCCAAAGAAATGGTAATTTTCAGCATTTTCAACCATGATATTGCAAACCTAACAGAGCCCTTTTTAAAATGGGACAGTAAATGACTTTATATTTCCACGTTTGAAACTGTTCATTGGTGTTAAATCTTGTTTGACCTGACTGTAACAGGCTATGGTTTTACTTAGGTAATCCCTAAACACTACTGAGTGTGCCCCTTTAAATCTGGTTAATCACTTTCACTTTATCTTGACAACTATATATCCCTCTAGAATCACGGTGTGTTTGGGCTATGGACAGTTATCAGTCTCAGGTGTGTGGAAAGCTAGAAGTTAAGAATAATAGTTTTGGAACTGAAACTGTCAGGATGATGAGGGGGAAAAATTATAATAATAAATATTTTCATACTTTTGCTGTCAATTAAGTCTGTCACTTACTCGTCACTGAGTGAACGAAAGTTGTTTCACTACCAGCCCTCCCATTTCAAATGGAGTGGGCATTTATTGCTGTCAGTGTCAGACTAAGAGTTTAACACGAATAAACCAATCATGAAGGAAAACTACAGTGTGGTAGACAGTGAAATGTTTTCATACAAATTCAACAACCGGGGTTTTTCCCCCAAAAAACTTACCGTTCCACCTCCATTGCTATGTCCAGCATTTAAGTTGCCTCTCACCGAACTCATGGGTTTAGCTTGCTTTTAGATAAAGTAACACAGACCAAAGTTGTTAAAACACTTTCGTTTCGACCCTGTAACGAATTCTAACTTCGGCCATGCCGCACTAATTTAAAAAAATGATTCTTCAAGGGCAACTCCCGTCTGCTTCAAATCTCAGGTAGTCCCAGACCGACTGGAGCGTAAAGTACACATTCTAAATCCCGCCCTTTTCTTGGTGACGTCACATTTCGTCGACACAAGGGCAGAAATGTTTATTTATTTTTTAATTGTTTTAAATATAATTATGAAATACAAAAACACTTATTGACATAAGTGGATGAGGCCAAAATATGAGTATATTTTGGACATGACTTGCAAATACAATATACACCTCCACCACGTTTGAAGTAAAAATTCCAATTCATTTCCAATGACAACTAGGCGAATGAATCCAGCCATAAAGGCTAATTTTTACTAACTGAATATTGTACACTGTTGTTATTACTGTAGGATACCAGGGTCGTATTTCAATTGGCGAAGTTTGTCCAATTGGATCCGCCGTAGAACTTGTCTGTCGGGCTCCTTCCGTGTGTTGGGGAAATTCAACCCTATTCAACAACCGTCCTTTGCTGCTTGGATTCGAAAAACGAGATCTAATATGAGCTAAGCTTTCCTGACGTATATCGGATCTGGACAAAATTCTTGGTCAGTATTGTAACGACAATTTTAATTATGGTGATATAGTTTCTAACAACGAATAGAATCTTTTGTAAGTGATATCAAAAGCACAAATAAAATTGAAATTGGTTCATAGGCCAGTCATTAAACTCATTGATTGCCATTGACAGCGATAGACGTCCAATACACATCCATATTGGCCTGGAGGGGCGCTCCCAGCACCTTAGATTGGACGTCTAGCACTGTCAATTGCACTGGAAGATTAGAATTTATCACCAGTCCTCCCAGTTTAAATTAAACTTTAATTGCTAAGTATCCTTTCACCCTTAACTCAAATGCTGCGGTTTATCTTCGTTCATTTTGTCGATTAATATTTCATTGATTGCAGGCCATGTCTCAGAAGGAGCTAAAAGAAGCATTTGTCCGCAACCTTAATGGGACGACAATACAGGAATTGACTGTAGGCTTACTAGTCATTCCACAGTGCATCCTCACACGAGTGATCATTCTGATCTTCTACTATCAAGCTAAGGGGAATCTCCCCCTGCCATTCCCACGGATTTTCCACCTATTTCTCGATTTCTCCGTGTTGGTCTTTCCACTCATCTTGTGTTGGACTGTCCTGAGCGACCATCTTGTTCAGGTGGTTTTGAGCTTCACATTTGTTTTCATAGGTGCCGTTTGTCACATCTACTGTAGTCACCGGCAAACTCCTCTCAGAGATTTCCTCAACAGGACTGTTTGGTTCAAGCAGCTTCCCTTTGTGACCAATTTCAGAGTGATGGTGAATGTGCAAACAGCTATCAGTATTCTGGCTGTAGACTTTCGAGTGTTTCCAAGACGATTTGCTAAAACGGAAACATTTGGAACAGGTGCGATGGACTTTGGTGTCGGAGCCTTCATCTTTGCAAATAGTCTGGTTTGCCCAGAAGCACGTGGAAAGAACATTGATGGATCCAAAATGAAACATATCTGCAAACAGATTATCTCCGTGTGGCCCCTGATTGCTCTCGGTGCAGCCCGACTAGTTTTCGTCAAAATGAGCGACTACCAAGAACATGAGACTGAATATGGTGTCCACTGGAATTTTTTCTTCACGCTGGCTTTGGTCAGGGTCCTGACATCCATTCTTTTGGTTGTAGTGCCAGCAAACCAGTCTTGGGTCTTTGCTCTACTTATAAGTTGTGTTTATCAGTTTGCTCTAGAGACAACAAGCCTCAAGGCTTTCATCTTGAATAACAAGGATAGGGAGAAGGACTTTCTTCATGCTAACAAGGAGGGCATCTTCTCCATGGCAGGCTATGTCGCTATCTACATGGCAGGAGTTCAAGTAGGATGTTATGTGATGAAGCCAAGATCTAATGTCAGAGATTGGTTCAAAGTCCTTTTTAACCTTCTGATGGCAACTATATCATTTTTTGTCACTTTGTGCACATGTCAGATTTTAGTGGAACCGGTTTCTCGCCGTTTAGCTAATCTTCCATTCTGTCTCTGGAGTGTTGCTCAATCTCTACTTCTTTTATCATGTATGTGTTTAGTCGATTTGATCGTTGTCTTTTGCAAAACAACATCAGGTTGTCACTTTGTGCCGTCGTCATGGAATTCATACCGAAGCTCTCACAAAAAGAAAGATGTGATGGACGGATTGTGTCTCCTTCAAGCCATTAACAAGAATCAGTTGCTCTATTTTCTTCTCTCAAACATCTTGACAGGCTTGACCAACACCTTTGTTAACACTCTGAACAGCAGTGATTTATATTCTGTATGTATCTTGTTGTCTTACATGTTCATAAATTGCACTGTTGTATATGCTTTACATCTCTGGGGAATTACAATAAAATTTTGGTAAAGAAATTGTTTTATTTGTGTAATTAAAGGTGATAGATGTCAAATAATGCGGCTTCTTTAAAAAAATCATTTTCTGTGAATTTAAATGAGTGTAACCTCCCTAGACGTTCAATCAAATGGAGTAGTTTTGCAAGGATACATTTTAGAATGTCAAGGGACATATGTAACATTGCCATTATGAAAAATGTGTAATTTTCATATAGTTTACAAAGTTGGATACAGTATATTCAGTATTTTTAGATGTTTTTTGTTGTTATTATGCAATCATACTGCCTATTCGAGAAGTGACATCCGCCAGCCATCTTGGTGTCTGACGTCAAAGGCTGCGACGAGATTCCTGATCCGTTCGCGGGGCGTTGTCACGTCACCCTCGCCTTTTCTGCCTGGAAAGGATAAAATCCCACATCAGAGAGCTTCTCGAACGCACCACCAACTCAACCTACCGCGCTCATTTACTTGCTGACAAGTAACTTTCCAAAGCGGGTGAGTTCAAACTGTTCCCCCCGTCGAATGACAATATACACCGAAGACCAATAACATACGCCACATGAGGTGTTTTAAAAGAGACGTCGATGGAAGAATTGTCCGTCTGTTTTTTTCAAATTTACACGCGCCAGCTTGCTAATGCTAGCGACACAGAACGGTGAAGCTAACAAGTGGCTCGCCAGGTTTTCTAGCATCTACAAAATATTAGCAATAAACACCGTTTTGTTTCACAGGGTAAAAAAAATTCAATGTCTAGCTATCGCGTGGAAGGATTGGGTTCTCTTTGTCTAAATTTAATTTGGCAGCGAGCTAACGACAAGTCGCCGGGTTTCCTGGCCAGCTGATTAGCATGACGTCGCCTTGTTAATCGTAAATTGCACCCAAGTCATATCTCCACGACATAAATGCCTCGTAACAAAAAAATGCTATACAGATTGAATACTTCTATACTCTAACATATCGGTGCAATGTATTGTAGACGAGGCTGCGTCAGCGATACAGAATTTGGTATTTGCCAATGTTGTACTACTTAGCTCACGTTGACCTATGATCGATTTCATTGTGGTACAATGTATTAATTCACTCTCTCATTTGAAACTTGTAGGTGGGGTGTATTGGAAGGTGTTGTGGAAAACGTCAACAACATGGCACGCTTGGTAGCTGTGTGTGAGGAAAATGAAGAGGACTACCTGTTTCTTGCCAGACAGATTCCTCTGTATATTGATGACTCTTTGACGGTGAGGCACTGAGCATATATCTTTGCCACAAGATGGTGCCTGGTAATTTGTCAGTAATGCATTTTTCATAAACCCAATTATCACTGGCCTGCTTTGAATGAGTGATATTTCACTAGTGATTTTGTCATTGGATGATTTATTAGATCATTTGTTATTCACATCTTATTGCAGCAGCAAGTGGCATTGATTTGTTTTCCTTTTGATGCCAACATGGCCGCCACGTTGATAAATTCACAAGCCTGGCAACTCATAGCATATACAACACGTCTTTTAATTATATTTGCATTCTCTGTTGTTGGTAGATGGTGATGGAGTTTCCTGATGGTGCCGTGGATGTTGACAGACATATAACTAGTAGTTCCCATTGGAAACAGTTCATCGAGGTCAGCACGTGATGGCTTTTTCGACCGGCTCCGTGACTTCATAGTGTTTCTTGCTTCAGTCTGAACTGAAAATGTCTCTTCTGCCTTTAGGGTCACTCCAAGTTGAAGCAACATGACTTGTCCGCGGCGCTGTCGGTGGGGTTCAGAGAGCTTTCCAAGACATTATCCCAGCTGGTGCCATGCGTGGGCTGCAGACACAGTGTAGAGCGCCTATTCACTCATTTATCCGTATCGGGGACACCGGCCTTGGAGCCACTTACATTTAAACCCATGGGCATACTGACTGTCACCAAGACTTGTTTATCAGATTTACAGAAACTATACAGCCTCTTTTACATCCAAGGGTAAGAAATGAGAAATGTTTTCAGTGTTCAACAGAATTGTATTTTTATTGTTTGAAGTTTAAACAGTTAAGTGGCATTGAAAATGAATGAATGCTTCCCTTTAAAAAAAAAAAAAGATGAAAGGGTTTTATTTTGTTCTGTCGTTTAGTTTTCAGCTTTTGATAAGTGTTCCATTATCTTTCACAGGTCAAAGCTAAATGATGTCATTGATGCCATTCCAAAAAGTAAAAAGAGCAACAGATGCCAGTTACACTCCTTGGACACAAGCAAACTCAGACCTTCAGGGTAAGAAGGACATTCTCATCTGATTTTTTTCTTTTTTTAGTGCTATGAAATTCCTGTATTTTGCAATACATTGATTTACAGAAGTACTATCTTAACAAAAGGATTTTTAAGTTCACATGTTACATCATACTCTTTAAAGCAACTTTTAAAACCTACCATGCGTTTAGCATGTCAAATGCTATTTAAAACCATTGGCTGCCATTGACGGCAATAGACATCCAGTCTATGCTGAGTGGGAGGAGCGAACGCTCTAGGTAAAAATAGGTTTGACGTCTGTTCTCGTCAATGGCACTGAAACATGATCATGTGACAGCTCTCCGCCCCCCCTCTATTTTTGACTCGACATTGACCCATATGGCCACAAATGTTAAATGTATCAAGTACTGCTGCAACCTAAAACTATCCAGTCTAAGCAGAAGCAGCACAATAGCATGCGTTTGTGAAGATATCTAATTATCTACAAATGACTCTCCTTCCTCTTATATCCCAAAATGTACTCCTTTGCTTGTTGGTTTGCACTCCCCAAGCGCTCTTGTCAATTAAAATAATCTTATGCACTCTTCCAGGGGATGCTTGATGGATCTGTGGGAGCGGATATCTCAGGAGTGTTGGGACGAGGTGGTGCTAATCGATAGGACCTGTTTTTTAGAGGCGCTGAAGATACATTTACAGAAACATCGGTATTGTTTGACTACCACCCTTGATTTTCAGAAGCCCTTTTTGTCGTAAGGCAACTTTCTTCTTTTTCAGGTTTTGCAGCGACTGTAAGAATAAGGTGCTGAGGGCTTACAATATCCTGGTTGGGGAAGTGGACAGCAGCGAGGAGAAAGATTATTGCCCCGATCTTTACGACGGGCTGTACTGCTGCTCGTGTGACCGCCACATCCACGTGTGCTGCGAGATTGACTTCATCGCGCATCTCCTCGGCCGGGCGGAGGCCGAGTTTGGCGGAGGCTACGAGTGAGTGAACGCGATTCAATAATATGTAACCGGTATCATTTCACCTCTTGTGTTTTATTTGTTTCAGGGAGCGACATGCCAAGACCATCGACGTGGCGCAGGAAGAAGTCCTGACGTGTTTAGGCATTTATCTCTACGAGCGACTGCAGAGGATTTGGCAGAAACTACGAGGAGAGGAGCAGACGTGGCAGCTTTTGTTCCATGTGGGCATTGGGGAAATTCGCAGAAGCTTTGAGGTACATGATTTGAAAAGCAAAGGGGGGTTGGAATCAGATCACAGAGAAACCAACTCATTCTTGATAAATTATCTATTGACAACTTTAAAAAAATAATAATAATCATACCCAATTTAAAAAAATCGGTTTTGTACCCAGACGGCAGTGGAGAGGACACAGGGGTTCAGTCGCCTGGAGCAGTTTGTGGAGGAGCTTTCTGAGAAGGAGAAGGCGAAACAGCTCAAGCAGGAAAAAAAGAGGCAAAAGCGGCAAAACCGACGCAAAAACAAATGTGCTTTTGACATTTCGGAGCAGGAAGCAGACTTCAAGGCAAAGAATGATGAGGAAGTAAGAAGTGAAAATACATTGGCTGATGCCCCACTTATTATATCAAATCCAAATTGTGCTACTTGAGCACAAAAATACAACCAGGATCTTGCTTGAAATGAATGAAATGTTGTAGGGTTCTGTCAAGTGTGAGGAGCAGAGTTGTACCGCCTGCAGGAGCCTCGATGGTGCGGAGAAGGTCTCTTCTATTGCGACCACTACCTCTAGGTGTACAGAAAAGCAAGGTTAAAATCAACACGCGACAACAGCCAATCATCCATGACTCCCATTAACACGCCAAGTAGTAAATGAGTATACGCTTTTCTTCCCCTTTCCAGAATCAATCGGGAGTGATTACGGCTACTCGTCAAGCATCGAGTTAAGCGAGAGCAGCTCTCGAGAAGGATCCGATATCGCTTGCTCCGAGGGGCTCTGTAACCACGATGTCGTAGGTTAGTTTTGAGAAGCCCAAAATCATCCACATCATGGGCCTGGCCGATAAATCGATTTTTTTTTTTTAATGAATTCAAGTTTGCAGTTTTTATTTGTCAGCCCTAGCGCAAACATAACTGATTTTTTCGCGAATTGTATTTTCATCACTTCTCTCAAGTCAAGTCCAATGAAAGTGGTTTTCCTGAAGACAAGGAAGAGGCAACAGACAGCTGTATTGAATGCTGGCCACACTCTGAGGAAAATCCTCAATGCAAGAGTAGAAAGAAGAAAAGAAAGGGGAACGTTTCACTTAATAATCATGTAAGTGGATTCAAATGGCTTCCGAGGGTTGATTCGCTCAATGTGCCTCTCCTGTATATAAAATATAAAATATGTCAATAGGGACACCGAGGTGAAAGTCACCGTTTGCCACCCACTCGTGTTTGCCAAGCCAAAGAGCTCAAGTCTTCCCTAGGTAGTGAGAAGATGGACCGTTTTGCACAACAGTTACCGTGGACATCACGTGCAAAGAATCACCGCCTTAACAACGAGCAGTTAGAAGCCAGCATGAGTTTATTGGACCTCATGGTAAGTGACAAAATTAGTCATGTAACAAGACCTTTTTGTTGTCACTTATTTGACTGGGGTCTTACTCTCTTTTGCAGGATGATTCTGAAGTCCTATCAGACGAAGAGAATGGTCTCACCCAAGATGAAATCCAAGCATTCGTGCAAAGAAACGGTTTGTTCTACAGCAACCGTCTCAAGTATCGACAGCTACTGAAGGAGAAGTTTACCAAGTACTGTTGCGCTAGTCACAAGAAGGTGGACTGTAGCAACTGTTTTTCCTCCAGTGTAAAATCGGTGAAATCGGTGCGCCAATGATATCCTAAAGAAAGTCACCGTGGCCACTGCAAAGAATAGAATTCTGAATTGTTAATTTTTTGGGGGGGCTAATTCCTTGTTGTTTTTAAATTCACGTGATTTTTGTCTCATCTCAAGTTGCACTTCCATGGTTCGACTTTCCTAAGCTTGATTCTCATTGGCCAGGTCCTGCAACGTGGCTTTTGTTCAAGAGTTTTTGGGTTAGAGCACAGTGTAAACTCGTCTTTGTGAGCTCTGACAAATGCCTTGTGTCACAGAGGTAGTATGGGATTGTTGTTTATTCTGATGTCTTGAGATTTGTTCTCTTTGGTGACACTTATGGTGATAAAGCTTGTGCACTCTATACGTAGAGAAATTAAATCTCATTTTTTTTTACAATGAACTAAAATCCATTCAGGTAAAATGATTATTTGGTGTGAGAAAGTGAAGAATGTGAAATTTGACATAATAAAATATTTATTAATCTGCCTTCACTTATTGGACAATTATAGAAAATGTATCTCCTGGATTATAACAATGGCCTAAAGTAAAAATAAAACTAATTTTTTAAAACTGTTTATTTCTGCAGAATAAAGAGAATGGGGAAAAATGTAAGCAATTCACTTTGTATACAGTTTATCCTGTCATGGATATGCAGGAAGTTACAGTCCCAGATGACTTTGGGTAAATTAGGTACATTAAAAAGCACAAGTAAAAAAAAAAATGATATAGACAACTCAAATTGTCACTCATTTGATGACATAATTTTAATAGGAATATTCTAGGGATGTATAGGTGTCAACGCTCAAAGCCACATTTTGATTTTTTCTTCAGAATTGATGAAAACAAATGTGGACTTATTGTTACCTGTAGTTCCCAAGTTAGCCAGTAGAGGGGTGGTGCTTTTCATCTCTGAACTGAGCCAAGAGCGAGCGCAAAAGAATCCGGTAGGGGGCGTTAAATCCCCAAAACCTTGGGCGGATAGCCGAAAGAAAGTGGGCGGCGATGCGAACTCAATATTTAACATGATCAGGGCTCGTGGCTTCATGTCATCAAGAGGAGCGCATGGACGGACATCCCTTTACGCACCAGTGCCGACTGCGCTTTTGGATGCTGCGTACACCGAGGCGGTCGCCTGAAGCCTCCTAGGAATCGACGGCGGTTCACGATCCATCAATTTCCGGCCGTCAGGAAGCAGGCACAGCGAAACAACAGTGCAAAAACCACCCGAGCGTTGCAGTGCCGTGCCGGCGAGAGGCGAGCGGCGAGCACTGCGTTGTTGGCGATGGAGCGGTGGAAAGGCAGAGTGGCCCTGGTGACCGGAGCCTCGGTGGGCATTGGGGCGGCTGTGGCCCGGGCACTCGTCCAACAGGGCATGAGGGTGGTCGGCTGTGCCAGGAATGTCGACAAAATCGAGGTATTGCACTCATTTTGGTCAACCTTTAAATATTAAGGGACGCGCGAATGACCTCGTATGAAGGGCTAAGTGCAATACACAAGCTAACGCACGCAAACAGCTTGCTAACATTAGCTTGGAACTTCGGCTAACGTGAGAAAACTGGGGGCATTTACGAACATTCGCTTAGTGAGAGCTAAGTTTTGAGTCTTATTAAATACAATTGTTTATTTTAGACGAATAGAAATATGGTTTTATATAGCACTGCTCTTTAATCAATGGTCTACCTATCTATCCATCATTGCTATAGAAACACCCATCCGTGGTGATGTAGCTTCTTTATTTACATTGCAAAAAAAACCCACTGGATTAAGAACACTAAAATGCATTTATCTTGCAATATCTTCATTTTTATCAATATTGAAATTCTTTGAAACAAATTTGTGCTTCTCTTTACTCAACAATAGACCCCTAAATCATTCAAACTGGGGGGGACTGGCTTTCAATGCTTACAGTTTAGTCCCATTGACGGCAATAAACGTCCAATTCATTCATTAATGTTCTTTTCTCCCTCCCTGTCAAAATGAATTGGACGTCTAGCGACGTCAATAAGTTTGTGTAGACACTATTTCAGTGGAACATTTTGATAGCAGTCTGTTGGTTCTTTAATCGAACTGTGAGACCTTTTTACCATGATATTCTGATTAAAAGTACTGAAGTTTATCAAAATATCTATATATACTATTCATAATGTTCTCACTGATTGTTTAGCCCGTTGGCCGTATCGGTATGAGTGGCAGGGAATGAGTTAATGAAATAAGGTACCTCTCATCCGTAATGGCATTTGGCACCACGCTGCTAACGAATTTGAGTCTCGGCGAGATAATTTTCTTTAGTCGACCTTCTTTGTTGAGCTCACGGATCATGGGAGCTGTTCAACTGCATTGATGAAACACTTTTTCTAAATGGTTTTTACAGACAGGATGTACTGAACCTGGATGGCGGACCTGTGGGAGGCATGTTTATGCTGCATCTCAATTCAGCAATTTGGTTTTCAATTCTTGGCCTTCCTGTGTGCATTTGGCATGTTCGCCCTGGGCTTGGCTTGGTTTTCTCCACGTTCTTCCTCCCACATTCCACAAATACGCACGTTGGGTTCTTTCAAGGCTCCAGAGTCAAACTCGAAGCCTCGGGGCTTTTAATATTGAGATATTGAAACCTTTTTCCCCCCTTATAAACACATTAGAATATAAATAGTATTCAAAATCTTGTTATCCATCAATGTGTTTTGTGTATATATATATTTTTTTTTATGATGACATTTTTATGATCAGAAGATCAGATGTAAATGATTGGGTTTTTAAAATGTATTTGTTTACATTGCTATACATTAACTCATTAGCTGCCATTGACGGTGAGAGACGACCAATCCTTTTTGACTGGGGGTCAAATTGGATTAGACGTCTCTCTCTGTCAATGGTTGTGAATTATGGGCACCTTCTATAGGAGTTGCAGAGTTAGGGTACAAGTAGGAAAACTAACCATTAGCATGATGAAAAAATAAAATGTCCAGCGAGGGCAAAAAAAGTCAAGAAATCCCAATTACAATATCTCAATTTATCACACTGAGTGACCGACTTTATTTTATTGATATAAAATTTATCGTTTAAAAAAAATGTGTAACCTTTTTTGGTGCTGCACAGCTGATTTGTAAAAGAAAGATTTGTTTTCTTTTTTTTTATTGTTGTTACTTCCTTGAAATCACTCTTTGATATGATTATGATATTACGCTAGCTTTGTAAAAAAAAAAATACATTTGAGTACACTTTTTTTCCCCCGCCCCTTAATACATTTTGTATGGTTATCGGAATGGGATTCTCACAATCTGATGAAAATGACATGATGGGGACATCCCTAGTGGTGAATAGCTATTGGTCTATTTGTCTCCTGTGTCCAGGGTGTACACTAAAGTCAGCCAGGATAAGCAACTCAACAAGTCCCCGCAACCCAAATGAAGATAAGTGATTGGCCATAAGGCCCGGCAGCTTCCTTATCTTGTCAGCCAATAATTAAGCCTCTCTCTGTCTCCAACTGTATTAGGGCCCTCAGTGGCGCGCTACAGGTCATCGACACGGGCCCGTCAAGTGTTCATGGATCGGACGTGTACTAGTGATAGAACTTGTGTAAAGAGTTTTAGTTTTTAAGAGGCGCACGATTGGGTGACTTTCAAGGTCATCTCATTGAAATGTCTGAAGCTATAGCGATCAATAGCTTGCGGTCTTTTCCATTTGATGCCCGTTCTGCTCTTGAAAAGATGTGGATATGAGATGGGAGACAAAGGCAGTATTGTACACTCCCCGCTATGTAAACTAGGCTGTAGCTGTGCCAAAGCAAGTGGGGAATGCAAGTGTCTGTCACTGAGCAATTGTTCTTCACTTCCTTTTGGTGTGGATTTCTTTTGCTAGCATTAGAAAGAAGTCCTTGTTCTTACAGTATTAGAAGGCAGCAGATGGAACCGGGGTGAACATTAAGTATTGTATTCAAATTTTGCTTGCATTGATGGAATTTGGTGCAAACTATGTAAAAAAAAAGAAGTGGAGTCTAGCAGCTGTATGCTTGCACTATGTGTGAGACTTGTGGGAGACGTGTGGTCACCATGGGCTTTGTGCAGGAATGGGAGTGATGGGTCTGTATCCAAGTAGCCACAATACTCTGTCTTGTTAACTCTTTTCAGGCCAGTATAGTACTTTGCTAAAAGACTTGGTTTATTTTTTTCTTTTTAGTGTCAAGTTTTTTTTTTTTATGTGGTTTGCCTAAGGAAATCTAGCAACAGTGATTTGATTGATTAGTCAATGGGAGTTTTTCTTTTAGGAATTTATTACTATGTATGTGGTGAATGGCAGCCTAAATAGGGGGTGAGAAATAGAGGTTTTCCACTTTATTTAATTACGTTTCGGCCCGGGGAAATCGTTCCTCTGTGAACAAATGGCAATGACAGAAATGATACAGACTAACGGAAATGTTAACCAAATATTCAGTCATCATTTTGTATTGTTTCACCCAGCCGCAAACTTTCATAGACGGCACCCGAGTAGTTTTTGTGTCGTCCTACTAAGTAAAAACCAGCAAGCAAGGAAATCCACAGGGATCCCTCAGGGAATACCAATAGGCGAGCGCCTAATTGCTTAATAAGTAGTGACACAGGTGCATTTTATGAAGTTGACAATTGAGTAACATAGAATGTTGTCCATTCCGGAGGCTTCATGCACAATACTAAATGACCATTTAGTTCATCCAAAGTTTTTTTTTTTATTACTTTGTATGTGGGGAATGACAGCAGAAATAGGGGGTGGAAAATAGAGGTTTTGCACTTTATTTAATTACTTTTATTTAACATTTACGATTTAATGGTCATTATGTCGTCCACATACATGGACATCACATTTTGGGTAATGTACGTTGGAATTTAATTATATAGTCATTGGTAATTATTTGTAAACTTCTAAATAGAACCCTAACTTTGGATTGGATTGGATTGGATAACTTTATTCATCTTGTATTCGGGAAATTTCATTGTGACAGTAGCTGAGGGTGATTAGACAGAACAACAAAGCAAAAGCGCGAAGTACAAAGTTGTTGACAGAAATGAAAAACACAGATACACTCGAAAGGTGATTCTAAATTTTGGACTCACCTGGATTTGAACCCAGGTCTCCCGCTGTGAGGCCAACACGCTAACCACTCATCCGTCGGGCCTCACGCCAGGTTTTATCGGGCTGTTGAATTTGTTTGTGTTAATTGAACACTAGGTACAAAAATAACCAAACAACACCAACAATGTTAAAATCGAAAGTATAGCGACACCAAATGTTTGGCGTTGTTTTGGTGAATGTTTGCAAGCAGGCTGCTCTCTGGTTAATGCAGAATGACATAATACATTGGGATTAGAAGGACAGGATGTTACCATTGAAGTTGACAATTGAGTAACCTAGAATGTTGTCCATTTGGGAGGCTTCATGCACAATACTAAATTACCTTTTAGTTCATACATTTTTTTTAAAATTGACAGATTCATACACTTCTTGTAGTATTGAACATTTATGTGTTTTAGGCATCTAATGTTGTGACCAACAAGTGTCCATCTCCAATGATGTGACATCACTTGTTTTGTCAAAGTGAACCATTAACCACTATACTTAAGCTCTCTGTTGTTAAGTATCATCTTGCATGTCGAATGATTGGGGTGACTACTGTCTTGGCCATCTGCAATCACCTGTGATGGCGGGGGGAGGGGGCACGTGATGCATGCAGGATGGACTTCAAGCCTCAGCATGTCTGTACTGCAAACAAAAGGGATGTTTTGTCACATGATTACCGTGTGAACACCAGAATAATGGCTGCTTTCACAATTGAGCCGACTGCTGACAAACATGCTCCATACTGCTTAGCTGGCTGATTATTATGAGTTTGTTTGGGGGAAATACGACCTTATCTCTATTGTTTTTCATTCTGTGAATGGATTTAAAATGAGGTTTCTCAGTATCCAACTGAGTTTAATTAATTGATTTTTTTTTTTTTTGCTCAGTCTACCGTGAGAATCGGAAAGCACTTACCGACATGAGAAGTCATTTCTGCGCTTATCTTCCCATCTTGATTAGACTGCGTCAAGCCAAGTGTGATAAAACCTTCTCGTCCAACCTTTAGACCTTTTACTAGCAGTGAGAGATTATCACTCAACTATCGACAGGCGCCATTGCAAAAGCCAACAATCTGCACTTACCTTTAAACCCCATTGTTTTTAGGTAATGCTGCAATAGTAAACCAGGGGTTAGCATGTCATCAATAAATAAAATAAAGAAAACACCTCAAATTAAATTGACATCATTGAGATGATAGATACAAAGCATGAAACTTACTTAAGACTATCACTAGTAGTCAGTGCAGTTATATAAAATCCCCAAAATATCCTCCATTACTGTCAAAATGAGTACATAAAATCACATTTTCCTCATGATAGAATAATTTGGTGCAAAAACAAATCATATTAGTATCAATAGTTTTTGCAGTTATATATCATATCCGAACATCAAGATTTCAGTACCGCTACTTTTGAAAACCCTAATCTGTTTCTGTCCAAATGTCACCATTTGTTTTGTGTGTCTGACTCGGCTGCACACCTGACGTTTGAGATCTCGTGCGTGCATTGTTTTAGCCGCTTGCTTATCCATGTTCTTGTACCTCAGGAGAAGGCGTGGCCAGCGTGAGGGCCAAGCCTGGCCGCGGTTATACAGCTGGCGCCCCAAAGTCACGCACACACGCAGAGATTCACAGCCTGGGACTTCCTGTAGTTGGAACCGAATCAAAGGCGGCCAGTTGCGCCTCCGCTGAGTGCCTACTTTAACCCCTACCAACAGAACTCTGTTGCTCTCAAAGACTAGCCCGGCCTATTCTTCTTGTTTTTCTCTCTCTCTCTCTTTCTGGTGGTCTACTGACTTGCTTTTTGAGCCTTTTGAGAACAGCTTGACTTTGGGGGTCCGCTTCCCGAAAAAAAGGCAAAATTGACCAATGTCTCACTCCCTACAGCCGAAACAAGTATTGCCAACAATTTAGCGTTTTTGACTGATCTCTTAGGCTAATGCCTTCTCTTTGGGTAATCCAGGCTAAACAGATTAGAGGAAGAGCTGGGAAATGTGCGCACTCAAGTGAGAGATGAGGCGCGTTCGTTCAATTATATGTGTGGTAGAAAGAGGCTCAAATTATTCATCAGTTTTCTAATGTACTTCAATGTAGTAAGTTTAAATGGACAACACTTTCAGAGCAATATGGAAAAAATGAATAACCGTGATGGGACTGGTGCTGGACAATATGGCCAATAAACTTTGTTACCCATGATTTGATTAGTGATTTTTTTATTTTTTTAAATCCAGACTCATACAATCTTTTTTAAAGAAGACAATAATAACAAGTGTTGTGTTTTGTTTTTCTTTTTTTAGAAGCTGGCAGCAGAATGTCAGAGCGCAGGATACAGCGGCACGCTGATCCCGTACAAGTGCGACCTGTCTAACGAGGAGGAGATCCTCTCCATGTTTTCGGCCATCAAGACGCTCCACAAAGGCGTGGACGTGTGCATCAACAACGCCGGGTTGGCCCACGACGAGCCCCTGCTCAGCGGGAAAACGGAAGGCTGGCGGAATATGATCGACGTGGGTGATCCTCATTGCTCATGCACTTAAACAATTTACGCGTAGGCGACAATTGCAATAATATTCAGATGTTTGCGCTCGTTTCATTCACAAAGCACAGAGCCATTAGCTTCAGTTCCGCTAATAAATATGGAGATCTAAAAGTCACAGAAAATGCTCTCTTGGCTCTAAGGACTAAGCCTGGCAGAGCAGAGGCCCACTAAATGAAAGCCAGCACTATTTCTCCCTTTGGACCCCACCATTCTGATTCATTGAGCTCTTGACCACCAAGGACCAAAGGTTTTCAGGATCCGGCGTCGCTAGTACTCGTCCATCTGTTGTCATGGTGGCCTAAATGACCGTGTACGGCCAGCGTATTATTTTTAGCCTGGGTTTAATCTGCGCACTGACCCGATTTGGTCACCTTCCCCAATCTTGCTTCACTGTAGAATTTATATCCGTCGGTCTATCGGCGTCTGCTACGTAATAATAATTGAGGACAAAGACAGGCAAGTTATTGCTTTGTATTTGGGGGCTGACAGCACAAATACGGGGAGAGAGAAAGATATTGTAATATTTTTATTAGCGTTACTATTTTTTTTAATTTTTTTTTTTTTTCCACCTGTATGTGACTATTTTTGGTAATTACAAAAAAAAATTATGCTCTGCAGGTGAATGTCCTGGCCTTGTCCATCTGCACCCGAGAGGCTTACAAATCAATGAAGGAGAGGAACGTGAATGACGGTCACATCATCAATATCAATAGGTAAATTCGCCGGATTCACAGTTCTGAATTTAACGGGGCCTTTTTTTGCATTCAAAATATGTTGTCAATCCTCTATTCTTTTTACGCGACTCCCACAATGCAACAACGTATTGCAAGCTTCTTGCTTTGTTTGCTCCTTCTCTTGTTTACAGTATGGGTGGGCATCGTATGGTAGCAAGTGCTGACGAGCATTTCTATTGCGCCACCAAATACGCGGTCACCGCTCTGACCGAAGGAATAAGGCAAGAACTAAGGGAAGCCAACACCCACATTAGAGCCACTGTGAGTGTTCGACACGATGATGAATGTTCATTTTTCCGTGACACTGGCGGCGATAGACATCCGATCCGTGACAATCCTCCCAGTTTTAATGGATCAGACGTTTATTATTGTCAATGGCAGGGAGTGGATTAAAACCAGATTTTTTTCCTTGTGTAGTGTATATCCCCTGGAATAGTGGAGACCGAATTTGCATTCCGTCACCACAACAACGATCCAGAGAAAGCCGCCGCCGTGTACGAGAGTATGAAAGTAAGCAAAAACCGTCCCTATTGGGCACGATCAGCATTTTCTCGACAAATGCCAAAGTTGAACAGGTTGATTTTTGTCAGATACACCTTCACTCTTGTTTTATTGTAAAACATTATCTGTAAAAAAAGTGAGGAATGACATTTCTAGAGGAGAGAATTATTAACATAAGAGGTTTTTGAGTCTTTCCTGGGTCGTTTTTAGTCCTGGAAAAGATTGAAAAATTTAAATTCTAAGGGAAATGTGAGCTAACCATTATTGATTGTATTTATGATTTCTTGCTATCTTGCGGTCACTAAACTATAACTATAAGCAGTTCAAATTTCTCTCAGTCGTGCATGAATTGGAGCAAATAGTGGCCGGCTCACACAATTGTGATTCACGACAATCACAAAGACCTGGGTCACACAAGGGAGGGAGACTCAGAAAAGACATGACAGGACACACAAGGAAAACACGGCCATCCACCCAAAACACGACACCAACAAGTACTCTTATATGCTCAAATCAAACCACCTAGTAGTTCTAATCCTTGGGATTGTTTTTCTGCTCTAATTTTCAGTGTTTAAAAGCTGATGACATAGCAAGCGCAGTCACATTTGTCCTCAGTGCCCCTCCTCATGTTCAGGTAATACTCTTTCTTTAAAAATGTTCAGTTCCATTTGACAAGGTGGCTCGTTCCTTGACCGTCCGGATGATTTCCTCAGATCGGAGATGTTCAGATGAGGCCCGTGGAGCAGGTGTCCTAGCAGTGTGGCTAGACGCTGCAGGAGGAGCCCAAAAGTCAGCAGCCAAGATGACTCAGTAGCGACCTCTGCTGAGCGTGGGTAGGTGTTAGGCGGGGATCAGAAATTGGAGCGGATTGATTGGTTGGGTGTGAAGGAACGCAAGGAGTCAAGAAGGCTTGGAAGTCGGGCGGTCGGGGGGAAGGAAATGAAGGGTGTGGACTCAAACCACAGTGAAAATACTACTGAATGCGGAGTCCATGCTGTGCTGTGCTATGCTATGCTAGGCTAGGCTATGCTAGGCTATGCGGTCAACTAAAGGGGAATGACCAAAATGTCCGAAAAACCATGCGATTGACTGCACGTTTCTGTTCTGTTCTCTTTTGTTTTTCGGGGGGGTCGGGGTCTTACATATCTATTTGAAATGGGAAGGAAATTGTAATCGCTTGTTTGCATTAACCCTTTACGGGGCACTCATCGGCTGCCATTGACGAGGCTGGACGTCCTATCCGTTTTGGATTTGGAAGTCTAGCGCCGCCAAGGACACTAACACATGAGACAGTCCTTCCAGATTGAATGAATTGGACGTGTATTCAATGACATGCAATGAGTGAAATACCACAAAAAAACAACTTTAGATTGTTAACCAGTGTGTATTTTCTTTCTTTTTAATTCACGGGCTTGTATTAACGTTTTAGTCCTTGATAATTATATTTATTCAGAACACTAATATTACATCAACTCTACCGATTCGTTATATTCTATTTTCACGGCTACATATGTGAATTTCGCATTTTGGGTTACAGAGGCCACACTTGAATACCAAATGTTAATATTGTGGCCTACAAAATGGAATGTCCACCACACCAGGTCCAAGTTTTGTTTGTTTGCCCATCAGAAAATAGCCAATTGCCCTATAAAAGGTTAATTTAATTTTTTAAAGACGATTTGACCTCCTTATGATAGGCAGACTTGCTGCCGTAGAAAAATAACCGTACTGTGTCCTTTTCACTATTTATAACATTCTCTAAGAGCCGCCACCTTTCTTTACATATCGCCCCACTTTAGAAGCTTATGTGCTCACTCCAAATTGTTAGAAAAGAACAAATATTCTGCCGTGAATTGAAGTGACTTTATAATTAGGAGACGTCCGATTCATTTGAACAGGGAAAGCTTCCCACTTCAAATAAATCGGATGTCAATCGCTGTCAGCGGCGGCTGATGAGTTCATGAATAAAATTACCATTTGAGAATGGCTTGTCAAATTTTCTCCAGTCATTTTAGTCCCACTATTAAATTGTGTTCATTCGCCCATTGCCTGCCAGTACTGTATGTAGTATAGCCTACTAAACCCCATCGAGGACTATACTGCATTGGACTCAGTGTAAAGGAAATCTGCGTGTTACATGTCAAGAGTAGTTTTTTTTTTAATTCAACTTCACATAACGAGCAGCATGACCTGTGTACTCCAGATAAAAGTCAAACTTTTATCATTTTAATCAGCAACAATGTCATTGACCTAATAAATGAGTCACCACACTGATTTGCCGTGACGGTGGTTTATTGTTCTCAAAAGTTATGCATCACCGTTTTGTTTTTGATTTACTATGGAATTGTCATTTAAAATACTATCATGGCATTTTTGATGTCATGGTGAAGCACAAATACAGTACAGTACAACTATTTACACACTTGTAACTTTTATTACAAACATCGCTAAAGCGGGTCTTTCATTGAAGAATATAATCGGGTTATGGGCTATCTTGTTTGGAAGTGGAATACGCAGGTTCACACTGACTGCACATGTCATAATTCATACGGCTAAAACAAAAATAACCCTGCGTGAAGCAAATTCGCCTCAACTGGCCTGATTTGTAGGTTTGTCTTGCAAACCGATGTTGCTGATGGCATATACGTCCGCCTTTTTATCGCGTCCTCCTCTTTCGTAGTATGGCATTTTGGACATCTCACTCAGAGCGTATGGTGTGACGGACAGCTTTAGTTTCTGTAGGGGAATGGAAATCATTTTTAGGACACCCTATTGACCTTTTCCTGCATGTACAGCACCGTGCTAACATCTTAGGGTTAGCTTACTTGTATTGTCATAGTCAACACGAGCACAGAATTTCTACCGTTATTATGGCCGTGAATAGCCCTGTTCCTGCAAAGCAGGTTTTATCCACCAGAAGGCAGCCAATATGCGCTAGAATTGATTTTCATTCAAGATAACCCTAGCCAATGGTTAGCCAATGTGCTCCATCAGCCAACCTTAGGCGATTAATGAATGCAAGACAATAGAAAATAGCAATCTACATCATCCCCTACAGAATGCACACAAAACTATGAGTTCCAAAATCAATATTTGAGCAATTGTAGAAGTACTTTTAAGTTTACCTGCAAAAAGGAGCCAGGTAGCACCCACAATGTGTGAATGGAGCCCAGAGGAATCCAAATGATGGATGCCAGGGCGATGACCCAGCCAATCCCTTGAGCCCAGGGAGGGAAGACATAGTCTCCATAGCGAGCAGGCTTGAACTGGATAACTGAAAAAATGAGGATAACCTTCCCCCAAAACAAGAACAAAAAATGAGGCCACACTCTGTCGTGACACGATCGTACCATCTGCCGACTTACGGTGACGAGAAAAGGATCGATGATTTGCCAACACACTTTGAAGAATATGTTTGGCCTTTTCCCCGTCATCTCTTCCAAGTTGTCAGATAACCGACTCGCACCTAAACATAAGCAATATTTCAATACCGTCACTAAGATTACCCGCAAATAATGCACTTTTATTCTTACTCACCATAAAACCAGCAAATGGCTAAGACCTCGAAGAACGCGAGGAACATAATAGACACGATGGCCGTGTAATGATCCATCAGCTGGAAAACATAAATCCCCGCCTAGAAAGAGATAGTCATAATCTGTAAACTGTATATGGAAAAAAATACTGCGCTGCATTTACCTGCATCACATTGGGAATCCCGAGAAGAAACGCGATTGAACAAACGACAAGAACTAACAGCTCTTTCCTCTTGAAGAATTTCATAAATTGCTGATTGGATTGATCCACCAAACTGGTCACCATCACCTCAACCATGGCAAACTGGTCAAACAGAAAGGAGTGGTTCATTTTGACACTATCTAAAAAAACGGAATTTAAACTTTTTTAAATAGCTTTATCACTACTAGACATCCAATCTATTTGATGGAAAGAAGAACAGAATTAATAGGATAAAACATCAATACATATATATGCTACCTATTACGAGTAGCATTGCTGTCTACTCTTACTGTGGGGAGGGGATGCCTAGAAAGAGTGTGTACGAGGAAATGCATTTTAAAAAAGTAAAAATACCAATTTAAAAAATAACTTTAGATGACGCATATTGAGGGAAGTAGAATTTGGGTTACCTCACTATCAATTCCGAGGAAAAGAAGCATGATGAAGAACAGCACGGCCCACAGTTGAGGCAAAGGCATACTGGCAAAGGCTTGTGGGTAGACAATGTACACCAGTCCTGGACCTAGTAAACATAAAATAAATATGGAAATTGGCAACTGTTTTGGGAGGGTAAGTATTGTTTTAGGTCTGCCAGCTGTTTTTAACACATTTTTTTAGTGTTTTACATAGATGTTATTATTGATATTGAAAAACTGAAATGTCTTTTATGAACTCACCATCCACAGCCAACTGCGGCACCGGAACGCCCTGCAGGTGAGACATGTATCCGAAAGCCGAGAATATTACAAAGCCTGCCATAATACTGGTTAGAGAATTGACAATGGAAATCGTCAGCGTGTCCCTGTGAAAAGGAAGAAGGAAAAAAAACGGTTCACCTTCATAGCGTCATGCACGCACGGATGGCGAATCTGGCTTTTACTTAATAATGTTGTTGTTGAAAGCATTATAGCTGGACATGGCGATGAGGAAGCCAAAGCCGATTCCGATGGAGTTGAAGATCTGAGCCGCGGCGTTCACCCAGACCTTAAGGCCAATTCACAAAGGTTATCCTCTGTTGTCAGCCATTTTTTCCCTTAAATTCATATATTTACCTCCACTGAGAGCAGCTTGTCCCATTCTGGCACAATGAAAAAGGTGATCCCCTTCATAGCCCCAGGAAGCTGCACGTTATTGATCAGCAGGGCAAGGAGGATGACGTAAGGGAGCAGCGCCGTGAAGTAGACCACCTGCACAGGAAAATCGACAAAAACGTGTCTTTGGGGGGCCTCGGGTGGACCACCAAATCCATTTGAAAATCATTTCTGCTCACCTTCCCTGTTGATTTGGTCCCCTTGAAGATGCAGAGGTAGATGAGGATCCAAGCTAGCAGGAGGAGAAGGCAAAGCTCCCAACGGATGACCCCGGCGTCCTCCACTCGGCCCGTTTGCTCCAGCATCTTGTATCTGTGCAGAAAAATGCCTTTCATTTTGGCAGTGAGTTCAAATAATTGTCATGGGATCCGACAATCTATCACACGTACGTATGTGGAGAAGAGAACAATGTTTACAAGTGTCTTTATCTTTACCGCTGTGTTTTATCAGATATCGTTCACATTGGCTCACGTGATGGATTTTGTCATCCGTGCTACAAACGATGTGTTTTGTAAGCTACTTTATCAGAAGCGGAGCTCGGGAGCACGGAGTCCTTGGACTTTCTGGATAACCTGGTCCTCTGAACTCACTTGAAGAACTCCTGGCTGGCCGTGGACGAGTAGCTGCCGTTGGTGGCGTGATCGGTGCAGTTGGGCGTGTTCCACGTGTTGTTGCAATTCTGCCAGGGCAACGACGCTTGGAAGGAGCTGAACAAGTAGTAGAGCGCCCAAGTGATGACCACGTTGTAGTAAGTGCACATGATGAAGGAAATGGCCACGGAAGCTATTCCTACACCTGGAGGATGGAAAAAAAATGGACGCTTTTGACAGGTTGCCCGTTCAAAGAAAAGCCAGATGTACCTTTGAAAAGTGGGGAGAATTGAGCAAGGGCGTGGACCGGCCCTCTTTTGGTGTATTGTCCAAGAGTCAGCTCCATGTGAAGTAGAGGAATTCCCAGTACAATCAGCATGAGAAGGTACGGTACCAAAAAAGCACCTGCCAGGAAATTAAAGTTTAGCTACGACATTCCTGGCTGGTTATGGATAACTTAACTACGTTGACATTACATTCCACTTGATATACAAGTGGAGACACCAGGGCTCGATTATAATGAAATTGTAAGGGGTCAGATTGAAGGAGAAATTCAGTTGAGTGTTTACGTAAGGTTATTCAATAAGCATGAAAATAAGTTAAGCAGGATTTTTTTGGGTTCTTTTCTCAGCTTTGGTCATCACTCACCTCCTCCGCTCCTGAAGCAGAGGTAAGGGAAACGCCAAATGTTGCCGAGACCCACGGCGGAGCCGATTCCCGCCAGGGTGAACTCGATCTGTCTGCTCCATGTCGGTCTGCTTTCTAGCTGGTCCATGTCTGTCTCTGAGCCCAAAGGGGCAGGAATTCACTATATGTTACTCTGGCTGACATAACTTTTTATGATCCCTAATGATTGGCAGAAGGTGATCAGCGTGAGGTCACAGAGTATAGCCAGATAAAAACAAAAATTACATATATAAGGGGTGCAAAAGTAGTTGGAAAATCACAAATCAACAATCAAATCACTTCACTAAAAAACTGTATGATGATTTTTTCCCCAGAATTGTAGTATATGCCAAATACATCTATTTTTCCCACCAATCGCCCCCATTTTCATTCATTAATTCTAGGGTTATTTGTTTTTGTATTAAATGTATTTTGATGTAAAAATGAGGTGTTCTCTTATGTTAACAATGAATGTATGTGTATTTGCAAATTCCGATAACCATTTTGAACTGGTTGGACACTTGGTACAGGGTTCATATCTTGAGGCCTGTTTTTTTTTTTTCCCCAGAATATTATTTTTCAACATGGTCTCATTTCCTATCTAATATTTCAATGAATCATTGAAAGCTCTTTCACTATGATACAAAGTACGTTTTGGACACGTGAGCACCCATAACCGTGTTATGTAGGCGATATAATCAGCATTATTGTGCCTCTTGCCGGTATCTAAGGGTTAAACAAATCTATTATAACACATCATTAGGCTTTGTAATGAAGTCATCTTGATTCATCACAAAGCTGCATTTATATTTCTTTATTTTGAAAGGATTTTATAATGGCAGTATAGTTGCATTTCAATACAAAAAAGCAGTTACCATTACAAAAAATGGTCACTATAGTTACCCTAAAAAGAGAGATAATGGCCTGTATTATGCATTGATCATCACAAAGCTGCATTTATATTTCTTTATTTTGAAAGGATTTTATAATGCAAATATAGTTGCATTTCAATACAAAAAAGCAGTTACCATTACCAAAAATAGTCACTATAGTTACCCTAAAAAGAGAGATAATGGCCTGTATTATGCATTGATTGTGTTACGCTGCACGTGTGCTTAGTAAATAGTAGCGATATTATGATGTTCTAATGGATATTTTGCATTTTACTGAATTTAATTTGTTTTATCGCTGTCAGAAGTGGACCACGCCCAGATTCCAGGGACGTCATATCCTCTAATAGTCAGCCGCTTGGAAGAGCTTATCCGGTAAATTACAAACATCAAGCTAACGGAAAAAAGTAAAGGTAGTATGAAGAAAATAAAGTCCAGCAAACCCTACAAGCCTTCATTGCGCTGACGTTCTGGACGTTATATTTTGAAGGTCTCAAGCGGATGTGTCCATCGAGCTTCTTTGGCAGGCAAAAATCGATACGGTGTGGGTGTGACTGGGAACGCTAGTGCGAATGTTGTAATGAAATAATTGCCAGGGTCAGTGGGGAAAAGGGGAAACGTAAGACTCTTATTTGACGTTTCGTGTCGTTTATTTTTTAATCGTTCACTTGAAAATGGGAAACTGTCACACCGTTGGACCAAACGAGGCCCTCGTGGTTTCAGGTAAAGACAGAAAGCTCGCCTATGGATGTTTTTTTTCCCTTAAAGCTCCGCGGCCTTGGCCTTGTTTGAGCTCTATGTGGGGATTTAAGGGGTGGGCTTGAAGTGATGGTGGGCGTTCTTTTAATCTCCATCGACGAATTCGCCTTTATTTTCGTTGAAAATGTCTCATTTATGCACACACACTTGCAAAATATTGCAGTAGTCTCGTTTAGCGGTCTAATGTTACAAAACCGTCGTCCACCGCTACGTTAAAAAAAGCCCAGTTTCGCTAACACGGCCCGTTTGAACACAATGTACCCTCCTTACTTATATTCAATGTGCATATTTTCTTATTCAATTTTTTAAATCAAATTTCAAAGTCCCAGCATTTTATTTTATCGGTGTTCAACCGAGGTTGTGCCGTTTCCTGTCCCTGATGTGCTGCTCCTGTTTCCCTCCTACTGGGTTGAATATTGTTTGTGGGGGGGTTATCGTGTCTTGTAAACAATAAAATGCTCTTTTTGCTATTTTATTAGTGGCAGGACACGACATTTGTTTCCCGCAGAGGGAATACGGCTAGCTGAATAAATTGGATTAAAGGGGAGAGGCTCGTAAAGTCCTACGGTGTCATGGTAGGTTGCAGTGTAGGACACCCAATGGCTGATCGTCAAGTGATGTTTATGCACGGTTGGAAAATGTCGTTTCCGCTAATAAAAGTGTATTTCATTTGTAATCTCGGGGGCTACCTACCAGATAAATGGAGCGAGCAAAGATGTAATGAAATGATTCAATAGTTAACGCTTTTAAAATAAGTTTTATTTTCATAACGTAACCTTGAACTCTTTTTTGTTTTTTTTAAATGCCCATAGCAAAATATGTGTGGGCCTCACTAATACTACAATAGCCTATCGAAAAGAAACTTAAAATATTATGCATGTTTTTTTAATTATGCATGTTTTTAAAATTTTCTCTGGGTAATATGAACACTAAAAACATTCAAGGTTAGTTTTCAATCAGACCTCAATGCAGAAAACATGGGTCTGCCATGTATTTCTGCACACTTCTGCAAGGGAAACCGGCGCAACCAGTTTCCTTTTTAATAATGTAGTATTAAATCTCATTATACTTGTATAATGACATTCATTTGTTAACAGCATGGAGTAAAAGTTGGGGATTGAATCAAAGCGTGTCACCCCCTCTTTGGGTAAATGTAGTCAGGAATGTTAGTTATGTCAGCGTTGGAAAGACGGCGATTAGCGGCTCACTCAGTGCATCGCCAAAGGTTCTCGCTCTGATTGCTGTTGAGAGGCAGTTTATTTTAACCATCAAGCATGTGTCACTCACATCTTTTTATCCAAATAAACACAGAAATATGATCATGCGCTCATACACAGTCTTTCAATTTGCTGTTAGTGTTTTTTGTTGCATGAGATACTTGTTCCCATTGTTGGACGTTGAACAAAATAAAACCAGAAAACAAAGCAAACTGAAAGATGAGCATTCACAGTCAGCCCTCCCAGTTTATTGCCAAATAGGGCACTCATTTAATTCATGAACTGTTTATTTGCAACTTTCAGTCAAAATGGATTGGCAGTCTAATGCCGTCAATGGCACTGAAAGATGAGCATTCACAGTCAGTCTATCGTTGGAAGAATAATTTTAAAAGGTCAACTTTAAAGTGTTATTGAGGGCTATAACCCGAGTGTTTCTTTTTCCCTTCATTATAGTCCTATTAATGTTGCTTTTACTAACAAATTATAATATTATTTATTCATTACAAGTGTAACTCAATTGAAAAAATCAGCCTATTTAGTCTGACATGATTTAAACTTGTGTTGTTGTTTTTTTCCGAGTGCATATTGAGTTGAAGGAATTGTCCAATAGCCCCTCGTTGATTGTTTGTGGGTAAATATAGGAGTGTTTTCGTTTGGGTGTCAGTAAATATAGTCAAGCCCCGCCTACTTTTCTTTCTCTTAGGAATTGTGTGACAGCTGGGAATGCCTTAACCCAAAACACTCCCACTGGAGATGTGTTGCAATGGAAAACAGTACACTGTTTCTTTCATTTTGTTCACAGTCATGTGGCCTTTGAATTTGGACACAATGTGATGGAACAAAATGTCGGATTTCCGAAACTTGTTTGTGCGGAGGTCCAAATCACAAAAGCAGACAAATGCATAAGCTAGTATCATAGCATTCCGGACGATGATGCCATCGATGTTCATGTTTGTGTCTTTTCCCAAGGTGGCTGTTGTGGATCAGATGAGAAAACTTACGTTGTGGGAGGCTGGGCTTGGGCCTGGTGTCTCATCTCCGACATCCAGAGGTAAGAGCCCAAATGCGCATCGCCCCGATAACCACGGCGTCCAATTCATTTCAACTGGGAGGGGCTGGGCAGGCGACCATTATGTTTCAGTACTGTTTCCACTTTATTCTTTTCTGATTGCCATCTGAATTCAAAAGCTAGTTAACATGTTATTCATAGTACGTCGTTGCTTCACGCTTTAAAAAAACAGTTTTTAATTTAATCCGACAATTTTGTTGACTGCTCACATTCATTTTTCAGTCAGTAAATTACCTTGGAAATTTTTGGATGATAATCCTCTCCAGTGTCTGGCAAGTTTATAAGAATCAGAAACTTAGACTTGTAAATTATAGCTAAAAAAAGATCTTTCACGTACTGAAAAAAAGCATGTGACCATTCAATGGACCTTTTTAAAATTATGCAGATTTAATATTGGAAAAGAACTCTGCCTCTGAAATGTGAACTCTTCTACCTGTTTCAAAACAGCTTAACTAACTACTAACTTATTCTAATATTCATTTGCTCATGGTGCACCCGGTTTGAACGCACGGGCGAGCTAATGTTTGCCCGTCTCTGCGAAAAGCTGCTTCGGGTTTCCCATTTCCAATGAAGCGTCGCTTAGAAACATAACGATCGACCGCAACAACACGGTCAGGCTGATGCATGGATTGGCTTCTTTATTCCTCAAACCTCCTCCTTCCCAGCTGTTAGTCAATATTAGGTCATGTTCAGTCGTTTATTTTTCTTTTTTTTTAATTTAACAGCAGCCTTCCCTCATCTGCAGAGTGGCGCGCACTTGTACTAAAAGCCAGTGGCTCGCCGGGGTCTTCCCGCTTCTGATGCAGCAATCATGTTAATGTCTGAACCGTGACTCATTGATTCAGCCAGCTTTTCTTGAGCCGCTGCCATTTTCCACTTCAGTCTCCGAACACAATATGGGTGGCAAAAGGACCCTCTTTCTTTTAAAAGGGAGGGTGCTTTTTGCCCAGACCGTGTAACAAAATATAGAAAAAATGGGAGGAATTTTTCAATTTGGCAATAGCAGTGTCAAAAGTATCAATGCAGAAATGTTGATATTTGGTTAGTTATTGGTTTTTGCACCAGAAATTTGGAGTCGTGGGCTGAATTTGATTTTTCACTACTTTGATCGTATTGAAGGATACGTATTTTTGCATTTTTCTTTTTAACTCAGTGGCTTTATGTCCAATCCATTCAAAGTGGAAGGGTTGGCAGTGGGTTCACCCTTCCAGTTCAAACGGATTGAATGTCTACTACTGATGAACTGATTTAAACTGGAAAAAAATGGAAAAAACATATTTTTAATACATACACAACTGTATAGATATATCGATCGGCTAAATAAATAGGCTTCAAACACCAAACAGGGGCTGAAATAATTTTCTTTTTTATTTTAAATTCCCCAATGAAAATCCAATCTCTTAACCCGGGTGAGCGACCTTCCTAATGGCTGTTTGTCCAACTTACTGTTTTGCCTGTGCTACGCCGGACTGCCTTCCTGTCTGCGTAGAATGTCTCTGGAGGTTATGACCATCCTCTGTCGCTGTGAGAATATCGAAACCTCGGAGGGCGTTCCCCTGGATGTGACTGGGGTGGCCCAGGTAACGTATTTTTGCCCAGAGCCCTCCGACAAATCAAAACAAAACACCAGCTGCTGGCGCTCGGGAGCAAAAGAAGATGGCGGAATACGGAGCGATTAGCTTAAAAGCTACCCGCGTGGCGTGCCTGATTGCCTGCGTTCTCAGCCACGTGGCTTCGCTCTCTCTTCTGTCGCTCGCTAACTTGCCTCCGGGGAAAAATACGAGCCGAGACCTGTGAAAGCCAGGGACTTGAACCCAAATTATTTTAATATAACGCTGCCAACGCGAAGGTACGTTTTGGAAAGTGCTCCGTTGTTAGTGATCTGGAGTCCTTGGGTGAATGGTTTCACTTTGTCCTGATTTTCTTTTTCCCCTCCTTACTTGTGTTCTGGCCCCTCCCTTCATTTGCTCCCCCACCTCTCCGAACATGCCTGTTTTTATTTTATATTTTTCCACATTCTTCACAGGATAACGCTTGAGATTATGACCCTGCAGCCCAAGTGTGAGGATGTAGAGACAGCGGAGGGTGTAGCTATTACTGTCACAGGGGTGGCTCAGGTAACTCACCACACTGTTTCTCTTTGGGAATGCCAGTTGGGATTTCTCCCCGCACCCACACCCCTGTCTGCATCCCCCCCAAAAAAACTTCCTTCCGTCTGGCGTCAGCCCATAATCGCGTCAGAGGCGGTTTCGCGCAGAGGGCTCAGGTGATGATACGAGGCACGGAAAGCTACGTCCAATCCATTTAGACCAGTCAAAATGGATTTCACGTCCATTGCGGTCAATGGCAGGAAATGACGTCATACAAATTAGGATTTTGGTGTCAAACTAAGGGAGTCCCTACTTTCCATTTATTATTGTCTCGCTCAATTAGGCCTGTCCGATTGGGGTACACAATATTTCTTTATTTTTTGGGGTGAAAAATGATACATTTACCCCATACATACATACAGTATTAACTGACCACACAAATGTTGTTTTTATCAAGTAGTGCTGCAAGCTAAAACTGCCCAGTCTAAACAGAGGCGGCACAGTTGCATACGTTTTTTGCAGATTTTTTTTTTAGATTTATACCCTGTTAATAATTGAATACAACTACTGTACTACTTTCAACTACTTTAATTGTCGTTTATTATGATCTACGGCAGCAACTCTCCTCATGTCAGTTAGTCATACTCAAAATAAGAACCCCTGAATTTGACCGCGGCGGCTGGAATGCCAGCAAGAAAATAAGTCACAATCAGTAAATCATTGCCTGCCATTGACAACGATAAATGTCCGTTCATTTGGACCGGTAGAGGCGAACCAACATTCCGACATGAATGAAAACAACCCGTGTGAATGCATTTGGGGGAAAATAAGGAATCTGAAGTGCGCCTTATAGTCTAAAAAAATAGGGTAATTAGTCACCTTGTGTCATTTTCACTTTCAGAATATCAAATCGTTACCGTGGGCTTCCGTATTTTACTTCTTGGTTTGGCTCTTCGGAACTTCCCTTATCTTGGGTGCATGCCTCATTATCAGCCTCTACTGTGTATGATCCATTCAGTGTTCCTCTCTGTGTATTTTGCTCCCGTGCATGCCCACAATGAGCCCAGTGTTCGGAACCACCCTCATTTTCTCACACTTCTTCCGAGGGCACAATTGCGCTCTGCCACGGCATTTTGGGCCCAAAGCCACCGCGGGGTCTCGTGGCAACAGGAGTGACGGGAGCTCGAATTGTAAACTCGTCTGTCGGAAGTCTACCGGCTCAACGTGGGGTTTTAGTGCAAAGTTGTGCAATGTACTGCCCAAATTACCTAACTAGTAAATGAAGTTCAGACAAGTCACGTGTCCGTCATGTTCGGGAAAGTAGGCTAACGAGGTCCGTCAACTTGAGTTTATTTTGGTCTGAGCCACGGCACAGCGCAGCTCCCCCTGCTGACTATTTTGATTGGTTGTTCATCTTGCACCCTTTTATACGTTGTTTTTTTTTCTGGAATGACAATGACCACCTGTATGCATATTGTGTGTGTATTTCAATTGTGTATGAGTGCATGTTACCCAATGAAATGGTGTGACCACTTGCCTAAGGACCCAGCTCACTTCTCTCTTTTTACAGCCCCTGTGGAGTAGAGCATCACCCCCAAACTTTTTATTTTCCATGTTTTGCCATAGAAGTGAGCTCTTACCGTCAATGATGTCCCCCCCCACCCCCATTCCCTTTCTTTTGTGCGCATGGGTAATGAGCATGACAATAGAAAATAAAGCGATGATCATATTTCAGTCAATAGGTTTAGAAATACAATGGATTTAGGAATAAATGTATATGTAGACACAAGCTAGGTAAACTGGGCAACCCTTTTAATCTGATAGCTCTTTATTTAAGACAATAGGGATCTCGTAGTTAAAAAAAACCTGAAAAACAAAGGGCGATTTTGGAATCTTCAGCCAGAAATGAGTGAAAAACAGCCATCCGACTTGAAACAAATGTTATTGATGAGTAAGTTAACCATAAAGCCAGCAGCTGCTGTTCACCGAGAGATGGTTTTTATTACTGTCATGAGATGAAAATATTTTTTTAATGCATTTTTGCACCAAAACTATTTAATATTCCCTTTTTTTTCCTCCCCCAAGTTTTATTTTAAAAATAGAGTGCCGTGCCTGTGTGGTTGCGAATTGCCGCGTGTATGCTCAGCTGACAATGTTTGTCCACGCCGACGGCAGGTCAAGGTGATGACGGAAAATGAGCTGCTGGGCTACGCCTGCGAGCAGTTCCTGGGAAAGACGGTCGTGGAGATCAAGAGCGTCATCCTGCAGACCCTCGAGGGACACCTAAGGGCCATCCTTGGTAGGCATCTCTTCAAGGCAGGATCCCAAACTAACATTTATGCTTTAAATTATGTGGCAGAGTTGCCTAGATTTTTTTGGTGCGTGTTGGTAAAGTTTGGATCGCTGGAGGAATGATTTTGAAGAGGATTTATGTTTCAGGTACCTTGACTGTGGAGCAGATTTATCAAGACCGAGACAAGTTTGCCTGTCTGGTCCGAGAGGTGGCGGCCCCCGACGTGGGCCGCATGGGCATCGAGATCCTCAGTTTCACTATCAAGGTGGGAATTCAAAGCCGTTAGTTCTTCCCCATTTCCAATCTTTGTGTAAATAAAATGTTGTTTGCCTTCTGTTTGAACTGCTTTCTATGCTTTGTTATTCCTTCTCCCCAGGATGTGTATGACAAAGTGGAGTACCTCAGCTCGCTGGGCAAAACGCAGACGGCTGCAGTGCAGAGGGACGCCGATATCGGCGTGGCGGAGGCAGAGCGAGATGCTGGCATTCGGGTAAAGCGCAACGGTCGCCTCGTCCCTCACTCGGACTTCCGAGCGCAATATCCTTTCCCTTAACAGGAGGCTGAATGTAAGAAAGAAATGATGGATGTGAAATTCCTGGCCGACACCAAAATGGCCGATTCCAAGCGAGAGCTGGAAATGCAGAGAGCATCTTTTAATCAAGAAGTCAACACCAAGGTAGGCGTCCGGAAAAGCCGCTGGCCGGCGAGCACTTTTAAGCCACTCTCTCGTCTTTCCAGAAAGCGGAAGCTCAGTTGGCTTACGAACTGCAAGCGGCCAAGGAGCAGCAGAAGATCCGTCTGGAGGAGATTCAGGTGGAAGTGGTGCAGAGGAGGAAGCAGATCACCATCGAGGAGAAGGAAATCGACCGTACCGACAAGGAGCTGATCGCCACCGTCAAGAGACCCGCCGAGGCCGAAGCTTACAAGATGCAGCAGCTGGCCGAGGGGCACAAGTGAGTGGGGGCGGGGCCAGGACGGCTAATTTGCGGCGCCGGAACGATCGTCGCCCAACTCGTCTCTTCCGGCCCTCAGGATCAAAAAGGTGCTGACGGCCCAGGCCGAGGCCGACAAGATCCGCCTGGTGGGCGAAGCGGAAGCCGCCTCCATCGAGGCCGTGGGGAAAGCCGAGGCCGAGAAAATGAGGCTCAAGGCCGAAGCCTACCTGCAATACGACGATGCCGCCAAGACGGCGTTGGTGCTGGAAGCGCTGCCCAAGGTCAGATGAGATGATCCAAAAATTGGCTTAATATTTCTATGTGGTAATTGTAGGGCGGCCACTAGATGGCCTCACGACAGGTTGGAACGTTAAAGCGATTTGCCTTTTTCAAATAACGACCGTCCCCCGCCCCGCCCCTTTTGAAATGCTAATACATCTCACGTCTGTCCGCTATCAGATCGCTGGCAAGGTGGCCGCGCCCCTGTCCAGGACCAATGAGATCGTGATCCTGTCCGGCGATAGCAATCGCGTGACCGGAGAGGTCAACCGTCTTTTAGCCGAGCTCCCGACTTGCATCAACGCCCTCACCGGGGTGGACGTCACCAAGGTAAGTGCGTGCGTGGTGCTCAGGCGGAGCCAATCGGAGCACCCCGTTACCGTCTTTTGTCCATCAGATCCCGCTGCTTCAGAAGATGAGCGGCCAGACAGCCATCTGATGTTGGGAGGAGCCCCGGGGACACCAACAGTATCTGCCTCAAGCATGACAACACTTTCTCTCACCTCCTTAATGCAAACTGCCAGAAACACCAAAAGATTTGAGATATTTTTTTAACGCTTTTCTTTCTTCTTTAAAAAAAAAAAAAATTCCCACGCTGCAATCCTGTTTTAATTCAGCGTAAATTGGCCCGAGAGTCCGAAACTCCGAAAAGGGTTACAACCAACCCCGCCCCCTTAATTTTCACCAGCCATGACTGAAATCTGACCGGCGTGTACAGTACAACCACTATTAGCTTGTCCCCCCTCATGTGCTGGTGCCTGTCCGACCAATCACACTCAAGTGCCCAAAATCCCCATCTTTTTTTTTCCACCTCGCGAATTCCAAACCGTCGGGCAACACGGAGGCTAGCCTTACTCGCGTTTAGCGTCACGTACGTAGCATGCGGCGGATCCTCAGGACAAGTCCCGCCTACTCCAGTGTCCCCCTTCTCTTAATCTCCGGTGTAAAATCAATGTGAGCATTTTTTTTTCTTCTTTTTGACCATCACAGGAATGTTTACACAGTATCGCTGTGTTCTGTTTTGTAACGGCTAAAAAAAATAGGGTCGGTCGCCGGGACCACCAAGCTTTTACTAACTAACGGCAACTAACCGGTGCTGCTCTCGACGAACCTCCGACACGTTTACGCGGTCCCAACACGTGACGTCAAAACGGCTATATCTGTACTGTTTTTATTTCGTTACTGAACTTTTTTTTTTCTTGTAAAGAACTTTTGGGGGGTTTTGATGTAGTTTTTAAGGAATGGAATCCAAAAATGATCTCCGTTTTTCTTGTTTAAAAAAAAAAAAACAAAGCTTAGCTACCACCAGTGCCATTGACAATTCTACACGTCCAATTTTTTCATCCGTCTGTTGTAGGTTTTAATGAGTTTATCAATCTTATATCAAATGTTATTCGTAAATTAACTCAATAGCGACGGTCCATTTAGTGTCGGACCAAATTGATTACATTGTGATTATCATTCAATACCAGCTTTCCATTTTAAAATGCATTTGATGCCTACTACAAATTCACTTTAATTCACAGCAGATGGATAAAAAGAGTGACAGGATTGGGCGTTTATTTTTTATTTCTAGAAAAAACTAAACTGACATGTAATGGAGAATTTTGGATTCCACAACCTAAAAGTACAAACAAAAAATGGTGGTCACCTCACTTCTCTTTTAAGCCTTTATAGGGAAACGAGTTATTTTGGTCATTGAAACTAAATAACATTCGGAGTCATCTTGGCCAAAATATCCTATAAAGGGTTCAAAATGTATTCCAATGTAAATAGATACAGCTGTTCCAGTGGCGTGCGTCTATTTGTTTGTAAGCTGTTTTGTACACAGTGCCTTGGTCAAGACTTGCGTTTGCCGTGACGGTTTTTCCCAAGAGCCGCTCTCCATTTCCGCTCTCTGTTACTCTCTCTGCTCCTAACCATGTGAACGTTATACGTGCGTACGTCTCATTTACTTTTTTATACGCGTTCGGGCTTTCGTGCGTTTTAAGAAGTTCACGTTTCAAGTAACTGCAGGATTTAGAAGTCAACGTGACTTTGTTTTCTGTCCTTCATATCAGCACCTGTCGGTATTTTTTTTTTTGTCGTTTTTGGCCGGTATATTCGGCGCCAAAAACGATGGGTGCGTCTGTGTCTGTGGCATTATTGAAGGCCACGTCGATGCAGACCAAACCTACGCCTTAATAAAAAAAACATCCTGTATTTGTATGTTATAGAGGATTTAAAAAGTATTATTACTAAAAAACGTTTCTATTTACGCTTCTCCTAATGTGATCTTTTGTCAAACTGATCCAGCATGGCAATTGAAGCACGTCTTCATGTTACTCTAATGTTGTGCGCCATCCCTATAATAAAAATATCTATACATACTACCACCTTTTGTCTGCCTGCGTATATTTTTAAGAGTACTTTTTGGGACAGAAATACTTTGGATGGAAAAGTATTTTCCTTTGAATGGGAGGAAAATGTGGAAAAAAAGGTAATGTGGGAAAATAATCCAATTTAGGGCAAGTGAATACATGTGGTAATTAAAAAAAATCAATTAAATGGACAATTCAGTTGCCCTTTTTAAAAAAAAACATTTTTAAAAGAATACTTACAATTCATTCAATTGCTGCTATTGACTAGAATAACATATTTTAGGAGAACTCTCACTTAAGTGCAAATGTAAAAGATGGATTAAAAAAACAAGCTTTTTTTCAACAGATAAGTGAGCACAAAACCAACCCGCCCTGATAGCCTGACATCTTTGTTATCTTTGCCTGCAGATGCACCCGAACAAGAGCCGCTCCCTAACTCGGGAGTTGGTTACCATGGAAACGCATCTCAAGTCCTCACCAAGGTCAGTCAAATCGTTTTTTGTTTGTTTGTAAAGTTAGGAGTGAGTAAAGTTTGCCATTCTCTCTCTTTCTCCATCTAAATCTATATCAAATCTATTTGCCACAAATCCGTGACGTGTGAAGCGCAAATTTAAATCTGTGTTAAATTCATCCGATGGAAAAAGTCAGATAAAACGGCATCACCTGACATGTCGTCCTATTGCATTTTTATCTCCTAAAGTATCAAGCGTTAATCCATCCGAGTCTGTCGGATTGTTGTCAGTTGTCATGAACATTTAACTTGATTAAACTGTAGCTTTTGAATGTTATTATAATTATTTAACAGTTGGCTAGCTTCTGCGGGGAAAACCACAAATGATCAGGTCAAAACTGACTGCAGTTTTGCAACCAATCTGCTCATTTTAATAACTTAAATATCAAAAGATTTTATTTTTTTTACAAACTATTACGATACGACCTCAAATGATGAATTATGAAACACGAAAAAAGGGCGCGGTCAGAAGCGAGCAGATGGGGACAAGATAAGACGGCAACAAAAAAAAGTCCGTATGCTAATGAGCTTGGGGTCGCCTTCTAATAAAGGGGGGATCGACGAGGGGGCTCGGACACCGGCGGGGAGACGCGGCCATCGACGCACGCGAGTGAGTATCCCGAGCGTTGAGGAGCGCGTCCAAAATATGTCACGGAAGAAGCTTGTGCCCTGGACAGGATATCATCATATACTGTAAGTTTAATGAAGAGACACTACAGTATAGATGATGTACTATCCAGGGGGGGATTCCCTCACCGTACTTGGACGCTTGGAAGAAAGAGAGAGAGCGAGAGAGAGAGGGGGGCCGTAAAACCGTTACCATTACTGAGTTTCAGTAATGGTAAGGGTTCTATGGCTCTCGCTCATTATCAGCTGGACCGCCCAATCAAGGAAACTAATCGTTTTTTCATGTGTTATTTGGTCTGTAAATGAAGTTAACCTGTTGAAAAAGTCATTTAACATTTGAATTGCTTCAATGAACTAGCACAAGTCTGTAAAATTACTTGTTAAAATGTTTAAAATGTTGAATAAAATGAAAAAACTCAATGTTTCTTTTGTTTTAAATGTGTATTGGGGGAGACAAATGTAAATAAAAGCATATAGTTTGCTAGCTGTTGTCAGATATTTTTTTCAAAGTGAGTCTCAGAGGGAGAAAGACATTGACAGATTGACTTTAACATCAAGAGTATTTCTACGAGAGTCTGGTTACTTGTTGACGGAACGAAGAGAAAAGCGTGGAGCCCAATCCCGTCCGTCCATCTTTTACGGCATCCTTTGCTCCGTCCCGACTTCCGTGTGGAGTCAATCTCTTCGTACCTTTTTCATCTTGACCGCGAGCTTCAGGTTGACCTGTCGGAGGAAGAGGCGCGTCAGCCGATCGCTGGTCTCCTGGGCGATGCGTGCGATCATCCCGCCCGCCGTGCCGATCACCATCCTCTGCCAGATTAAAAAAAAAACACAACACGTTGACATCCGATCCATTTGGAATGGAGCGTCGATGGAAAGTACCTGGTGAGTTTCTTTTGTGGTTTGAAGTTTCACCAAGATGTTGATCTGTCCTTTTTCATCCGCGTCCCAAACCTCGATGAACTGCGAGCGAGAAGTCGTGTAAATGATTGACAGTGACGGCGTGGCTCAAAATTGGATTTATGTCATTGGCCAATCACCTGCTTGACGGAATAGGGAACTTCTTGCGGCAGGTACTCCAGGAGATTCTCCCTGATGATGTTCATGCACATTTCTTCTGGATTTTGATCTGTCAGGACTTCGCTGTGATACTGCCACGCCCCCGACTTGGCTCTCATCATTAAGTAGCTCTGGGAAGAAGAAAAAAAAATCAACATAGCAACACTGAATGCTCATACTGAATCCTGAGGCCAAACCTTGAGCGTCTCCACGTCTTCTGCGTCCAGAGATGAGAGCATGAAGACATCCTTGAAGCCAGGCCAGCCCTTTTGGTCCTTCAGCACTTTCATCGGTTCTTTGGCCGAAGTCGACGACTCGGCGCCGTCGTCCCGCTCCTCCGAATCCGGCTGCCGCGGCGGCGCCTTTTCCGTCCGAGGGCGCTCGATCGGCGATCGGACGCGGAGTTTACGGCCGTTCACCACCCCGCACGTCAGCTCCGCCGTGATGTCGAGAAGCTTGTCCTTCACCTTCAGCTGGTCTACCTTGAAGAGTCAGAAGACGGGCGTTTAAAAACACGTTTCTGTTGTCCTGCAGACTTGGACGAGACCTTATTGAGGACCAGTACGGCCGGGACGTCGGGGTGTTGCGACAGGCATTTAAGAATCTCCAAGTCCAGCCTCCTGCACGTCCATTTGTCCGACACGTCCACCACGATGGCCACTGTGAATAGACGCTTCCCGTGAATGAACTGGGACATCCGGGTCAGAATTTTCAAATGCAGTCCTACTTAGGTCGGCCTCTTTCACCGTACTCCAAGGATCCACAAGCAAAGACTTTTCAAGCTGGTGCCTGTCAACGGGAATGTTAGTCACCCTCGAAGAAAACTACACATGATCAACTCTAAGCTAGCAAATGTACCTTTTAACTTTTGATTGGGTAGTAAAGCCCGGGGTGTCGAGTAAAATCTAAAACACAATGCATCGGATGTGACCTTTTAATGGAACGCACGGGAACGGACGCAAAGTCTTACGATCTGGGTATCGTCCTCCGTCAGGACCCCCAGGGCACGTTTCCTCGTAGTGTGTACTTTCTTGGACACGGCAAAAACCTTTAATGCAAGATATAGAAAAATTGTATCATAGCAGTTGCAATTGCAGGTTGAAATGAAGAGACCTTTCTGCCAAGAAGCTGGTTGGACAAAGTGGATTTTCCAGCATTGGGAGCACCAATTATGGCCACTTTCAGAACCTTTGCATGTTCAGGCTGATCTGGATGTCTCAGTAGTAAACACATTTGTTCACCTGTGGCGGAATCACAAAATTGGGATATTATGATGGCAAGCTAATCCCGGTCTGGTAGGGATGTTCATCTTGAAGAAGTTACCTCGGTCTGGAGGCACTGAGGCGGGAAGGCGATAAGTGCTGTTTTCCGCTTGGCTGTCGCTGTCTTTAAGCAATCCGCTAACAAATGCGTCAGATGTAATAGAGCAAGTAGGAATGAAGCTAAACAAGTTGCTCCTCCCACAGAAACAGGCAGCATTACCTGTCAAACCAATATCATTTTAAAAAAAAAAACAATAATAATAATAACAGACAACTGGAACATGCCCTATCTGACATTTTCAGATACTATATAGAAAGTACTACACTTGTGTAAATTCCGACATTGTCCACAGGAGGGCACTGTAACACCTTTGCCTTTTCGGATATGCTTTAAAAGGGGCTTTGACGTGGACTTATTAGATACTTGTTTGCAAGCACAGCGATGAAGGTAAATTATGTTAATATGTATGTTGTTTGCTTGGTGAACAGTCATGCTAGATCCATTAGTATGCTAAACGCGGAAAGAAACTAAGTGTGGGTGTCTTGTAAAACGTTTAACTAAGATGTGATGACAGCCATGTGTAAAATTGGGCTCGGATGTCGCTCGGAAAATCTGGATTACGTTCGATCTCAATGTAGGTAACCTTGAATCACGTTATACATGAGAAGGATAAACGACTAACCTGTGGTAAGAAACCATTGCGGTTGTTGTTGTGTGACAGGCACGAGAAGTCGTCTGGAGACGAGATCCGAGCTTCTAAAAATTCGCCTACACACTCTGAAAGCCATTATACTTTATGTCAGAAACCTTTTCCGTGAATCGGACATGTATAGACGTCGAACTAAAATCCGCGTCGCTGTTTTTAATTCACGACAGAAACGTCAACAGGGCGCGGCCATGTTTTTTGGACCAACGAGTCGAGAATTCCTGTTTTAAAACCGTGTTTGAAATAGCGACACTGCCCTCTAACGGCTATAGTATTGGAACTACAACATGTAAACAACTGACTAAAACTGTTTTTAAAATGACTATTATGTTATTAGCGGATTACAGAGGTGTGTCACTGTTGTCCACGTCATATTCCGACGCTCAAAATGGTAAAAGGAAACATAATAAGAGATCATATGTTCAATTTTTTCATATTTGGCCTTTGCCAAGTACTGTAACTTTCTCCCACATAAAAAAAACCCTTCACTGTCCAAATGTTCATATTCATTTTTGTTCTTCCCAAAAATTAATAATTTGCTTTTTGGCAGACCAGTAACTCCATTTTAGGGACGACCATAATTTGCTTTAGAAGTTGAACGAATACAACATTTGAAAAACAACAAAGGAAATGTCCAATTTTCCCCAGCAAGTCTCCAAGGAACGCTGCAAGCTCACTTCAGTTGCCACCTGTCAACAGCAGGTAGGCTTCACAGATCCCAAAATAAGCATTACGGTCTCACGATATCACGTTGCACAAACAAACATCTGCTGAATTTTAAAACGGATATCAGCGTTCAAAGGTTCCTTTTATTTTCCTCCAGCCATCCTCGGTCGCCTGTCAATGACCTTAACGAATCACGACAAAAAGTTCTGAGTCATTGCTTGAAAAAAAAAAAAAAGTTGTTTTCATTAGCTGCGCTTAACGGCGGCCGAGCAGATGTCTCCTCGGAGTCCAAACACGCCGGCTGTTTGTTAGTCCTGGAGGACTCGCTCAGCGTGCGGCAAACACCTCCAGTGGGGAAGGATGATGAAGCATATCAGGTAGCTCCCAATCTGTCATCATCAAACACTAAAAGCTCTCCGAGCGGGACAAAATGGAGCTTTTAGAAGAATTCAAGGGTATTTAAGGATCAGTCAACTTTGCCGTTCTCTCCCTCATTCAAGGCCTCTGGCTATCTTCTATGACTGCATACCTGTCAACCTCTGCCGATAACTGCCCTTATAAATGATTATGATTCCCCTTACAAACCCCCAAAAAACCTTACAAACACCGTACGGTGTTTGTAAGGTTTTTTGGGGGTTTGTAAGGGGAATCATAATCATTTATAAGGGCAGTTATCGGCAGAGGTTGACAGGTATGTGACTGCATTTGTCTTCAAGAAGAGCATCCTTTTAAAAAAGAAGCCTTTCCGCAGATCGCCTAACCGCGATTCATTCCAACAGTCCATCCATTCAACGTAATTAGGTGTACGCAAACGGACGTCGTCGGCTTTTACGCCCCGCCGTTAACGCGGGCCGGGATTAGCCGTGCGGTAACTGGCGGCGTCCTCCCGGCTAATAAGAGCCGTCTGCTCGTGAGGAATAACAAAGTTCACGGAATAATAAGCACATGAGCCACGGAGGCATGTCAACGGGGAGCGGAGGTGGGGAAAAAAAAAACAATGTGTCAGAGCATCCATCACGCCGTGATTGCATTGAGAGGCGCGATGCTGCACAGCTGGCTGGCTTTCCTTCCTTCTCGCACATTCTTAACAGATTAATGAACACGTACGTGACTTTCGACGGCTCGCCGCGGATCCGCGTGGTGGGCCTCAGACCCCCGAGCCCCCCCCCGGATTTTTTTAAAGCAATTTAACCTCTAAACCAGGGGTCGGGAACCTTTTTGACATAGAGAGAGCCATAAACAATTCCTATTTTCAAATGTTGTTCTTTGAGAGCCATACTCAAAAATGAAATGTAAAAATACACTAAAATCTGTGCTATTTGTAGTAATATCCCCATTTTTAACATCCAAACGTTATCTGAGATCTTTTGACAAGATTGTTGCGCTGTAGCTAATCAATGATAATCAATGGGAGTATGAAAGTAATGGAAAAAAAATGTTTAAAGCCGCACTAAAATTAGTGTCGGCGCCACAATGATAAACGTAACACTCCGATTGATGTATTCAGGACTCGGCTCTCTTAACAGCAGTTCCCATATTTTACCTCACAGTTTAGAGAGCCATATGCACCTATCAAAAGAGCCACATATGGCTCCCGAGCCATAGGTTCCCTACCCCTGCTCTAAACTAACCATATAGGTCGCACTCACGCTCTGATTGTACAATCTCTTTCACAGCGAGGGGATCAAGTAAAGACTTCCAATCGATGGGACTTGTCTGCCGAGCGAATCAATAACGCCTGGCTTTGAAATCATCGCTCATGTCGTCGGTGAATATAAAAAGCATAATTGGGAACAGCGTTCTTTTGACATCCCGTATCGACGTGGGCTTTGCTCTGGAGGAATAGAGTAGCATTCTGCATCATTAACTTTGTATTATTTCCTGATGGAGCTGGCTGCTCCCCACCTGCTGAACTTTAAGCGCCGCGTGTGATTGGGCTTTCATGCCGCATTTTCCTCTTCTTTCACTCGCTGATGTGGAAAAGGAGGCCCGCTCGACGTATTTAGCGCCAGCGTTACCATACACGTGCCCTGCAAAGTGGGGGTTGTTTTGCGGAATGGAATCTTGGAGAAGTTGCCGATATGGATCTTTTGAAAAAGATAAAGTGCAAACCAAAGTGGAGAAACGCACGTCTATTGAAAGAGGAGCAAAAGGAAAAAAAATACTCGGAGAAGGACTTCAGTAAGATGAAAATAATAACGATGAGGAAGGCTGGTCCGGGACTTGACAAGATGATTTAACAAAGGACAGGCGTAGGCGTAGACTATTTATATATGAGTAAATAGGACACAAGCTGAGACTATCAATGGCTAAGCTGGCCTATAAGAAAAAAAGGAAACAATTATTACAAAATAAAAGCAGACATGCCCCCTAATAGCATACTAAGTTTGATTGTTTTTTTAAAAAAAGGAACTCATTTCCATTGACAATGATCGACCGGAAAACTGATTATAAATGCTTATTTTCAGGGCAGAAGGAGTACGATTTTTATTTTCTGTTTTCTGTCTTTCTGATTGTGCATTGTCAATACTTTGGACAGTCATGTCTTGCACTCGTCGTACAAAAAAAATGACCTCTGTGATTAACAGGATTTGTGCACATTGGCTTACACAAGCGTAACCTTTAACCAAATCGCTGAGCACGTGACACGCTTTCCCAAACATATTTAGTTGTCGAACCTTGCAAAGCAAGGCTCATTTAATATTGTTTTTGACGAACATTTTTCTTATTTTATTATTATTGTAGTATTCCGAATCGGAGAAAAATACAGGCAAGTGGATGCTGGGTATTTTACTTTTTTCCTCTTGTTTTTTTTATTATTACTAAACCAGTTAGCGGTTAAATTTGATTATTTTCACTTGCCCTGGAGTACTCCATCTTTAGTTTTAGATCATTTTATGGGTAAGTACTTTTTTAATGACCAAAGTTATGTTTTGAAAGTTGATTTTTTTCTCTATGAAAGGTTGAATGACACTGCTTATGGGTGCAATCATTTAGTGACGTCAGTTTTTTTGGACGTCTATGACAGCCGAATAATTAAACAAGACTTTTTTTTGTTTTGGTGGGATGCACATGTTAAAAGTGTGTCCTGTCCCTTTAACTAGAGTGCAGACGTAGGCATGTAGCGCGCATGCGCCGGAAGTTGCTGCCGCAGACAGCAGCAGCAGCAGTGATTCGGCAACGCGCAGCGACGGGAGGAAATCTGTCCCTTTTCAACCATGGCCACCGACTAAAAGATGCCTTTCGCAGAGGTGGACGGAGGGTAAGTCAACGCCTCTTTGTCACACTTTGTCTGCTTCGCCATCTCGCTCACAGGCCGGCTGCGATCGGGCGCATATATTTGGACAAAAAGCCGATGAGGAGAGTGCAACAATGGGACTGACTGTGTACTATACATACGTTTGAGACCTGCTAGGTTAGCTAGCCCGGAGCTGGTCACTCTCTTTTTTTTTTTTTTTAACTCGCAAGCTGATTCTACTAAGCTTTATCATCATTTCACCTCGCAGTGCCATCGTGCTCGAAAGATTGAATGAAATCGCTTCTCCTTATTTGAAAGTGATCTAAAGATGCCCGGCTAGTTCTTGTAACATTTGTGAATTGACGACCATTTCCCTACTAAAATCAGCCTGATCCCATTTCTACGGTCGTGCCCCCTTTGCGTCGTCTCCTGTGGTTAGAGTTGCTCTTGCTATTCGTGTCAAGGCTTTATTTAGCCACAATTAAGTTGTTTGCGCGTATCGGGGAACATGTTGGCCACAGTGATATCGGGGAGCAGCGAGGAGGTTTTTTCATCCACCTGCGAAAGCAAGTGTTAAAAGGTGATAACAAAAGGTTGACGTCACTGGGCCGTACGTCAACCTCACAGGAAGAGGAGTGAAGAGATGACTCTTTCATAGAAAGAGTCAGTGATGAGCACTATTTTATTTTTTCACCAAGGCCACTAATGGTTTGCGTCTGGACAGAAGAGGTCTGTCCCTGATCAAATTTGGGCTATCCTAAGGGCGCACTTAACTAATGGGATCCTATCGATGTTTCTGCCCCCCATCCGAGTCTGATCTTTGCACCGTGGAATGTTAATGCCGTCGCTGCTGTTGTTTTTTGGGGGGGCTGCTCGGAGTCATGGGCATTATTCCTAACACTGGAGTATGGCTGGATAATACAGAGGAATGCTTTCCACAAGGTAAGATGCTTGAACTGTATGCTTTGAGATCTGTTTGGTCATTGTGCTAAGGGATGTTGCGCCGAGACCCATTTGGCACTAAAATGATGGGGAGGACTAAGAAATGAATGTACTTTCCCAGATCTAGTTTCCAACTGCTTGTCGCCCTACCCAAGATGGCCGCCAGCTACGCTGAAAAAGGGAGTGTTTGTCGCCTGTCCACAGATGATGATAAATGTTCTGACTAGTTGTTACTCACTGGACTATGCCTGGATAATGGAAATTATTGGCTGCCATCGATGGCGAGAGACCTCCAAGCGAATGGTCGCTGGATCGGGGGTCCCTTGCCCTCAATGGCAGATACAGTTTAAAAAAAAATACAATGAAAACTATAGCTTATTTAAAAAAAATAACAATGCTTACTTATGTGACGTTATGGTAAGCTAGTAGGATGTGCAAAAGTAGAGTTTTACAATATCTCTTTTTTTCCCCGGTTACATTCAGCATAGAGCAGATAATTAAATTTCAGAGCGTGTCGTCGGGGAAACTCAGCCCCCCAGACTCAGTGCAATTATCGAGCAGAAGGAAGCCTTTTTGCAACGGGGTGCTATGTTTCCCAGCGCAATGAAGATTAATTAGGTCTTAGAAACAAATGACTGTAAGGCCTCTCCCATCTGTAAAGTGCTATAATGTCACCTCTACCAGAATAAAGCCTTTCGAGTAGCTACTTGGGGATGTTGTGATGCTTAAAAACCTTACATTGCAGTCCCACGCATATTTGTGGTTCAGTGTTTTTTTTAGCAGTGTTTAGCTGGATGAGGGAAACCGGTGAAAGGTCAAAGGTCAAGTATGTTTTCAGCAAGCTCCAATTTGGTTTTGGAGATAAAATTTCGTCACTGATTATTATACAGTTCAAATATTCTATAACTTTGTTAAAAGTTGAAATTCATTTCCCGGGCCTTTTAATGAGTTCTAGGCAAAATGAATTGGATGTCAAGCGCAGTTAATGCAGCCAATGAGTTGTTTTATTGCAATTTTTAGTAGCAACCCCATTATAAAAAGGAGCCAATCCAAAATTAGAATGACTTATTGGGATGCAAAGCATCACGATATATCACCATATGGATAGATTGTTGCACCCCGCCCGAGTTAGCACGCGGCATTGAGAGTGTTTTCCGACTTGGAATGAAGTCGGATCATGATTTGCGCATTTGCTAATCAACTAAAAAGCGAGCTGACAAGGCTGAATGTCAGGAGCACCTGGCTCATTTGTTCATGTCAGGCTGCTGGTCAGCATGCTAGAAAATGAGGGCTCTCCACCAAAGGGAAATAGCGCTCGCTGGCTCGTTCACCAGTCATGTGCTGACTCTTTGACCTGTCACCGCAAACCCAGAGTCTTTGCTTGGGGGCAGAAAAGCAAGTTTGACTTGAGGTTTTCCTGCAAGCCGCTGACAAATGAATTGGAATGTATTGATTTACAGCGTAGGTAGAACAGCCTTATCTGCTTTTTCAAGTGTCTCTGATGTGTGTGAAGAGATGGCCCGATGTTAATGAAAATAAATATAAATGGCGTGGAATGCCAAGGCTTCGGACATCAGTCATGGACATTCTTATCAGCTTCATGAAATTTGCTTTGCTTTGGATACAAACAAAATGATTTATGATTGTGGCCCCCCCTTTTAACCAGGGCAGTCACTAAACTTGGGCGATGAACCCGTTTGGATTGTTTTCAAGTATTTTTAATTCTGGCTGGTTGAAAAGATCATTAATTGGGAGTTTTTTTTTTTGCCTAAAGAGAACTTTGGCAATCAATTATTCAATGGATTGTTTGAAGTTATTACTTTATATTTGGGGGCTGACAGCACAAATAGGGGGGGGTTGGGGTTGGATGGTGGAGAAAAAAACAGAAGTTTTGCACTTGTTAACATTGTTTTCACAGCCTTATAGTGCAAGTGACCCTATTTTTAGTCATTAGGAAAGAAAAAGCAAACGTAACATAACCCCAAAATGTTAAATTCACTTGATTAAGTTATCAGTCATGCTAATTTAAAACAATTCTTTATTTAAGCTTTATGTTGCAGAAGGTCCGGCTCTTGTCAGCAGAACAACATAATGCCTAACTGCAGTTTTAAGTGGATAATCTAAAGCCCCACTTTATAACATCGGTGTCAGTGGCTACGTTTACATGGGCAAACTGTCTTAATCTCGATCAGAATTTGGATTAAAAATATGATCGGATGAACTGTTTTCATGAAATTATTATTTCGACGTATGCAGTTTGACCAAATATTCCGGAAGTCATTGTAGAAGTGTCAAAATGAGCATTTCTATTCCAATTTAGATTTTTAATCGGACTAAAAAGTGTCCACTCCAACATACCCAGAGCAACACTGCGAAAAACATCACAAGATGCAAAAGAATGTCAAGAACTTGCAATCACACTGGGGTCATTATATACCATTGATTAGTCGATAGTCCCATTCCCTCCCCCCGTTAGAGCTGAATAAAACTGCCCGTGTTTTTTCCAGAACGAGCACGATGGAAATGCTATTTGAATTGGAAATATGCAACCAGGCTCTCTCCACAATCCTCTTTCCCCTGCAGGGGCTAGTGGATGTTAAATCTCCAGCAGGTGTTGCTTGTGAATTTTATGTGCATATATAGGAGTTTTTTTATTCTCCGTACCTTGGTGGTTTTTTTTTCTTCTCGAAAACAGGTTGTCCCTATATTCCCTTTTTTTCCAGGCGTGTCCTCACTGCTTTGTTCTGTGGTCTCGGGCCTTGTTTGAAGACATTATGAACATTTCAGGAAGTCAGAATTGTGGGAGTGCACAATCCTTGCAAATGGCGCCACCTCGCATAATCAACAAATCCATTGTCCGATTAGTGGAGAACTGTTTTTAGTAGTGGGGACATTTTTTGATTGAAAATTTTTCCAAATACTAACTTGGCAATGGCTGCCATAGACTTTAATAGACGGCAAGGATTGGTGTGTGTCGTCGATTGGTCGCCGGTCTTTTGGTCAAGGTCTTTTGGTCGCCCCGACCGCAACAACGGGCAACCAAAAGACCGGCAACAAAACAAGGTAAAACAACACGGTCTACGCATCAATTAAAGCCAACAATGGCCATGAGCAGTTTCACTGAGCCGACGTGAGTTTATAAAAGTTTGTATGTACATGAGTTGTCCCCTTAGGAAGGGACGTCAGTCAGGGTCTTAACAAGTTCTCCAACAAAAAACAATAAAAGTCCGGGAAATTTAGAGCTTTTCTTTAGCCTAATAATTAATAGGGCATTAAGTATGACTAAATAGTAATTCACAGTTTGTATTTAGGGAATTTGAGCAACAATTTAAATGGTAATTATCAATAACCTTCTGGGCGACCAAAAGACCGGCGACCAATCGACCATGTACCAGGATTGGACGTCCAACGCCGTTACTGGCAGTATGCGAATTCCTTGTAAATATGCTTTTATATTCATTTTTAAAGCGATTATTTCGTTCAATGTTCGCTATATGACAATTTTAAACACATACAGCAACTATTGACAGATTTCTGTAATATAAACAGTAAAGAAGCAGATTTTGGTGAAGCTATTAATCGACTCATGGGCTTTAGATGGCTATGAAAATAATGCTTTGTGGCAGCCCTACTTGCAAATTGGTTGTTATGGCTACCGTGGCCCAGTTGTGCCTTAGCTTGAGAGTAAGGAAATGACCCCAAGGGCTGCAGGCAGGTCATATGCCGTTTGATTTGGCTTTCTCCAAATGACTGCAGGCACACTTTGTGCCTTCCCCTGCAATACGTGTCAGCGCTGCTTTTGATTTAATTTTCGCAGGATTTGCATCCCCGGCTGGCCCGTTCCAATTAGTCGGAGGGGGTAAAAAGCTCTCGTCTTTCCGAGTAGATTGCGCCATCAACAAACCCCGAGGCCTATAAGCCAGAGAAGCAAACAAGCACGCAAACACCCACTCCCAATGAGGGCTTTTTAGCAATTGTTTAGTCTTCATCTGGAGGCTGGATGGCGGAAGAATGCACGGCTCGCTGTGACATTGCCGGCGGAAACAACAGCCGTGGCGGCGGGAGGCATCTCGTTGGGATCGGCCTCCGCGGAGACGACGGAGAGGTTTATCTGCCTCCATCGGCAGCCGAGGAGCAGGCCACATTCGGCTATCTGTTCGCGGCCCGAGATAAGGCCGTCTCAATCTGATCATTCGGCTCCTGCGCCCCCTCTAAACTCGGTCTAATAAGACCCAGTCCCGTATGACATCCTGGCCAACGCTGGTATCTGTTGTTGCGGTTTCCCAGTCTTCTTGCCAATTGTACATATTGGGATGGGCGGCGTTAGAAGGCTCTGAGGACGACCCGGTTTGCGGGGTCGCAAAGAATGTCCTGACAAAGCAGCAGTAAAGCTCGCCTGCCGCCGCTGGAGATACGCAACGTGTCATACTTGGCACAAACGTCAGATAAAGCTTCCGGGGGATTAGACGAAGGGGAGGCGATGGAAAAGGCTGGCGGCTAATTGGGCTTTATTTTTAATATTTCAAATGCTTTGTTGGAGAATGAATGTCTCCATCGTTGGTAGGCTTGGGTTTTTTTTGGGACGAGCAACGCAAACCAAACAATTACGAGTGGGATTCGTGTCAATTTCTAAACAAAGTAAATCTAGTACATCATTTTAACCCAAAGTAGTTCCATTTAGATGATGCTTGGTATTTAATTTGCACAATGTGCAGTGCTTTTTTTTCCATGTGAAATATAACAAAATGGAAAAAAATTATGGCTTCCAATTCGCATTTTTGGGGGGATTTTTCCCAGTTCTTTGACACGCGGGCTAAGTTGTTGTCACAGTTTTGTCGGGTTGATAGAGCTTGACTGGGCCATCTGTTCTAAACGGTCGCTTTATTTCTTGTCGTGTGGTACATTCAGAGCTTAAAACTTGGTCATATTTTCCATCATAAATCAGTACAATCTTATCTGTGTTGTATTTATGTCTTGTACACATGGATCAAAATAAGAGATAGATTTTATTTCGAAGGAAAAAGACGCACTTGACATGTATATTGTTGTTGGAATATGAAATGACCTAAAGTAGCATATAAAATGTCAATGTTGCACAGCGTTCTAGAAAAATAGTTTCTTGTTATTTTACAAGAATGGGCAGTCTCAAAAGGCTTTGACTGGTGGAGGAGTCTCCGTGTCAGGGAGCTTCTTTGACGCAAGCGCCGAGGTGAGGAGGCAGTTGGCCCTTCGCCGTGACCCCTGCCGTGACCCCTGAGCGTGTGGGTGTGTTTTTATTTTTCCGCATGCTTGCGGGCGGGCGGCACTTAGAATGGGGCTCTTTATAACCTCTCACCCTCTAGTCCTGTTTGCAGCCATTGTTGGTCGCAGTGAATGGTATCTGCGTGCCTTGAAAAGTAACCAGATGACATTCTTCCTGTTGTCGGAAAAGGCCCGGGGTTGTGTTGTGAAAAGCGGCTGAAAAGATAGGCCAAGATTGTGACCTTCGCAGGGACAATCTCTGGCGATGGGCCGTTTGAAGCCATCCAAGACCTTTTTTTTTCCTCTTGAGGGCTGCAAACGTAGTCCATCGGGGTCCAAATTCCCGGCCGAGCCTGTCATTTTCATCGTGAGTGTTTGTTAAGTGTTCTGGCCGGCCAATCGTCGTTGTCTCGTCAGCGTACAAGTGCGACTCGTGTCATCAGCGGCGCCCCCTTCTGAAATACTTCCACCGACGCGTACGGAAAAGCACTTAGTGAGGGCGTAAGCGTCTGTGCGTAGTCCTATCAACTAGCCTGTGTTGTTTGTGTCTTCAGCACGTGGCATTTCCTGGAATTTCCAGCAGCGCTGTTGTCACTCTGCGGGGGGGAATCCTGCCTCTAATCGTAATTCATACTTGAGCTTTAGTTTCCATTTTGAAAGAAGATTTAGCTTGAAACCAGCAGGGACGGGGTACGAAAATAGAGATTTTTCAAGTATAACAACCAAGTTGATGCCCAAATACAACCAGGTTCGCCTTCAATAACGCTTTTTTTTTAAAATTGCGTAGTATCTCACTCATTGCCTGCTATGGATGGCCAATAACCTTCCGGGCGACGAAAAGACCGGCGACCAAAAGACCGGCGACCAATCGACCGTGTACCATCCACTCAAATGGACTAATGGGCATTCTAGCATTATCTAGCGTTGTCAATGGCGGCCACTGATTTCAATGAGAGCCTTTTAAAGAATTAAGCATGTGCCACCTGTATAGGTTTTTTTTTTGTATTTGGGTCACATTCCTCACCAGTGTCTTCAAGGCCCCCCTTTTTTTTGTACCAGACGGAACCGACATGGAACATGTCGCAGAAAGAAAAGGCGTCAGGTTGTATGGGCCTCTTTTGTCTGCCATCTTTCAACGATAAATGATTGGCATATCTCCTGCCATTTCCCCCCTTTGTTTGCACCCTTTCAGTTGGCGAGCAGATAATAAAATTGACCATTATGTGCGTGGGCAGCCCGCGAACACGCAAAACCACAAGCTTGTTTACAAAGGAAGCATTGAGTTAGAAAAGGAAAATGTCAAGTTTTATCACGCCACTGCACAACCATTTTACATCAGGCAGAAAATATCCCCTCAAGTCGCGCCACATCCGTAGAATGGGATGGAAGTGGGGTGGGTGCGGGGTGGGGGTCTCCCATTTGAAAGACATTCTTGTAAGTATTCATGTGCGAGGAGTCCCGAGGCAGGTCATGTTGCCGTGTGACGGCCGAGCGTCGGCCTCGCCGAGCGGCTCGCTTCCCGACCCTCGTCGTGGGGATTCCAGTGTCGGCTTTCTGTAATTAATAGCCGGCGGCCCCCCCGCCCGCGCCCTATCGCCGGTCCAGGTGCTACTGGCCTCCGATCCGGTCCTCCCCCTCCGCCCGTGTACATAGAAACGTCCGGGCCGGCGCCAAAACAAATAGAGCTTTAATCACGCCGGCGAATTTTAATGCGGCGCCGCTGACGGAGAGCTTATTGGTACGCGGACGCGGTTGGTTTAGTCGACTTTGTGTCAAGCGCCATTCCGCCGGCGTCCCGCGCTGTTTAGCGGCGCTGGCGGCTCTGACAGATTGCCGTCCCGATGGGGAGATTTATCCAGCCAGGACTGCCAAAGGCACTGACACCATCATTAGGCTTTGATCAGCTGCAGTCTGCGAGAGGAAGAGGACAGTCATATTCTTGATCTAATTACTCGCAGACATTTCAGGCAATGTAAGATGTGATTTAACCTTTTCTCAGAGGCTATAAAAGGAAGCTGGGTTAATCTTCCCGGCAACCTCGTTTCCACGCAGGGGGAGAGTGCCTTAAATTTGGCTTTCGTGTGAAACGGCCAAAAGATAATGTGGCGCTACACTTTCTGCTCCGAGTACTTTGAACCCGACCTGGCGGGGTGCAATCGTTGACTGCTATTAGGACGACCCGTCGACGATTGACGGCCTAGACGTCCATTCCATTTTGTTGCTTCATTTGCCCCTCTCAGTGCAAATTGCATGTCTAGTGCTGTCAATGCCATTGAAAGATGAGCGTTCACGATCGTCCGCCCAGTTCAGATAAAATAGATGTCTATCATTGCCCAAAAAAAATGAATTAAAGACAAAACAACAACTTTATAGTTTTATTTAGGGCTTAAACCAAAGTATTTCTATTTGCATTCATTTTGCTTTTGTTAACAATGCATTAAATGCGATGAAATGAACAACAACAACAAAAATCCACTAAAGTTTTATTAGGGGCATAACCAAAAATGTTTTTCTGTACTTAAATAATATTTAAATTTTATTAGTTTTGGGAATGTATTCATGTTTCCTTTTATAGATGTTAAAAAAGTGTCCACTTCCTCCAATTGGATTTTCTACTTTATTTTTTTGTCAGCCCTTTTGGTTTCCCCGCTGGTCTCTTTTTCACTTTGCGGGGTGATGACTTGCGGAGATTTGATTGAAGAAATAGATTGCAACCGCAACGGAGGGCTTTGGGTTAATCAGTCAAACCTAGTTAAACAATTCTTTGGACATGAAGAGATTAGTCTTGCCGGCCCCGAGCTCACCCGAGCCTTTTCTCCCAAACGCCGGCTAGGCTTTTAAGGCCAAGGGCCACAGGCTGTGGCCCGACCCGACCCGGCCCGCTCCATGGAGAGGCACACACACATACCCACACACCCACCCACACCCACACACACACACAACCTCAACCCTTGGCATGCTCCATTGCATCCAAATCCCCCACGACTCTTCTCTCGCCCTTTGTTACGCAGCACCATCGCTGTGATGGATTAGCAAATTAAATGCAGACCTTTCTACTCACGGCCACTCTCTTTGCAAAGTCTTGTGCCCCGCACCTATTCTCACCTCGAACATTTTTACACCAAGCTTCTAAATTATTTTTTCCCACACTGGCTGTGATTGTCGGACTATATCTGAAATCTCAAATCTTCTCACCCAACATGTGTTTTCTTATGATTTCTTAATGACTGATAAAATATTCCCAACCACTTTTGCATGAGTTTCACACCCTGTTTTTCCCCATGTCGTTTTTAAGCCACTTTTTGCCTCTTTTACTGCTTAGCGCAAGCCGATTCTCTCCCTCATCTACTCTTCTTTGGAGGTTAGACCACTGAAAGACCCCAATTAGCAAGACTAGCGGGCCTCCTGGAGGTCACTCCCAAGCATTGGTGTGAGAACAGAGGGTTTGGGGAGGGTCATAAACAACCCCGAGTTATGTCAGAGAGCCTCAGTCGGATTTAGAAAACAAAAAGCACCAAGCGCCAATTTATTTCTCATATTTTCTCGCATATACGCCGTATTTGTCGCTCGGAAAAATGATGACTGCGCCTTATATGCGCACAAATTAGACTTGACATGCAAGGAATGCCATAACGCAAGAACATGCGGCCGATACGCTCATTTCTTTCAAAATAGAGAAAAGATAAAACCTAAACAACATTTATTTTGATGTCTATGAATGAAATTCAAGAAAAAAATTAATCGGATCTTGCATAATATTTTATTCAGATATTGCCTTCAAAATAACACATTTGGACTCCCTATTAAAACCATGATAATGGAGGTGAAAATTGTGAATCAGGGGGGTCGTTCCCTTAAAATTGCCTTAAAATCGTTGAATTTTACGCCAAGTTTAAGGGAATGGCTTATACGTGGAGGGGGCTAATATGTGAGAAAATACAGTATTTCTTTTTTTGTGTCAAATGTTCTCCTTGCTTAAAAGGCAAATGGTGCATCCATTCGTCATTAGCTCCAAGGTCTCCTACTTTATCAAGCCACGTCTGGTGTCGGCTATCTGGCCCTGATTGATGGCGCTGTCCTTATTGCAAGGAACGGGGGTCGATGGCAGAAATTTGCTGCCGGGTGCATTAATGCTCTGTTCGATGGCGTAGACCTTTTGAGCGTGCCTCATCAGTCTCGAGTCATTGCATGGCCGCTGGAGATGGTCGCAAGGAAGTCAGAGCAGGATATGTAAAGGACTGTTATCAGCTGAGCTAACTCCATGACTCATATGCCTGCATTCATTTTGCAGGGGAGAAGGCATTTATTATTATGGACTTGGCTTGCCTTTCTTTATACAGGGCTCAACACAGTAGTAGTAGTACTTTGACTGGATGAGCGTATTGATCCGGTATTGAAGATTTATGCGTTTGGCCTCTTCCATATCGTCCAAAAAGATAACAAGGTCATAGTCCGACCTCGTATTGTACATCATAGTCATACGACATGGTCAAATTGAAGTCTTTTATAGCGATGGATGTCAATTCAATTTAAAAAGTCTTTCAGTCGTCCAATCCGTTTGAAGTGGGAGGGTTGACGGCGAAAGAACGTTTGACCATTCTCAAAGATAAACTATTAGAAAACTATTGCTGTGATTCGTAGCTGATTTTTATGTATTTTTTTTCTCCCTTCTGGCTATAGTGCTTATGAAGAAGTCATCATTCTGGCGTCATGACAACAGAAGTACACAACTGAGCGCTTGTGTGGGCCCATAGTTCAACAGACTGAGGGCCCTTAGAGGACCAGATGTTCCCATGCAGACACAGAGGTGAGATGTTTGCCATGCTTTCCCCGTGTTTGCCTGCCTTTCCGAAGAGTCATAGGTTGGCTGACCGTTGCCCGATGCCCCCGAACGGCGTGCGTCGGAGGAAGAGCCAACGGCCAAAATGCACCCGCAAACCAATTGGACGAGAGAACCGCAAATGTCCTACGATTGGCGACTAGAAACACCGACTTTATTCCACGTGTGAGGAGGCCGGAATTGGCCGCGGGCTAGACAGAATGTCAGAGCTGCCACGGAGGCGCTTGACCTTCCCCACCTTACGTAGGCCCGGGAAGGAGGCAGATCGGCATCTATTGAACGGTGGAGGATTTTTAATCAGCGTGGAAGTGGAAGGCTTGCTAGTTTTTTTGCGGTTGCAGTTCCCAGTGTAGCAAAATCCGTTTGCACGGTACGGTCCTCCAAACAAAATCCACTCGACGTGTTCGCCGTTAAACGACAATTTAACTGCACGGCGAGTGGAGAGTGGCTTGTTCAAGGGAGGCCTAATAAATGTCCCTCTGTCAGGCTAACACAAAGAGAGGTTTTTGTGCATTAAATTCCCACTGTTACCTCAGGGGAGGCTTTACTGAATTTAATTGATTGGACTTCACTGGGCCACAAGCTGGAGTCTTTTTCTTGGGAAAATAAACCAAAAAGCACAAAACACACTTTTAATCCCATTTTAGCTGTTGGCCAGGAAGACAGCGTCAGTTACCGGAGGCGCTGTAGCGGAAGGTAGACATTTTTATCCCTTTAGTTTTCTTTGCTGTGGCAACCACTTTGTCAATCCCTATCCTCGACAGACATAAATGTAAGATATTTAGCATTCATTAGTCTCCTTAGATCCCATGTTATTGGAGCCCATGATTCTTCCGAGTATGGTAAAACCTCCCCGGACTTGGCTCTTCCTCTGACCCACATTCAATTTCATATTCCATTTTGCACAATAGAGTCGAACGAGGCTCGACTAATGTTTTCCAGTGAGTCAGATGCCGGAATCTTTAACTTAGGTTTCCACCATGCAGAGGCAAACCGTTACATAATCATAATCTATCCATGCAAGAATGTCAGACTCGGGTTGGTTTGCGGGCCGCTTTAACGTCAACTTGATTTCACATGGACCATTTTAGATATAATATTTAGATGTTTTTTGTCTAAATGAATTAAAAGAACTGGATTAAAAGCCCTGAATATTCCGTTTTTTATAGATCTAAAACAATGTTTATTTTAGCTTTTTTAAATATAGTTTTAGATTTTACAAAATGATTTTTGAACTAAAAACACAGAAAAAATGGATTAAAAAATGAAAATTATGGATTTAAAGGGGAGAAAATCAGGAAATTTAATATACATCTACTCTTCATTTTAATTTGATCCTAAAACAGAAAGTCGGCACTCATGATTTACTTTCCCGGCCACACAAAATGATGCAGCGGGCCAGATTTGGCCCCCGGGCCACCACTTTGACACGTGTGTTAATGTATAAAACTCGTAATTGCAAGACTTTAAGCCCTATTCGGGATCATTTTAAATAGCCCGTAGACTCACCATCGTCACTAATAGTAATATGGTACTTGTGACTGGACAGGGCATCGTTTTGTGTTAAATAAGCAGTACGTCAGTAGGAAAGAACTAGAAATAGAGGCTGTGCGTGAGGCATTTGTCTCTGTGCCTGTGTGGGAGAGAGATTTGTGGAAACAGCTGCATTGATACACTTTTGTTTATGGAGCACTCCAAGCTGAGACGTAAGCCGTGAGAACACCTGGATAGATGGGAAATGGTAGATGGGCCAGCGGTGGTGTACGGCCGTTCTGCTTTTGGATTTGTGCCAAGCAAAATACACAATCCCACTGTGAATCTAGCTAGTTTTCCTTTTAATTGGAGCCTTAATTTGTTACTGAAGTCTTTCATTTGCCTGAAGTGCTCTATATGAGCAAGATGATCCATATGTGAGGAGGCACACAACATGCAAACAAATTAAAATAGTTCCAATTTCGCATCCCTCTGCCGCCAGGAAAAGATTGACAGCTTTTTCCTTGTCACTGTGCTGTTATAAAATGGCTCTTTTGAAGGGGTTGTAAAGTTTTTAGGGCGACACCTTTTGGAACCTTTACGAGAGGTATTACTTCTAAAGTTCTAGGCCGTATTTTCCACGTTGTTTCGGACAGAAATTGCCAATTCGTGGGTAATGATTTCCCCTTAGAAGCGAGGAAGAATATTCTCGTATGTGAAGAATCGAATTTGGCGCTCCTGCATGGTCGTATATTTGAGATGTTGACCTTGTGCCTGCACTGCGATTATGCAGTTCGTAAAAGCGCGTCAAAGTTGTAAACAGGTTTTTAAAACACGTGTCTGAAGTGTCGCGATTATATCACGCAGATTCTTGCTCCCGCACATTGAGATACTCAAGGCGGCGTAACATCTGTTCGTTCGTTCGTTCGTTCGTCCGTGTTGTTGTGAGCACACTCTTACCGTGCCCCGAACCCGGCAAAGTCTGGCATCTGATACCATGTGACTCAGCTCATTGTTGTCTGCTATGACTCTTGGATACGGTGTGTAATGATAACATTGAAGTAGGAATAAAAGAGTTGAGCAAAAGGGCTATTCGAACTTCCAATTGCAATCATTAACTCTTCAAATGCAAGCCATTTTCAGTCAAGGAAACCTTAGGTTAGACCAGGGCTAGGGAACCTTTTTGACAGAGAGAGCCATAAACAATTCCTATTTTCTAATGTTATTTTTTTGAGAGCCATTCTCAGAATTGAAAAGTGAAAATACATGAAAATGTGTGATTTATTTTTTGGTCATTTCACCACTTTTGAAGTACAAAAAGTCTCCAAATTCTCTTGACAACATTGTTATGCTGCTAATAAATCATTATCAATGATATCATGCATGCAGAAGAGTAATAAAAAACAAAATTATGATTAAAGTGGTGGTAGAGGTAGTGTCAACGCCTCAGTGACGCTCTATTAGTGCGTTCGGGACTCCGCTTTCTCACCAGTGATTTACCTATTTTACCTCACAGGTTAGTGGAGAGCCATATGCACCCATGGAAAGAGCCACATATGGCTCCTGAGCCATAGGTTCCCTACCCCTGGGTTAGACTCTTAGACTCTTTGGTTATTAAAAGCTAAAGGTTAACATTTCACCTTTTTACTGACTGAAAGTAGAACAAATTGTTTCACCCAGATTTTTTAAAAAAAATCACGCGACCCGGTGTATATATCTATATTTTGTTTGCATTTATTTGCGAAATATCACCAGTTACCTATAAAAACAAAATTCCTAACATAATCTTGACATGAAATGTTCAAGCCATTTAATCTGCATTATGATCTGACTGCATCACCAAGAAGATGAAAGCAGCAATAACGCACACGTGTGTCATCTTAATCTCGGGAGATCTGCTCGCTCGCTACCACAAGGTGGAAAATTCTTCAAGATAACAAATCATCTTGCAGCAGCAGCAGCATTCATTTCCGTGTTCTTCCACTATCTGGCGTCCGTGGGAGTCTGAGATTTGGGGATTTTAATAGGCTATTACATGAAGGTCTTGGAACATTTGATTTGGAGACGCTTGAAAATGTCAAATTGCGGGCGGGAGAGGCCAATCGTTGGAAATGTGACTTCTCCTAAATGAAGGCACCATTAAGGCTTGCAAAAGCTGAAATTTGGTTCATACATGCTCACGTTTTGCATTTTGTGGACACACCCTATATTGCTGAAAAGGGGAAATTAATTAAACCGTTCATAATGTATTTCACCATTAAATTTATATAATTATCATTGAGATGTACTATATTACGTCTTTTTTTAATTGCTGAAATCTGTCACTTGCCCTATAAAGGCTTTAAAAATATTCAATGTTGATGAACTAAAGTAATGCCAATAAATTGCAGAATGTCTTGAATATATTTTTCTTTCCCATTGTTAATGCATTTTAACCGCCAAATACAACTTCCCAAAAAATATACTTTATATTATTTCGACAAATGATTTCAAAAACTTGTAGTATTCATTCATATATCTATTGGCCACTCTGAAAAGACATAAGCACGTGCACATTTTTTTCCCACTGATAACCATTTTCATTGTTTACATCCAAACGAGACTCCCACTTTCCAATGTTTGGGCTTCCAGGCTACAAATGGAATGTCTGTTAGCTTTGCTTTTTCTTTTTCTTTCTCCAGGGCTTGGGGGGTCTTGCACCAAACGTGGGTTGACCTTGGTTGGATGATGCGACTGAGCATACTTTCTTCTTCCTTGTACATTTTTAGAACACTAGTGGGGCTTCTTAAGTGGCTTCTCGTGAAGAGAGCATCTCCATTGGCTGTCCTGGTGTATCCATCGAGCAGGTTAATGGTTCTATAATGAATGGCCTGGTCTGCACTAGCTTCAAATTTGCTCCTTTGACCACAGCAACATTAGCAATCCAATACAAAGAGAGTTTATTAAGAATATCTTTGTACGTTAATTGCCGCGTTCCCTGTTTCTGTTGGTGTTGTAATGATTATTTTGTAGCTTTGAAAAAAAATGAAAGCGGATCTGTTTTTATCCGATTCTCATCTAAAAATGACGCCATCAGACCCCAATTTCTGATCACGTGATTGGATTTAGGACTTCCCTAATATCATCCAATTCAACAGTGAAAGAGGCAGTACTTTTTGTTGTTAGTTCCTCATCAAACGGCTACGTTGTGCAGTTGTTTGCTCTTTCAATGCCTTAACATCATCATTTCTTTCGCAGCTTCTCCATCGATGTTCCGTGTCCAATTGCTCCTCTTCTGTTTGCACGTTTATCAACAAGTTTAGGATTTCACAAGTCCAAAGGGTCTCTTTCAAAAGCAAAAAGTCATCCCGAATGACCCCGAAAGTTCAGGAATCTTCCAAAGCAAGACTTTTTCCCGATTAATGAAACTTTGTTACAGCCTCACGTCGCCGCGGCCTTCTAGCCGTCGTGCCCATAAATTCTTCACAAGCGCCGTTGTTTGGAAATGCCCGAGCGAGCAAGGTCATATTGATGTTTTCATTTCTCGTTAACATGCTCAAGAGCCCAATCTCTTTTCCCTTTCTTTTGACAGAATGCTTTAGCAAAGTTCAAGCGAGGGAGGGAGGGAGGGAGGGGCGCTTCCGTCTGCTCCTTTTCTTTCTTTACTCCTTTTTCACAAGAAGAGTACCGTCATTTTTCTCTCTGCGAAAATCAACACACTGAAAGTTGCATTGAAGTAGTTTTTTTTTTCTTCTAGTTCTATTTCAGACCTATGACCTGGGGGTAAACATGCAATTAAAGTAGCATCCGTCTGTTTTTCCCCACCACTCTTCTCTCTTCTCCTCTCTAGCAGTGGTTAGCATAAGCCTTGGAAGAAAAAAAACAGGGTGACGCAGCACTCCTAATTGCTTTTGCGTTTAATTGGCGTGGAAAGCTGCAAATATTGCTCCAATGATATGCTCTCATTCTTGTGTTTTCATCTATTTATTTAGCCGCGCTTAAAATGCTATTTTTTTAATCTTTTTGTAGGAATGCTGCTGGATTGAACTCGCAGTTGACGGTGCTAGATGTCCAATCCATTCGGACAGGGAGGCTGGCAGAGACTGTTTAAAGTATGGAAATTGATTTTTTTTAATCGTGGTTAATGTAGACCAGACATGGCCGCAATATTATAACTTTTTTTTTAAATTCAGTGCTAAGTCCCAGTAGCAAAAGTGGTTCCACATTTTCATGAACTTTAAATATATATTGATTTTTTTTTTTTTAATTATAATTGATTGCAGGAAAAAATGGTGATAAGCGAAGACGTGATAATCGAGGGATTACCCTAGTTTCTCTTTTTTCATTACTGCACCTCTCATAATAAGCTTTTTTTTTCTTCTATGGGTAAAATAAAATGCAATATAGGTCAGGTTTCATGGGAACAATTTGACGCAGCATCCACAGCTCCAGCTTTTCTTTGTTGTTGTTTTGGCATTATTGAACATGCGGGCCTCACTCTGATTCGCACAATGTTTATGTTTCTCTGTAAGTAGCCGATGGCCACTTGCCGAGCCACAAACCCCCCCCCCCCCCCCCCCCAAAAAATACTCGGAGAACCCCGAGTCGACAGTCTGCGCGGGGCTGATAGCGAGAAATGCCTGGCTAAACTCCACCCAACCAATTCACGCTTAGTTGGCTCGATGCGAGTTGTGCGTCTGCGTCACAAAGGCTTCTAAACCGCCCCATCTGGTGGAGGGGCTGACGTCCGAAGGCTTCGGACCCTAAAGAACCCGGTACTCGGCAGTTTGGTCGCCGGACGTTTGGTCGCCCGGAAGGTTATTGATAATTACCACTTAAATCATTGCTCAAATTCCCTAAATACAAACTGTGAATTATTATTTAGTCATACTTAATGCCCTATTAATTATTAGGCTAAAGAAAAGCTCCAAATTTCCCGGACTTTTATTGTTTTTTTTGTTGGAGAACTTGTTAGGGAAACTGCTCATGGCCATTGTTGGCTTTTATTGATGCGTAGACCGTGTTGTTTTACCTTGTTTTGTCGCCGGACTTTTGGTCGCCGGTTGTTTGGGTCCGGGCGACCAAACGTCCGGCGACCAAACGTCCGTTCACGAAAGAACCCCCTACCTGGTGGTCAGGGGGCAATTTGGAACGAGAAGAAGCTCTCAGCCAATGCCGACGACCACCGGCAGCTCCTCCATTATTTCTTTGTTTATTGCGTTGCGGCGATCAGATGTCACGCTATCTTTGCACCGCCAGCTTGCCCTTGACAGGCGGCAGTAAAACTAAAGCCGTTTCAAAGCCGACCGTGGCGGGGCGGCTGGGCGGATTCGTGACATGGCCAGACGTACTAGTTGCCGTGACAGCGGCGCCGATACCGCCGGTGGGTTTTTGCGCTTCTTGCGCGAGCTGGAGTGTCAGCTGGGGCATTACCATAGGCTGACCTTTGCCGCCGCACTCCCCACTGCAGCGTTTTCTGACATTCAGGAGCGCCGTGGGGGGAGGCGGGGAGGGGGCGGACTCGCGCCCCCGTCGGCCGTTTCTCACTTGCGCCGTCTGCGCCTTCTCTTAACAGACGGTGCCGGCTTACCCCGTCGTTTTATTCCTCGCGACGTCCGTCAAAGCGGCTCGTCGCCGTTTTCGGTTTTGCGAGGCGGCGCCGGATTTGATATGTGGTTTTCTCTCCACCCGCCCGAGAGATTGCCGTCGTTATCTTTATGTGAAATCTCGGCACCTTGACGAACGGGAGCTGGGAATCCTCTCCTGTCCGCTGACATCCACGCGCCGTGTACCTGAACTCGGTCCGAGGCCGAGCGGAAAGAAAGAGTAACATATCAGAGCAATTACGGTTAACGCGTGGTGACACAGCGAATCGAGAGCGAGGATTGCTGCCATATGGCGGACTGGCCCGTAAATCAGAAGGCGGAAAGCCGGGCAAACAGAAAAGGTGCCCTGCCCCGGAGCGCCGCGTTACTCGGTGCACCAATCCAGCCTCTCCGCCACTCTGCCCCCGTGCCCTGGCGGCACCCCGAGGTGCGACACCCTCAGATGTCGGCGTGGAAGCGGCAGCTTCATTAAGACTTGTTTTTCCCCTCCTCTCGCCGGGAAGATTTAAATGAGCTGTCGTCCTGACCTTTCGCGCGACTGCTTTTTTTTTTAAGCCAAATGCGCCCTTCCCCAAAGCTGCCACCTGCCCTTTCTATCCTTCCACCTCTCCGTCTCACTTTGTCACCCTTCCCCGGGCTCGTCTCTTTTCCCCGCAGGGGGGCAGAGACACCTTTTAAGCCTTCGGCGGCACGCCAAGGTTGTTTTGTGGGTAATTGCCTCCCTGGTAGATTGTTTGTCTCGGCACGCTCGCTACACTCGGCTGATGTCACGCCGTAAAAAGAGAGGGCATCAACTCTTTAGACTTCATTTGCTTCCTGACTCTTCTTTAGTGCTGATTAAGCAAGCATCTGTGTTAGTTGAGAATCCAGCAGTAAGACAAGTGGAGCGCGGCTAATGTTTCTTTTCTGCCCGTCCATTGCGTCGGGGTTATTGCGCAGAATGGCAGCCATTCATTAAAGCTGTCCTCGTTATTCATGGAGCCCGTAGTTAGCTGGGATGGGCTCCGGCGCCCTCCCGCGATGAGCGCTTTGGGAACAGGAATCAATGTTGCCGTAGCTCTATTCAAACGGGGACATTTGGATATTATCATTTTCTTAATACATTTCCCGAGTATGGGACGTCAACCAGCGTGTGCGGTCGATTGGTCGCCGGTCTTTTGGTCGCCGTCTTTTGGTCGCGGTCTTTTGGTCGCCCCGACCGCGACAACAGGTGACCAAAAGACCGGCGACCAAAAGACTGGCGACAAAACAAGGTAAAACAACACGGTCTACGCATCAATAAAAGCCAACAATGGCCATGAGCAGTTTCCCTAACAAGTTCTCCAACAAAAAACAATAAAAGTCCGGGAAATTTGGAGCTTTTCTTTAGCCTAATAATTACTAGGGCATTAAGTATGACTAAATATTAATTCGCAGTTTGTATTTAGGGAATTTGAGCAACCATTTAAATGGTAATTATCACTTACCTTCCGGGCGACCAAAAGACCGGCGACCAATCGACCGTGTACCGTCAACCGGTCTGCCATTGGACGCCGATCCTCGTTGAGTCAAGTGGTTAGCGGCGTCAAATGTCACATGACCCGATGCTCCAGGTAGCAATCAGCGTGTAATTGGACAGACTTCTTAAGGCGTCTACCCGTGGAGTTGAGTTGCTTGAATTGGCACCGCTTGTGTATTGCTAAGCAACCCACAGTAACCTCCTTTTTCCTTTTTCTTTCTTTCTTTCTTGACAGTGTGAGGAGAAGCGTGTGGCCCATGTTGCATTAGTGTCTGTGTGAAATGCTGGCCTGTCTGCCAGGGCCAGGTGAGCTCCCCCTCCAGCTTCTCCCCCACACGCAGATGAACACTGGACTTCAGAAATGTAAGTCGTGATGACCCCCTCCGTCAAATTTGAATTGGATGTCTGCCGCCATTCCTCTAGAAATGGTTTAGTTCTCGTTCCATTCCCGTTAAAGTGGAGACCGCGATGAATTTGCACGCCACTCAGATTTTTAAATGATGGCAAGTCAGGAAAAAGACAAGCGTCTAACTTTCAGTCATTCTTCAAAGACCTGCAAAATGCAGTTTGTCACCTGTGTTTTCATGCGCGTCAACGTCATCAGAAAGAGCCCGTCGTCATGCGGCATGCTTTTCTAATCACCCACATAAATCAGTCACTTGTCAGACACAGATTACAGCTCATGCTGTGATCCATTCAATCCTAAAAAGTCCCTCTATTCCTTCTTTCCCTTCAGTGAGAACTCGACGTGACCCATTTCTAGAGCGTTTTTTTTTCTTTTCTTTTTTTTCACCCCGTTGTAAAATGCTCCAGCTCATCAGGACTGTAATTTCAGAATCCCAGTAATCAGCCAACCCCATGGGAGATCAGCAAGCATGGGGGGGGGAGTCTGCTAAGTGCCGGCGTCTGTTGCCTGGCTCAGGCAGGCTTGTGACACGTTCTCGCCATCCATCGCCGCTACTGTTTTCACGCGTTTTCGGTTCAGCGGTATTGATGGTGATAGACGTCCGATCGTGTGGCTCTTAACAACAAAAATCCAAAGTCTGGAAATGAGTTTATCACTACTAGACATCCGAAACATTTGAGTGGCAGCGAATGAACGAACGTCAATGACAGCCCATGAATTAAAGATATGAGGAGCTCCTATAAATCAAAATCTTTATACTTCAGTTTTTGAATTACTGTACTATAAGATGCAAATTCAAGGAATGTGCAGGAACTGTCCTCAAAATACCTCCAGAATCATCACAGTCACTAAAAAAGTTTTGTAAATGACCCGCCTATGAACAGAAAAAAGCATCTCAGTCAAAATGAATTGAACCTCCAACAATGTCAATGGCAACCAATGAATTTAAGCAGGACTATCCATCATTAGTAACAATAATAGCAACAAAGCAAATTCACCAATTTCTGGTAAGCTGTGGCAGTCCAAAAAGAAATATGGCACAGGTGTCAAAGTGGCGGCCCGGGGGCCAAATCTGGCCCGCCGCATCATTTTATGTGGCCCGGGAAAGTAAATCATGAGTGCTGACTTTCTGTTTTAGGATCAAATTAAAATGAAGAATATAGATGTATATTAAACGTCCTGATTTTCCCCCTTTTAAATCAATAGTTGTCATTTTTTAATCCATTTTTTTCAGTTTTTAGTTCAAAAATCATTTTGTAACATCTAAAAATATATTTTTAAAAAACAAAAATAAACATTTTTTTAGATCTATAAAAAAACTGAATATTCAGGGCTTTCAATCCAGTTCTTTTAATCCATTTATATAAAAAAAATCTAAATATTATATCTAAAATGGTCCGTCCCACGTGAAATCGAGTTGACGTTAATGCGGCTCGCGAACCAATCCGAGTTTGACACCCTTGAAATATGGTATTGGGAAAGGACATTTGAATAGCTTTGAATAGTAGCTGAGTGCCGCAGAAACCTTTGCCACTTTCCCCTCGCTCTATTTTTACCTAAAGCTCCGGAGCAGGCCGCTTTGCCGCAGCTTAGTTTGCGCATAAGAGACGTCGTTTAAAAGTTACGACTAGCAGGTTGCTGTCAGACGCAAGGCCGGAGCAGCTGATCTATTTATCTCGGGGGTTCGTTCGCCTCCTACCAGATGACGGCCTCGAACGCAACAGTCTGACGCTTCAATGTTCCTGCTTCTGATTGGAATTTTGCAATTTCCAGAAGCACCCCCAACCTCCCGCCGCATAAAACATGTTTAATAACAACAGTAAGTTCAATATTTCTTTAAAAAAAAACCTAATGAGAGCCTGCTGACTGCGCACTTGTGTGCCAACAACCGGGTAATTAATACAAGGCCAAAGTAGCCCCTCCGTTGGAGAACGTGCTTAGCTGGAGATCTGAGATGATGCGCCCATCGCCACCAGCAGCCGCCTACATACTTCACTCATATCCTCATTAACCCTCCCTTGATACTTTAAGCCCTTCAATTAATCCCGGTTTGAGGTGAAGGCTGAAATGCTAATCAGCAACATTTTCCAGCACACAATCTACAGAGCAGCCTTTTTTTCACCCTGGTCTAACAGGGATTCTGGATAATGGATTTCCTCCGAGTCTTCTCGCCTTTTCTTCCAAGTTGACGACATTTTCTGTCTCAATTACCCAACATTTCACAGCGAAATGATGCGTAGCGCTCATAAATTCTTACAAAACAAATCGGCGACCCACTTGACGGTCAGAAATGTCCAATTTGCCACGGGACATTTTCGAACAGCTGATCTTAACACTTAAGTTTTCACTGCAGTGTTCAGACAGAATGTCGTGACCTGGCGTCGTTCCACCACGATGCACCGATTGGACCACTTGACATTGAAATTAATATGACAATATGAGTCTTGCTTGCTTCCATCAACTTTGACAATGAGAATATAAAATGGTAGCCTTGCAAGCAAGTCTGTTCTGCCCGATGGATTGATTCATCCTATTGTACCATCTTGGCGAGTGTTCTCAAGTGTCCAATCACCGAGGCAATCGAGAGAGAGAGAGGCGGTAGCTGTCGATAGATCCGGTTCTGACGTTTACTTGAAAATACACTCTTTCCTCTTTGAAAGAGACAAGGAAAGAACGACACTAAAAGCTGTTTCGGGGAGAAATAAACTATATCTTTGCTCTTCCTTGAACCAATATGTCATATACTGTGGCTAGGGATGCCCCGATGCTGATACTCTAAATATAGCCGCCTCGGGCCCTGATATTGAGTTTTAGATCGGCCGTATATTTTTTAAAGGTTTCCCCACAAAAAAAGACAATTCCCAGATGGATATATGGAACAATTAACCTGGCATGCCATGTTAATAAAATGGCACTTTAGGACAAAACGGAGGGCAAGCTCCTCTGCGTTCTCCCTTTTACTTGAAATCAATTTAAAGCAGGCTAATAGTTGAACCACCTTCACACTCCGTCACGTACAAAGCCCATCAAGTTCAGCAAACGTCACACGGAGAGGTTAAATTTAGCCCGGATGCTTAAGCAGGTGTAACAAATGGAGGCGGCAAAGTCTCCCCGCGGATGGGAGACCGTCTGATTACACGACTGCCACCGCGTCGCGAGGAGCAAGCAAACAAGATGGATCGTAGCTCGTTGACCGTTAGCAGCACGAATCAGAATCTAGCAAGGAATTATCCGAAATTGCGTTGATTTTTGTTTTGTTTTTGTTTCTCTCCCAGGGGACACCACGCAAAGGATGAGATCCACTCCGTTCCCAACCCCTGCAGAATTGGACGCCTATGCTAAGAAAATAGCCAACAACCCCCTCACCATAAAAATCTTCCCCAACAGCGTCAAGGTTCCGCAACGGAATCACGTCCGGCGTACCGTCAACGGTCTGGACACGTCGGGCCAGCGCTACAGCCCTTACCCTTCCTCTCAGGCCAACGGCAAGACCGGCCTCCTGGCCATCGTCAAGGGGCCCGCCGCCGTCAAGGGAGTCCTGAAAGACTTTGCCGGCGGCCGGGCTCGCCTGCACCCCGAAGTCATCATGAACCACCTGAGCGGCGGACCTTACCACGCGGCTTCGACCAGCACTTTAAACCACCCTCACCCTCACCCGACTCTACCCGAGCTTCCCCGTCCTCAGCAGAACTTGGCCCCGAGTGGACGGGAGGCCCCTCAGACTCTGCAGATGCCGCTGGCTCAACAGCAGAGCCTGCGACACCCCCTCTCCATGGCCCAGCATTCTCAGGGCCTGCCCAGACTGCAGACTGTGTCCCAGCCGCTGAGCCACCCGCAGGCGCCCTCGGCGGCGGCGGCGGTGGCGGCGGCCGTGCTGCTACAGCAGCAGCAGCAGCAACAGCAACAGCAGCACCTCCAGCAGGGCGGCAGGAAGCCGCCGGATGGCGAGGCGCCGCCCAACGTGACCGTCTCTACCTCAAGCATTCCGCTCCCCATGGCCTCGGGGCTGCACCAGAGCCGGCAGCAGCCGGACCTGAGCGCCATCGTGCACCAGATCAACCGCTTCTGCCAGGCCCGGGCGGCCCAGGGCGCCGGCTCGGCCTCGGTGTGCGAGGGCCAGATCGCCAACCCCAGCCCCATCAGTCGCAACCTGCTCATCAGCGCTTGCTCCAGGGTGTCGGCGCACAACCACCACAACAACCCCGCCGTGGCGTTCCCGCAACACAGCTGCGTCCTGGGGCCTCAAGACAAAGCCGCCACCGTCCCGGCGGGAGCCCACCCTTTACCTTTAGCCAGCGCCACCATGAACCACTTGCCTTGCAACCACGCGGATCTGGAGCAGCAACAGCCCCACCCTCAGCAGCATCATCATCATCATCATCATCTCCGCGCCAAAGCCAATCAGCAGCTGCAACACAAGATGCGCCCTTGGAGTCAGCACCCGCTGGGTCCCGTGCCGCACCTCCCCAACGGTTGCAAGCGACCCTCCAGGGAAGCCCCCTTCCCCTTCAAGGGAATGGGCTACCCCGCCGACGCCGGGCGGCCGTACATGGGCAAGCCCCTTCTGGAAAAGGCCACGCCCTCCCCGCCCGTCAACGTCAACCACAACGGCATGACGGGCCCCGTGGCCCACTACCCCAACGGTCACTACTTCCAATCGCACGTTTGGAACAACGGCGGCGTCCTCTCCACGCCCAACGGCGACAGCTCCGGCTCTCAGGACGTAGCCGTGCCATTCCACGGGGCGGGCCCGGGGGTCTGCGGCGGCGCGCTGGACTGCGGGCCCCCGGGGGCTCCCCATTACAGGCTACTGGCCAGCTCCTCTGCCCAAACAAATCTGATGCAAAGCGCAGATTACATGGGCGGGGACTTCCAGACGCCCTATTTCCGCGATCAGAATCTGGCCTTAATAGGCAAGATGCACAGGCCCCCCGTGAGCGGGGTGGGGCCCGAGCTCGAGGATGGTAGGGGCGCTCTCTTGCAGCATCCAGGGTACAGATAAGCTATATGGCCTTGTCTCTCTCCACAAGTTATCAAAAAAAAATAAAAACAACCTTTGTTTAGTCTTAAGAAAACACACGATAACTTGACAAAACTCCAGATCTTAAAGAGGGTAAATGAATATATTTAATTCATGAAGAACAGTAGTTTTGTTTTGTTGGACAAATCTTGCAAGTGATCAATTATTTTTTGTTTTGCTTCTACCCGGAACGTTTAGGATTCCCGTTCCCATTCTACTGTCTGTCATTCCTGCTTTTTTTTCGCCCCGCCATACATGAGTGTGCCTGGATCGCCACAGATCCTGTGTTTTGGTTTTTATTAAGCCCCCCAAGCTCCCCAACACACACTTTACTAAGGGTTTATCAAATAAAAAGGAAATTCCTCGCGACGTCTGCCGGAAGGAACTTCTGGTATCCGACATTGGAAAGACTTTTTTTTGGCGGGGTACGTAATAATCTTGTTTGAGGAGCGCGCGAGTGTATGTACGCAGAGCTTTTACTATTTTCAGATGTAACTATTTATTTGTATAATAGGACTATCGAAACTTGATTCCTTGCCGCCGCGTCGAAACAAACGCAATCAGGTTGTTTGTACGTAGCAAGGACCCAGCAGGGAGACTTTACGTGTCGCCGTGGCCATCTTCTCTGCCCGCTTCAAATGCTGCAACCCATTCAGGTGTATTCAAATCTCCGAAGGCCGAACCGGTCCGAACCGGAAAGACTTCGGTGACAAGCTTGTGAAACGTTAGGAGCGGAAAGTGCGTTTAAAAAAAATGGGCCAAGCGCTGACTTTCTACTGCACTCGACGTGATTTCCAACCGGCGCGGACGGCGAGCCCACGCCGTTCGGAACCGCGTCGGATTTAAAAGCTTCCTCCGGCCGTCCACGTCGAGCGCCGCGTGGGGGACACGTGCCATTTTGCTTTTTTTTTTCCCCCCGCTGCGTTTTTCCAGAGCCATGACAAATGTATTACTTGAATGTGGAGGTGATTTTTAGTTTTTTTTGTTGTAAAAGGCGATACAATTGATGCGAGTACATCATGTGACTAATGTGGCTCGGGATGCGACGAAAGGCGGTTTGATCCCGAGCAAAAGTGTGGTTGCTACTGATTCTGATGTGAAGACCAAATTGATCACTTGCAAGATACGGACGGAAACAAAGATGACTTTTTACGTTCAACAGCAAACGCATTGTTTTATTTTATTGTACACTGGCTTACCTACTAGACTACTGTAACATTTAAACTTTAATGATTGCGTGAGTGTTGCGGTGCGTACGTGCACGCGCTCACAATGAAACCCTTTTTTTTTTGGTTCTTTTATTAACTGGCCAACCCCTTAAAAAGCCTTAATTTTTTGGTCCTTGGACTTTTCCTCAAGCATGGTTTTAGTGAAAACCCCAAATCACCAGAAGGACGATGCTAAGAATACACAGACACGGCATTATTGTTTCTTTTGACCTTTCGGGTCTTTTTATTTGATTTGAATTGTATTGACTAGACAGAGTAATTCCTTAGTAGATTTGTTATGAGAAGCGAGAAAAGGAGTGATTAATTATCCAGTATCATTTAGCAATGTGCCATTGCTGAGCTGTAACATCTCCCCAAATTTCAATTTTGCAGTTAACTTAGGCCTGGGCGATAAATAGAGTTCTGAATCATTTAAAAAAAATAATTTGAGGGTTTGTTCTCACAAGCATTTATTCACTAGATCCTTACACAAAAAATTTGGTTGTATTGGTTTGTATTCGGGGGCTGACAGCACAAATAGGAGAGAAAACAAAATGGTATATAACACAGAGGTTTGCACTTTATTTACATTACTTTTGTTTGACATTTCATTTTTTTTTATACCCTTTATGGGACAAGTCAAAACTGAGTTTTTAATTTTCATGCCATATCGCCCAGCTCTAAGTTGACTATAATATGGGGTGTTCCAAAATAATTGACCCCATTTCGTAGGCCAATAATTTTGACATTTTTCGTTGGAATGACCTCAATTTTTTTACATCTTGTGTAGAAACCAACTACAAAACAAATTAGGACTTGGCACCTTTTTGCCCTCGCATGCGCGTTGTGCGTTTCCTGGTCGAAACTCGTCTGAATAAATCGTTCAGTCCTCGTAGATATAGTAGTTATACACGAAAGAGATGCGGCAAAAAAAGACGGTGCGCTACAATGATAAACAGCCTCTCATGTCATGGCCACCTGGCTTCGTCCCATATCGGAGTTTTAATGGTATTGCGAGCGAAATACTCGATCGAAATTTTCGTCGTAACACAAGCATGTTGTATGACGAGCATGTTTAGCAAAACCAAACTATGACCTGTTTAGTGCAGAGTTTTCATTGAGTTGAACGGCATTTCTTAACCTGAAAAGATAAAAATGCCAAACGTTACACACAAAAACTAGAAACGTTTCCACACAAACTGTGAAAAATTTGAGGTCATTCCAAAGACAATAGTGAAATTGATTGGCCTACGAAATGGGGTCCAACTTTTTTTGGAACACCCTGTTCATGATTGGAGTCCCGTCCCCCTTTCTGTTCTACAGCTGTGAAAAGGAAGACAGTCCATCACCCATGTTTTGTCATCTTTCAAAACAGATAAGAAGCGAGGGTGAGAGTTGTGCTACTCTTTTTGTAATATTGTAATAATAAAATAAAATTCTAATTTATGCTTTCATATGGGTCTGAGTTGCTGTGTGGACTCAATGCTTCATCCTTAAGTATATTGCACACACTTAGGTACAGGCATGCCACACTGGACTTGTTAAAAAAAATGATGTGCAGGCACCAAAACAAGCAATTTTACAGGCTAAAAACAAGTGAAATTTACTAATGAGTGTTCTCACACTGCAAGGTTGCTCATCTCCGTGGATTGGCGTCCTCTTCTGCTCCCTGCAAATAAACCTTGCCAGCTTCCCCCTGTGGAAAGAATTGGAAATGAAGACGTTTTTTTAATTCTGTTAAAAGTATGTCCTGGTTTTATATGTACTATATCAGTGGTGTGCCGTCAGGGCCTTCAAGGCCTTCTCTGTTGGCCTAAGAAATATTTGAATCATATATTATATTTTGTCCATCAATACTTGTTAAAATATTCCGAATCGTCTGTTAGCTTCCTTTCAATGCTTTCAGCCTAGGTTGCACTGTGATGCAGAGGTTCATTTGCCTGACTGCCATGCGGGCAAGTGCGGTTCGACTCATTTTCCCTTAAATCGAAGCAACCGTGTGTACTCAAGGGTTTCCAAAAACGACAAGGTAAGATGTGGCCACTTCATGGGGTAGAGGTTCACTCACCTGACTGCCATCTAGGCAGTTGGGGTTCGAATCCCAGTTCGGAATCATTTTTCCCTTCAATAGAAACAACCATGTGTAGTCAAGACTTTCCAATAATGACAATGTAGAGTGAGGCAACTTCATGGTGTAGAGGTTTGTTCACCTGACTGCCATGCGGGAAGGTGTGGTTCAAATCCCGGTTGGGAAACATTTTCCCTTGAATATTTCTATATATGTGTAGTCAACACTTTCCAATAATGACAGAGTTAAGTGTGATCACTGCATAGTGTAGAGGTTTGTTCACCTGACTGCAATGTAGGCAGCTGGGGTTCGAATCCCAGTTGAGAATCATTTTTCCCTTCAATAGAAACAACCATGTGTAGTCAAGACCTTCCAATAATCACTGGGTAAATTGTGGTCACTTCATGGCATAGAGGTTTGTTCACCTGACTGCCATGTGGGAAGGTGTGGTTCAAATCCTGGTTGGGAAACATTTTCCCTTGAATATTTCTATATATGTGTAGTCAACACTTTCCAATAATGACAGAGTTAAGTGTGATCACTGCATGGTGTAGAGGTTTGTTCACCTGACTGCCATGTGGGCAGCTGGGGTTCAAATCCTGGTGTTTGACTGATCACTACACTATGTTGTTCAGTACATTTTTTTCATTAAAATAAAGACTTAGTTCATTATACACAGCTCTGTATGATGACAATAAAGGCTTTTGAATTGATATAAAGGCGTAGCATCCCATAAGACTAGACTTTCATTTCAAACTATTATATCAAAAAAAAGTCGAGGGCGTTCCCTATTGACGTCACATTGGTGAGCCGGAAGTGAAACGGACCGGAAAAGACAATGGAAAAAAAGGGTTTTCGTTGACCTGTATGCTTTGTTTTGTTTGTAAACGTCTTTTCAGGTTTTTAATCGCAGGATCTAAACGGCCTAATTTGTGTCAGCTCCAACCAAGACACGTTTGTTAAAGGACATGAACAAAAGTCCACCAACAAGTTGTTGTTTTTTACGTTGGCTGATTTTTGTGTACTCGACGCATGCCGACCGAAAAGGTAAGAAATGCTCCCATTTTCTACATTGCAAGCTTCTATAAAGATATAGTAGTTGCACTTGCAGTCATAATATCTCCAAATCGAATTGCGTTTAGTGTTTTTTAATCGTTTCAAAGATCGCACAAGGACATTAAAGAAGACGGCTCAATGATGACTTTTCCAATTTGAAATTCCTTTATAGACCATTTGTCATAAAACGAAAATCCTAATTGTGGAAAGACACTCTCCAGTAATATTGGTGATATCTGACGACTTGATTTATTTATTTATTTTTGGTAATGACCATGTATAGTAAGGCTTTTTTTTCATAAAAGACATAGTATAGTAAACCTTTTTTTTCTTAAAAAAAACGACATAGTATAGAAAGGCTTTTGTGAATAAAAACGACCATGTATAGTAAGGCTTTTTTTTAATATAAAAACGACCATGGATAGAAAGGCGTTTTTAAAATAAAAAACGACCATGTATAGCAAGGCTTTTTTCGTCAAAAACGACATAGTATATATAGTAAGGCTTTTTTTTCGTAAAAAAATGACATAGTATAGTAAGGCTTTTAAAAAAAAAACTGACATAGTATGTATAGTAAGGTTTTTTTTTAATTTAAAAACGAAATAGTATAGTAAGGCTTATTTCTTAAAAAACGACATAGTATAGTAAGGCTTTTTTTAAACGACATAGTATATATAGTAAGGGTTTTTTTTCGTAAAAAATGACAGTATAGTAAGGCTTTTTTCTTTTTAAAAAACGACACGGTATAGTAAGGCTTTTTTTCATAAAGAACAAAATAATATAGTAAGGCTTATTTCTTTAAAAAACGACATAGTATAGTAAGGCTTTTTTTCCTAAAAATGACATAGTATAGTAAGGCTTTTTTCTTAAAAAAACGACATTGTATAGTAAAGCTTTTTTTTTTTTTCTTAAAAACGACATAGTATAGTTAGGCTTTTTTCTTTAAAAAATGACATAGTATAGTGAAGCTTTTTTCTTTAAAAAACAACATAGTATATATAGTAAGGCTTTTTTTCTTAAAAAAACGACATAGTATAGTAAGGCTTTTCTTCTTTAAAAACGACATGTATAGTACGGCTTTTTTCTTAAAAACGACATAGTATAGTAAGGCTTTTTTTCCGTTAAAAAATGAAGGCATTATTTATAAACAAGGCTTTATTTATAAAAAAATGACAGTATAGTAAGGCTTTTTTTCTTTAAAAAAACAACGTAGTATAGTAAGGCTTTTTTTCTTTAAAAACGACATAGTATAGTAAGGCTTTTCTTCTTTAAAAACGACATGGTATAGTACGGCTTTTTCTTAAAAACGACATAGTATAGTAAGGCTTTTTTTCCGTTAAAAAATGAAGGCATTATTTATAAACAAGGCTTTATTTATAAAAAAAATGACAGTATAGTAAGGCTTTTTTTCTTTAAAAAAACAACGTAGTATAGTAAGGCTTTTTTTCTTTAAAAACGACATAGTATAGTAAGGCTTTTTTTCTTAAAAAATGACATAGTAAGGCTTTTTTTCTTTAAAAAATGACATAGTAAGGCTTTTTTCTTTAAAAAATGACCATGTATAGTAAGGCTTTTTTCTTGTGGTCTCTCTGACAGGATGGAGTAGGTTTGGGACCACCTTGTGGATGAAGCGCCGCCCCGACCGGTCGCCTTCGTATTGGCTCGGTATGTGATCTCGCCTTGTTGCAGCGATCATAGTGCGTGTGCATAGCCATAAAAAACTTTTTAGAATGAAAAAAAATATTTCTTATAAATCAAAGTCAAGGTCACATAATAGAACTAGAGATACTTTGCTGTCAACTTTTATTTTTATTTTTTCAGATTAGTGACAAAGGCAAAAATGGATGACTTGTGGGATGGACAGTCTTCACACGAAAAGGTTTCCCAAACTGTGGAGAGCGAGGACGGACACCTGAAGACAAAAAAGTAAGTTTAAAAGACATTCATGTTGCTGTGCAGAAAATATTTCTTTTTTGTTTTTCTTAGACTCACCTGCGGATGGCGGTGACGTAGGATGTCGATTTCACCAGGTGGCTGACTTGGCCTCAATAGGAGAGCACAAACTTGCCATACAATAGGTAATCGGTTGGATTTCCCGCCTCCTCCAACTTGTCACTTTTCAGGTCAAATAAAAATCGAGTGGGCAGGACCATACTTTTTAGGGCGGTGGCTTATACACATAGTCATTTGAGTCGTGCGCCCTCCTACCGAAAATACTTGGCCTGTCCAAGTTTAGTGGGTGTGTGGGTGGGCCCCTTGGCGCACACAGTGGAGTATGCGCCTACCGCCGAGTGGAGGCTGGTTCGCGTCCCGCAGACGTACTCTTGGTGCCTCTCCCCGCCTTCGGCGGGGAGAGGCACCTGCGACATAAGAATAATTACCTTTTACTAAAAAAAACTTTAAACATTAAATTTTACATTTAATCATTACATCAAAATTAGTTAAAATAATTGGCCTAAAAAAATCAAAAGACACTGGCTACTATTAGGGAATTGGTTTGCACACTTAGCCAAATTCCTTGAGCGCCCTCTTACCGAAAATACTTAGCTGGTCGAAGTTTAGTGGGACGGTGGGAGGGCCCTTTACCACACACAGTAGAGCATGCGCCTACCGTCGAGCAGATGCTGGTTCGCGTCCCGCAGACGTACTCTTGGTGCCTCTCCCCGCCTTCGGCGGGGAGAGGCACCTGCGACATGAGACTAATTACCTTTTACTAAAAAAAACTTTAAAAAATAATTTTTACATTTAAACATTACATCAAAATTAGTTAAAAGAATTGGCCTAAAAAAAACAAAAGACACTGGCTATTGCTAGGATTTCAAATAAGCCACCCAAAAAGTTTTATTGGACACGACCATGCTGAGTAGGGAGGCGGCTTGCTCACTTAGCCAAATTAGTCGAGCGCCCTCTTGCAGAAAATACTAAGCCAGTCGAAGTTTAGTGGGAAGATGGGAGGGCTGTCACGGGGTGAGGCAAGCAGGCCTTGACTTGTCGGTCGGTCGGTCAGGTGCACCCCATTCTTCTCCTCCTGCTCTTCTTCCACGTTGTCCAATGCATCTTTCATGAAACAAAGACAATTATTTCTCAACACTGCCCAAGATGACAACATTTTTGTCCTACGACGCTAATATCTTTACAGGGGCGACACGGTTTTCAACCTGGCATGACGAAGGCGGTGGCGACGTGCATCTGTCCCAACTGCTCCTGCGGCCGGTCAGCGAGCTCTTCCCGACTGGACGCCGTGAATGACATAAAGGTCACGTGACCAAAGTTATGATGTTGACGGCGACGACGACAATCGGACTTACAGATCAGTGAGGATTTGCCATCCGGCAAAGTCGTCCGCCTGCATCTGCGGGAGCCGTCCAAAAGCATGACCATGTCAGCCTCCGCTCACTGGGGTGCCGGAGACTCCTGGATGAAGGCGCAATCCGGGGGGCGCCGGAGACTCCTGGATGAAGGCGCAATCCGGGGGGCGCCGGTACAAGTCTGTCAACAAACAGGGCAAGGCGTGAACTTGTGGGGAACATTTCCTCCATGCTGTAACTTTCATTCAACAAATATCTTGTACATACACGAGCCTTGTGAGGATGAGCCAGAAGCCAAGATTCATTAAGTATACAATAAAGTCAAATATGACTTATTGCTCAAATGCCACACAATGCAGGTTTTTGTATTTTTAAAGAAAATAGCCTTACTATACATGGTCTTTTTTATAAATAAAAGCCTTTTTTATGAATAAAGCCTTGTCATACATTGTGTCATGTTTTTACGAAAAAAGCCTTACTATACATGATCATTTTTTAAGAAAATATGCCTTACTATAATGGTCATTTTTTTAAAGAAACAAAGCCTTACTATACATGGTCATTTTTTAAGAAAATATGCCTTACTATACATGGTCATTTTTTAAAGAAAAAAAGGCTTACTATACATGGTCATTTTTTTAAGAAAAACGCTTTACTATACATGGTCGTTTTTTTAAAGAAATAAGCCTTACTATACTATGTTATTTTTTATGAATAAAACCTTGTTATACATTGCGTCATGTTTTTACAAAAAAGGCCTTACTATACTATGTCGTTTTTTAATAAAACATGCCTTACTATAAATGGTCATTTTTTTATCAGAAAGTATGCCTTACTCTACATGGTCGTTTTTTAAAGAAAAAAAGCCTTACTATACATGGTCTTTTTTTTTTTTTTTGAAAAACGCTTTACTATACATGGTCGTTTTTTTAAAGAAATAAGCCCTACTATACTATTTCGTTTTTAAGAAAAAAAGCCTTACTATACTACGTTGTTTTTTTAATTTAAAAAAGCCTTACTATACTATGTCGTTTTTGAAGAAAAAAAGCCTTACTATACTGTCCTATTTCGTTTTTTAAGAAAAAAGCCATACTATACTGTCGTTTTTTTAAATAAAAAAAGCTTTACTATACTCTGTCGTTTTTAAAGAAAAAAATCCTTACTATACTATGTCATTTTTTTAAAAGAAAAACAGCCTAACTATACTAAGTCATTTTTAAGAAAAAAAGCCTTACTATACTATGTCGTTTTTTTTAAGATAAAAAGCCTTAATATACTATGTCTTTTTTTACGAAAAAAGCCTTACTTTATATACTATGTCATTTTTTACTGAAAAAAAGCCTTACTATATATATACTATGTCGCTTTTGACGAAAAAAGCCTTACTATAGATGGTCGTTTTTTATTTTAAAAAAGCCTTTCTATATATGGTCGTTTTTATTCAAAAAAAGCCTTACTATACTATGTCGTTTTTTAAAAGAAAAAAAAGCCTTACTATACGATGTTGTTTTTTAAAGAAAAAAAAGCCTTTCTATACTATGTCGTTTTTTAAAGAAGAAAAAAAAGCTTTCCTAGACATGGTCATTACCAAAAATAAATAAATAAATCAAGTCGTCAGATATCACCAATATTACTGCAGAGTGTCTTTCCACAAGTAGGATTTTCGTTTTATGACAAATGGTCTATAAAGGAATTTCGAATTGCAAAAGTCATCATTGAGCCGTCTTCTTTTCTGTCCTTAAAAGTCATCATTGAGTCGTCTTCTTTTCTGTCCTTGTACGATCTTTGAAACGATTAAAAAAACACTAAACGCAATTCGATTTGGAGATATCATGACTGCAAGTGCAACTACTATATCTTTATAGAAGTTTGCAATGTAGAAAACGGGAGCATTTCTTACCTTTTCGGCATGCATCGAGTACACAAAAATCAGCCAACGTAAAAAACAACAACTTCTTGGTGGACTTCTTTCTGTTCATGTCCTTTAACAAACGTGTCTTGGTTGGAGCTGACACAAATTAGGCCGTTTAGATCATGCATTGTCTTTTCCGGTCCGTTTCACTTCCGGCTCACCAATGTGACGTCAATTCAGGGAACGCCCTCTACTTTTTATTTATTTATATACATAATAGTTTGAAATGAAAGCCTAGTCTTATGGGATGCTACGCCTTTATATCAAATCAAAAGCCTTTATTGTCATCATATTAAATAGAAATATCCCTTAAATAGAAACAACCATGTGTAGTCAAGACTTTCCAATAATGACAACATAATGTGTGGCCACTTCATAGTGTAGAGGTTTGTTCACCAGTTTGTGGCCTTGAAGGCCCTGACGGCACACCACTGCTATTTACTAATGAGTGTTCTCACACTGCAAGGTTGCTCATCTCCATAGATTGCCGTCCTCTTCTGCTGCCTGCAAATAAACCTTGCCATCTCCCCCCTGTGGAAAGAGTTGGAAATGAAGAGGTTTTCGAGTTGGTACCATGTCGTTATTTCCGTTTTTAATCATTTTAATTCTATGAAAAGTATGTCCTGGTTTTATATACTATGTATATTTAAAAAAAATCAAATATTGACATACACTAGCAATTAGAAATGAGAAAAACATGACATGGTAAAATAAAAGACTGCAATTTTGGAGTCATCCTAAAAAAATGCAACTGTATTGAAAACCTTTGTTTTTTCGAATGTGCGCTTTGTCGACCAGCCTCAGGACTCGATCCCAGTTTCCGGGGTCCTCGTGGATTTTCTCCAGGTGGACGTTCCATTTGTTCCAGTTGACCTCCTCCACTCTACCGCCGAAGGACGACGACACGTTCTCCGATGAGAGGAGCCAATCAGCAGCTGGGAGGAACGGAACGGAGCCTACCTGAAACAGCGACGGCGGTCTGGCTCGGAAGGCGTGCCCAGGTTTTTGTCCACCCCGGACCGGAGCCTCCGCCTGGCGAAAAGCGGCAATCTTTTCTCCATGTCCAGGATGGTGATCCCCCTCTGAAAAAAAACAAAGGATAGCGAAAACACGTCAGGCCCCCGAGCGGATCTCGGACGGCGACGGGTCCGACCTGCAGCTTCCAGATGCTGGCGCTCTCCATGGTGATCTTCTCCACCGTGCGGTTCATGAGGGCGATGAGCATGTTCAGCAGCAGGATGTAGGTGAGGATGATGTAGAAGATGAGCAGCACGTAGAAGACCTCCTTGTACTGGTAGTGATCGGTGAATTCCATGTCTCCCATGCCGATGGTGAACTTGAAGAGCTGCAAGGTGGTGTAGGAGATGTTTCGGAAGGTGGGCTTCACGCATTCCGCGTCCGGGTCCAGCGGGCCGAAAATGCGGCCCTTCTTGTCGCTGGCGTCGCTGGCGTTGCTGGCGTTCCTGGTGGGGGGCTCGATGAGCAGCGTGACCACCGCTGAAACGGGAGAAGATCTTGTAATGCTACTTCTAGTAGTTACAGTGGCGGGCCGTCAGGGGCCTCAAGGCCTTCTCTGCTGGCCTAAGAAATATCTGAATCATATATTATATTTTGTCCATCAATACTTATTGAATAATTCCAAATTGTCTGTTAGCTTCCTTTCATTGCTTTACCCCCTGGTTGCACTGCTTCCAGATGTGTGTTTTCATATTGAAGCATTTAACCAATCACATTTCAGCCATTATTTGTTGCCAGGATCAGAAATCTGCCTCAAGGCCTTCACAATCAGTTCTGCAGGCTCTGCTGCATTAAACAAGCGTCGATAAGACTGTTGCTTTAACCAATCAGATTTTGAGTTGGCAACAACACAATGCCTTCTAATATGGCTATATTAGAATATCTGAAAAGCTCCAGTGTTTGTATTTAATCACTAAATGCTACTAGGAAGTGGAGTTTACTCCATTTTAGAGCAATTTTTGCCGTTTTGCCATTGACGTCCATCGCTGTCTTTTCCCGATAAAATCACCCCCCGGCCTGGTTGTAATGTCTGAAAAGCTCCAGTATTTGTATTTAATCATTAAATGCTGCTAGGAAGTGGATTTTACCCGTTGAAGGCGCTACGAGAAAATACACGGACCGCCACTGAGTAGTTAGCATATTCGTTCAGGCATGTTGGTTATTTTTTGTGAGACCTAGACCTAGACCAAGAGCGAGTACCTGCTGAAAATCCAAAGAGGAAGACGACGTACACGAACAGGAAACGCAGGATATCACTGAGGATCATCTGCCAAGAGAAAAAAAAATGGGCGGAAGCTCAAAGTGGTTCTTTTCCGGTCCCGGTGCGCTCGCTCGCACCTTCTGGATCATGACGCTGTAGATGCCCATGTGTTTGCTGCCCCTGGCGAAGTAGAGCAGGTTGATCCAGCTGAGAGCCAGGCACAAGACCAGAAAGCCCAGATACTCCGGTCTCCCGGTGACGTAGAGTCCGGCCGCGGCCAGGAAGAGCAGCGCCTGGCCAAAGCTGAAAAGCCACAACGCAATCTTGTCCATCGTGTCTATCCATCAAATGGAATGAGAGGGACTTACAAAAGAATATCATAATATCCGTCAATCAGCAAGGTCTGCAGCTTGGGCCGTTTCCTCTTCATGTCTAATATCTAGAAGACGGCGCCGTTAGAGGAGCGAGCCATTTTTCAGGCCGCCAGAGCCGACATACCCCCATGAAGAAGAAATAGAAGTTTGCCACTGTTAGTAGTAGCTGGCCGGAGATATACAGGTAGCCCGTGGCGCTGTGCTCCAGCGGGAATGGCGTCTGGAAACAGAGCAAATCCAAAATAAAGCCAAAAATGGGTGATACGTATGCATATCTATATATGTAGAATTTAATGGTAATGATGAGTATAGTGTTGAAGCGGAGAAGTGCAACAGAATGTCGCTTTTTGTGCAGACCCTAATTCAAGGGTGTCAGACTTGGGTTGGTTCGTGGGCCGCATTAACGTCAACTCGGTTTCGTGTGGGCCAGACCATTTTAGATATAATATTTAGATTTTTTTTTAAATAAATGGATTAAAAGAACTGAATCAAAAGTCCTGAATATTCCGTTTTTTATAGGTCTAAAAAAAGGTTTATTGGAGCTTTTTTTCTTAGTAAGGGAAAATCTTTTAAACGATTTCAAAAGGAAAGCAATTTTTTCTTTATGTTCCATATTAAAGTGGAAAACAGAAAATATTTTTATATATTTTTAGATTTTGCAAAATGATTCTTGAACTAAAAACTGAAAAAAAAACATTAAAAATTGCAATTATTGATTTAAAAGGGAGAACATCAGGAAATATAATATACGGCTATAATCTTCATTTTCATTTGATCCTAAAACAGAAAGTCGGCACTCATGATTTACTTTCTCGGGCCGCGCAAAATGATGCGGGGGGCCAGATTTGGCCCACGGGCTACCACTTTGACACCTGTGCCCTAATTTGTTTCCAAACCAACAATGGTGACCTTTCCATCCTTCTTGTTGTAAGCAACTGCAGTGAAGATGAGCAGATAACAAAGGTAAACCAAGAAGTTGATCCCAAACATTTGGCCTGCAAAGCGCTTCCATTTGTCTTCCAGCAGCTGCCGCAGTGGTTCCGTCTGGAGCATTTCGTGGCGGTTCTGGGAACGGACAAAACACGGCGCTCAAACATACCAGCTCTCCAAATTATATTCATGAGAGAGAGTTTAATATCTAAATATCTACTGTTGAAACCAGCTCTCAAAATTATATTCACCCGGGCGACCAAACGTCCGGGCGACCAAACGTCCAGCGACCGAACGTCCGGCGACCAAACGTCCGGGCGACCAAACGTCCGGCGACCAAACGTCCGGACACGACTAAGCGGCAGAAAACGGGGCGGAGGACTTACGGGGATATCGCTACCGTAGACCAGTATCTCCAAGGTGGAGTTGCTGTCCACCGAGTCCAACGAGGCCAGGTCGTACAGGGAACTCTGGACCGGCCCGTAAACCCACTCGGTGAATTTTCGAGACAAATGTTTGGTGTGTCTCTCTTGGAACTCTCGCTTCAGGATGTGGGCGAAGAGCTGCCGAGACATTTCCTCCGTTACTCTCGGCGTCATCGGACCCGAAAGGGCTCCGTCGTGCCGTCGGCGGCGAGCAACGCACCCCGCTTTTCCCCGTCTTGGCGGCCAGTTTGAGAGGCGTCAGCCCGGTGTTGTTTTCGATCTCCTCCAGGTTGAGTTTGGGTCTCAGTCGCGCCGATACGGTCAGGACCAGGTCATACATGGCGCTGACGAATAAGTCCGTGTTCTCCTCGGTGTTGTCGGCCGCCACCACCAGGGCGTGCAGCACCGTGTTGCCCTGGGAATCGGTGGCGTTGGGCGAGGCCGGGTGGTACTGGTTGTCCAGGAGGAACTCCACCACGTCTGGTTGGTTGGTGCACGCTGCCAAGGAAAGGGGAAGCTCGCCTGGGGACCAAAATAAAAGAGTAAGAACATGTATGAGAGCAGCAGAGTTATTCAAATGAGAATTTATAGTAAGGCTATTTTTTTAAAAAGTAAGGCTTTTTTCCTTAAAGACCATGTATAGTAACGTTATTTTCCTAAAAAAAAGACCGTGTATAGTAAGGGTTTTTTCTTAAAAAACGACCATGTATATAGTAAGGCTTTTTTTTTGTTCAAAAAAGGACCATGTATAGTAAGGCTATTTTAAAATAAAAGACCATGTATAGTAACGCTATTTTCCTAAAAAATAAATAAATAAAGACCATATATAGTAAGGCTTTTTTTCATTCGGAAAATGACCATGTATAGTTAGGCTATTTTAAAATAAAAGACAATGTATAGTAATGCTATTTTCTTAAAAAATAAAAAAATAAAAAGACCATGTATAGTAAAGGTTTTTTTTCTTAAAAAACAACCATGTATAGTAAGGCTTTTTTTGTTCAAAAAATGACCATGTATAGTAAGGCTATTTTAAAATAAAAGACCATGTATAGTAAGGCTATTTTAAAATAAAAGACCATGTATAGTAACGCTATTTTCTTAAAAAAAAAATTTTTTTTTTAAAAGACCATGTATAGTAAGGCTTTTTTTCGTTCAAAAAATGACCATGTATAGTAAGGCTTTTTTTCCTTAAATAAAAGGACCATCTATAAAAGTAAGGTTATTTTTCTTCAAAAAACAAAGCAAAAACAAAAGACTATGTATACAGTAAGACTTTTGTTTATTTTTTTTTTTAAAGTCCATCTATAGTAAAGCTATTTTTCGCATCTAAAAAAAAACTGTCCATGTATCATGTATATATACCACTTATCTACATAAGGCCTCGCTAACTCATTCACTGCCATTGACAGTGAGAGATCAATTTAATTGCTTCTTGAATGTAAGTGTTCATTTGACAAACTCCGGTGAAAGTGAAAAGTGGAGTCCGGCGCACTCACCAAAGTAGAAGTTTGGCCCGTCGTGCGGCTGGAAGAATTTGCCCGAAGCCTTAGCGTGGACGTCGGCTCCTTTGCAGAGCAGAAGCTTGACGTAGCTGAGGCTCCTTCGCTCTATGGCGATGTGCAGTGCCGTCTGCCCTGTTTACCGTCGGCGAAAAACATTGCTACAATGGATGCAAAATGAATGCTTGGCGGAGTATGCAAACTGACCTTTGTAATACTTGTCGGTGTAAGCCGCGTTGACAAACTCTTTAATGTCACCCGTCCTCTCTGAGACGTCGATGAGGAATTCGACGGTGGGATTTTTGCCATCTCGGAGGTGGAGCAGGGCCTTCATCAGAGCCGTTTTCCCGTACGACTGGTCTGCGGGACAAACATTTTTTTATGGGTCAAACTGGGAGGACAGGCTGTCTTACATGATCATTTTTTTGAACGAAAAAAAGCCTTACTATACATGGTCTTTTTATTTATTTATTGGAAAATAGCGTTACTATAGTATATGGTCTTTAAGGAAAAAAGCCTAACTAAACATGGACTTTTTTTAAATAGCCTATACATGTTCATTTTTTGAACGAAATAAAAGCCTTACCATACATGGTCATTTTTTATAGGAAAATAGCGTTACTATATATATGGTCTATAAGGTAAAAAGCCTTACTAAACATGGACTTTTTTTAAATAGCCTTACTATACATGGTCATTTTTTGAACGAAAAAAAAAGCCTTACTATACATGGTCTTTTTTAAAGAAAATAAGCCTTACCATAAATGGTCTTTTTTTAAAGAAAAAAAGCCTTACTATACATGGTCTTTTTTAAAAGAAAAAAAGCCTTACTGTACATTGTCTTTTTTTAAGGAAAAAGCCTTGGCGTCTTTTTTTTGGGGGGGAATAGCGTTACTATACATAGTCTTTTTTTTAAATAGCCTTACTATACATGGTCATTTTTTAACGAAAAAAAAAGCCTTACTATATACATGGTCTTTTTTTTAAGGAAAAAAGCCTTGCCGTCTTTTTGGGGGGGGGGGATAGCGTTACTATACATAGTCTTTTTTTTTTTAAATAGCCTTACTATACATGGTCATTTTTTGAACGAAAAAAAAGCCTTACTATACATGGTCTTTTTTTTAAAAGGAAAACACCCTTACTATACGTGATCAATTTTTTTTAACAAATAAAAGCTTATTTTTTTAAAGAGAACTACCCTAACATTTCATTGAGTTATAAATGTATTAGTTAATGATATAGTTATATCTTTAAAACTACAATAATGGTTGATGATTAAAAAAAAAGAATTGATTTCTTTCCCAAGTATGTGGCTTTTGTCTTGTTGTTGGCAACGGCATTAATGTATCCCAAAAATAGATGGAAATAGAGAAGTGTTTGCGTTGACACTCACACAGAGAGTCGCTGAGTTTCTTCATGTTTTGGTGCAAGTAGTGGTAAAGGCCTTCCAAGCTGTGGACGTCTCCTCCGGCCGCCGCTTCGAACAGCCTATCGATGTCAAACGTCCCACTGTCCCGCTGGTTCTTGTCCCCATCCACACCTCGGATCCCTCTGGAAACACACACACAAAAATAAAAAAAATAAAAAATGACATTTCCCTCCTTTTTCCTGTAGAAACAAAAAGCTACTGTAAAAGACCCACTTATCAAAATTGAGGTTGAAGCGTATTTGAGGTTGGCTCTCCTCCATTTCCTCCTGGTAGTCGGTGTCCATGGGCGCTTTGGGGGCCCGCTGGGCCGCGCTCAGAACCGAGTCCAGCACGTCTTGTTTAGGTGATTTGCGGCGACATTTTTCTGCCTCCGTCCTGTCGTCGGCCTCCAAAGCGAAGCCGGGTCTCTCCGATTTCTTCATCTGCAGATAGAAAAGCTTTTATACTTACTTTGTATTCAAGTTTCGAGAGAGAAGAGTCATGTTTATTACACAACGAAAATAACTGATCATCACATAAATGTCATTTTAATTGATCACATGTATGAAAAGTAGTCCCCTACACTAAAGGCTTAATATTTTTAACTGTTATTAAACGTTCATTTTGTTGCCATTTTTATATCCGGAACACTGTAAGTTAAATATTACTCTTAGATATGGTCATTCTACCCAGAAAATTGTGCGTTTTTTAATTTAATTTTTATTTTTTTAACAAAACGGTCTCATTTTCATGTATTCTCTGCTTTTTTTTACTGGGTCAGATTCTTTAGGAATGTGGGAAAAGCATCCAACGACATGACCATGAGCACAAGAAATCACCTCTGCAGCAGACATGTGATGTTTGTCTGCCACTGACTAACAAAGACTTTTTTTATTTAAAAAAAGGGGGAAAAAAAGAAAAGAATGCGGTATTCTATTGCAATCGATGAAGTCAAATGAATGGGAAATGTTAAGAGCCCACACAACAACTGTGATTAAAATAAAATAAAAAGCTTGTGTAAACGAAAATAGGAAGTCGTATATTTTATTTAAAAAAAAAAAAGGAATAGATGACTTGGCATGGAAACTGAGAGGCGCATTAGAGGAAGAAGGAAATGCAGCCAACTTGCATCTATGCTTATTTATTTATTGGATTGGATTGGATTGGATTGGATAACTTTATTCATCCCGTATTCGGGAAATTTCATTGTGACAGTAGCAAGAAAAGGCATAGTTATAGGTTAGACAGTACAGTCGCAAAGGCCGCAGAACAACAAAGCAAAAGCAAAGTGAATGGGATCATTAAAAATCACCAAATCATTAAGACAGAAAAGCAGCAAAAACACAAAAACGAGCTACGAGTTTCGGTAGCAAAAACGGATAGACTCAAAAAGATGCAAAGTTGGACAAAAACTGGAACCACACACAGGTAGTCTTCCACAAGATGGGGAGCTTCTGCAGATAGGAACCATAAACAGACTATGAACTAAACTTGACAAATCACTTACTGTTTTCAATCATACAATCATTGAAATGACTGGGCTTTAACAATAAAAATTCCCATTCGAGAGACATTCATGGAGCAAAAGTGTGCTTTGCATGAAAATAAAAAAAAACTATGGTCCAGTTTGTTCGCATATAATAAGATGACATGAGCAATTTGACCTGAGGACAGCACTGAATCTGAATATTTTGAAAAGAAAAAATCCAAATGGACTCACCACAGCGATCCCACGGGGGTTGTTTTCTGATACCAACACATGAAAAACAGAGAAAAATTAAAAAGAAATCCAAAATGAGATGGCTTGGGCGTGTATTGTCTGCTGAGATGGAGACTGGCGTCATACCAGACAAGAGGAGCATGAGGAGGAGGAGTTTGCGAGCCGCCGCCCTGGAGAATATCGCAGCACTTTAATTTAGCGCTCGACAGGAAGCCGTATTGACCGGCCGTGCACACGCACGCTCACATTTATGGGATGGAAGTAGGGTTTCAAATCAAGCAGGCACAAATGTATTTCCTATATGGGACAAGTGAGAAGAAGAAAAAACACAAACAAACATGTGAACATCACATTTTGGTTCAAGTAGACCATAATATTAACATGAGATATAATTTGTTTGTTTTTTAATAATTTTAATCTTTAGATATATATATTTTTGGGAATAAATATAATTCTTAATTGATCAAATGTCCATCAAGACATTAAATAAAGCACAGGAGCAGACTTCTGCCTAAGCAGCCAAATTCAAAGCATCATTATATCATTTGTCATTTTGTGTATTTGAGTCGAATAGGCTCATTTGTGATCAAGTGATTGCAAAATTCCATTTCTTTGACCTCATGACATTAAAATTGAGTCTGTATCCGTTTTTGCTACCGCAACCAAAATGGCGCCGTTCAAGTGGCAGCCGGTGGCGGTAGCTCCGTCCACTCTTGCTCGTTTTGTGCTTTTTTTGCTGCTTTTCTGTCTTAATGATTTGATTTGGTGATTCTTAACGATCCCATTTACTTTGATTTGTACTTTGTGCTTTTGCTTTGTTGTTCTTCGGCCTTTGCGACTGTACTGTCTAACCTATAACTATGCCTTTTCTTGCTACTGTCACAATGAAATTTCCCGAATACGGGATGAATAAAGTTATCCAATCCAATCCAAATGGTAGACATTCGTTCATATGATCTAAGGCTTAAACTTATTGTTGAAAAACTGTGCTTGAAAGTATCCTGTATATTTTTGTACTGTAGTATTGTTGAGTTTCAGTTCATCTTGAGTTTGTTTGTGGCGACCACTGACCATGCGTAAAATGTTCTACCAAGTAATGTGGGCACACTTTGTGTGATGACAGACAACTTCCTGTCTCAAGCTGTTTTTAAGACATCAGCAATGACAGGATTGCTTAACCACTGCACACCAAAAATGCTTTTTGAGCTGAAAAATGGTCATTAGGACATAGTATTGACAAGTTGACCTGGGAGATAAATTGATTTTATTATTCATATTTCAAATAATGAATTCATGACTTTTGCTCAACATTGAACAGTAACATGATGACATTAATGTTTGTGGAATGTAGGAGATCAATATTGTGTCATGGAAGCTTGCTTTTTAAGAGCTCCACAGATTTTCTATGGGGTTTGGGTCAGGGGAATTGCTGGCCAGTCAAGCACAGTAGCAAAATAGTCATTAAAGCAGCTTTTGGTTAAACATTTTTTTAAAAATCAGTGTGTAATAAACAGTCCAGTACACAAGTTTCACTTCCTGAATTGACTTAGAAAAAGATATCGAATATATATTGTTTTCCGTGAAATTCACATTTTATAAGGTGCATTTCCTTTTGGCCAATCGTCTTCTCATTTCACGGTAGAAGAAGCCTCGTGGGCGGCTCCAATTCGATCACAGAGGACCAACGCGACGCCAACGGCCGAGTCTGCATTCTGTCCGTATACCGCCGGCACGTCAAACACCCTCTTGACTTCCTGTCTCAGCACCTCATTACGTGCCAGGGCGCTCCCGCTGCCCACTATCCTGCGGACCCCCGCCTTCTGCAGGCGCTCAGGGGGCATCATGGAGGCCAGGTTCTCCAGAATCCCACGGCAGAGCGCTCTGGTGACGTGGCCCAGAGAGATGTTGCGGGCGGAGATGTTGGTCACCTGACCCAGAGCGAAAGGCTGGTGCCTCTCGCCAAGGATGGTGGGAGTCACGGCGAGTTCGCTGCTTTCTTGGTTTAGAGCGCAAGCGATCACCTTCTCATATAAAGACTGGTCGCTTAGCTCCACACCTGTGATAAAGGGAAGATCTCCTACCCTAAACTCTTCCCCTGATGGAGTGGGTGACACCGTTGAGAAAAATTACATACCGAGCTCTTTCATCCAGCCGGTCAGCATGTCCACAAAAGTGGCCAGCGCGTTTCCTCCATTTAACGACGCCGCCACCGCCAAGTACGAGCGGCCAAAGTACGGGAAGAATGCGACGGGGGAATCGGGCTGAGGAGAGTCGGGAGGTTTGAAGTCAGCTGGCATGGCGAAGCTCAGTTGGGCTGAGGTGCTTATGTTAAGAACTAGTGTTAGGAGCACACAACATGCCGTCAAATTAAGGGTAAGACTAATTCAATACAAACAGCCAGCGACTTTAAAATGATAGCCAACCATATTTTGGACAGAAGCCATTCTCAAAAAGTGACAGAAAATGCTTAGTAAAATGAAATTTTGGTTGTGATGTCACAACCAAAATTGGAAGAAAACCACATTCCTTAATGTAATGTTTTAGATGGGGTATTCGGCCGTTTGGTCGCCCGGAAGGTTATTGATAATTACCATTTAAATCGTTGCTCAAATTCCCTAAATACAAACTGCGAATTATTATTTAGTCATACTTAATGCCCTATTAATTATTAGGCTAAAGAAAAGCTCCACATTTCACTTACTTTTATTGTATTTTGTTGGAGAACTTGTTAAGACCCTGACTGATGTAGCTTCTTAAAGGGACAACTCATGTACATACAAACTCTTCTACACTCACACGTCGGCTCAGTGAAACTGCTCAGGGCCATTGTTGGCTTTTATTGATGCATAGACCGTGTTGTTTTACCTTGTTTTGTCGCCGGTCTTTTGGTCGCCCGTTGTCGCGGTCCGGGCGACCAAAAGACCGGCGACCAAACGACCGCACATGTTTAGATGGAATACCAAAGAGATGGTATGTAAAGAAAGCCAGCTTTGGATGTCAAATTCTTTTTCTACATATAAAAATGATATTGGTGCACCATTCCATAGCACTTTTAACATGCGAGGCAAGGCAAGTTTTAGGCTGAGGTAGGTGTGGCATTGCCGAAATGCCGTGTCCTTTAAAGACTCCCCGATTCACCTGCGTCTGTCTGCGCGCTCAGACATGAGTAGACGGCACACTGGAAATCCCCCAGGGCAGCCCCTACCGGCGTCCCCGCGGGGACGCCGTGCCAGTCGGTGAGCGTGCGGCCCGCCAACTCACCGGAATGGGCGCACCCGGGAAGCAGGTGCAAAGGGAAGCCGGCGTCGGTCAGACTACAACGTGCACAGACGCAATTGTTAAGTGGAACACTTCACATGCTTCGAGCACCCAAAGCAAAATTACAAATCCACACGTACATGTCCACATTCCACTGGTTAGATGACGTGTTATAGAAACCCCAACTGGCTGCATTCTGAGGCGTCATGAGACATTTGTCTAAGCCACACAACGAGGACACGACATAGTCCTGGATGGTACCCGCCACGGTAAAGCCCTTTAAGAACGCCGGCCTGCGGGAGAACCGCGGTTTCGTAAACTGCATCAATAACAGCCACGTACTGGGTTTCCGTTTGGCTCACCTGTGTTTCATGTACCAAAAGATTGTCGCGCAGCCGAATCCTGTCGCCACGCTGAGGTGCGAGTCCGGTTTCGGAAGAGAGGACAGGAACTTTTCGTCGCAGCGGCCATCTTGCCAGGTGATCAGATGACTGAATTTGCCTTTGGACCAATCGCAACCTGCAAGCAAGGGAACAAAATAATCATAATTAAACATCTGTTTGCTCAAAGAGGAGTTCAATATTTGGCAACGGAATAATTTGCCGCTTTACTGAATGTCATCAATGCATGTCAATCAAATGAAAAACAGTAAGCGCAATGAGGGAGCATTCTTCTTATGTATCATTTTTACACCATTGCATGGAATTGTTCATCATGTTCCATCAGAATCCCCAAAGTAAAATAATTTCTAACCAATTAGTGAGGTTTTGTAGCAAAATGCAGTGTTTCCAAGGTTTGGATGGGACAAATTCCAATTTTGTCAGATTAATTTTTAACCTTTGCCCATGTTCAACTACAATTACTATTGACAGGTTCTCGAGGTGATCTGCCTCCGGATAAGCTTGATTTTCCAGTTTATTAACATTTTATGAAGACAACCCCATAAAAATGAAGGAACAAAAAAAGCGCAACATCAACATAATAGTGTTCTATACCTCTCTCTGAATTCCAGAACAAAACCCCGTGCATCTGTCCCGAAACCCCTATTCTCCCCACATGTTGCATTTTGTCCCTAGGAAGAAGATCAATGCACCGGTCCAAAGTGTCCAGAATACGGCCGGTATCCTGCTCCTTTGCCTGTACATATATGAAAGATTCCCCGAAAATAATAATAGTAAATAAAGATGACGCTGACGCGTTTACGGGGCGTGAGCTAGAGGTACAGATCAGCTGCAAACATACCTTTATCCCATTAGAATCGGCAATGTCAGATGCAGTTGGTAAAGTCTGGCTTGCAATGACACTCCTTGAGTGGCATTCTAATAAAACTGCTTTAATCGAGGTAGTCCCCAAATCTACCCCGAGTGTGTACGTATTCATGGCAGCAAACAAATAATACTGCAACTACAACTGAATGCACTGAACATTGCACTTCTTCTTCGGTGCTTGGCGCAATTCCAAGTCAAGCGCACTGCTGCATCTACATTGAATTACTCGTTCACTACGTCTTGATATCACATTTCAAAAACACACGAACATATAATATATAAATGAACCCTCTATTATCAGTTGATAACACGATTGAAAGCTTTGCAAAACCGTAAAAAAAATCCTACATTTTACTGTAACGTGAAGGCACCATTATCAATGGGAGACAATCGTTATCATTTGTCGGCCATTTTGTTACAGTGCCATTCGAAAAAAAATGTTGTGATCGAGCGAATTCTGAGAAATATCTATGTATTTTCAAACGATGTTCAAGCCGCACTAAATTATCTGCTGATTTAAAAATGACGAATAAAAAACTATGTATTTTAATGCTACATGTAGTCGGAATAATAGCCATATTAATACGAGTTATTATAAAGCAAACCGTTTGAAAATGCAGGGTTAAGCGTATTTTAGTAAGAAAAAAATCAATCACCTTATGTATGCTGCAAGAGAGCCTAGCTGGGAAGTTTACTGCTTCAAAATGGCCACCAATCAACGCTTCTGAGTCCACTTTGCGCATCTAACGCTTTAAACATATCTATTTTTTATGACTACTCTCCGGTTCCCACAATGCATTTCCCATAGCATGGTCGGGGACTAATTGTCAAGGACTCCCTTTACAAAAAATAAAAAATAAAGAATGACTTTCCGTCGCCGCTTTCACTAACATTTTCCGTGTTCAACGTAACGTTTTACACGCGATGCATTTGTGATCACGCTGTGAGGAGCAGAATAAGGCCTTCGTTCTCCCTTCCGGTAAGATTCACAAGGCTCGTTAGATTGAACATGAACGCAGCAGTAAGTAACATTTTACGTTAGCAAAGCTAGATAATATTGAATTTCGCTGGAAAATCGAAATCGCACTGCGTTATTGTCATTTTTCCATAACCACACAAACCTTTTTGACTTGTTCTGCTGAGCATCCGTGTAGTCAGGTGTTAGACAATTTAGATGTAATTACGAATTTCGAATCCATCTGTTGTAAAGCTAACGGCGTCCGATGACTTCCGGCGCTTGTCATTTCGTCATCAGCACACAATAAAAATAAGTTTAAAAAAAAACCTGTCAAATATTATTTTATTGTGAATAGAGAACCATTATTTGTATTTTTATTGAGTAAATAAAATTAGGTTAGTTTAAAAGAAAAAAATAATTAATATGGATAAACATTGAGACACTGGTTATGTCCCCCAAAAGCACTGCATTTTTTTTTTCAATTTATAGTAAGGGATCTAGCTAATAATGGTCTATGAGTGCCCAATGAAATGATGGTTTTTCTTTAATGAGAGTTGTTTTTACATTGTCTTTTGTGTAGAACCTCCCCGTGAGCCACGATCCAAACCAAGATGGCAGGTGTAGTAGCCAAGCGAGAGGGGCCACAGTTTATCAGCGAAGTGGCGGTGAGGGGCAACGCCGCCATGCTCGACTACTGCCGCACCTCCGTGTCGGCGCTGTCCGGAGCGACCGCCGGCATCCTGGGCCTGACGGGACTGTACGGCTTCATTTTTTACTTTTTGGCTTCCTTCCTGCTCTCCTTGCTGCTCATCCTCAAGGCCGGCCGACGATGGAACAAGTGTTTTAAATCCAGACGGCTGCTCTTCACCGGGGGTCTAGTCGGCGGTCTTTTCACCTACGTCCTGTTCTGGACTTTTCTCTACGGAATGGTGCACGTATATTAAATTGATCACACTTCTCCTTCAACTCGTTACATTTAATTTGAGCTGTAGTTGAGCCAAAATCCTAGATTTTTATGCTAATCCATTACGACCTGCTGAGACAACGTCCATTTTTCCTTCCCACGCACTAAACATTGCCTTTTATTGACAACCGGGACTCTTCAGTTTGTTATCCTACCTAGGATTTCTATTATTTGGATTGTAGTGTAATAAAAACTGTAGCACATGACATCCTAAACAAGGTGTAACTTGATTTGACACTTTACTGTACAGGACTTGTTACCAATACATAGAAATGTGATTACTGATTGGAATAAATAACTCTGTACTTATTTGTATTTGTCATTTTATTTCATTTTTTTTCACCTAAATACTGTCACTTTTCAACAATAAGACCTTTCAAATAAATAGGAATACACTCACATGGTAACAGTAACAATCCAATGTGAATCAAAGCAATAAGATAATCGGGTACTTTATGTCTAATGAAATAACGCTTAGGTTTATTTTCTTAGGAAATATTTCACTTGAGGCATGTTTTGGCAACTAATATATTTATGTGCAATATAAGCAATTATTAAAAAAAATAATTTAGCTAGCAACGAGTTTGCCTTCTGCTCATAGTTGGGATGAGCTCCAGCACCCTTGCAACCCTCCTGCGGGAAAGAAGATAAATGACTATCTCGCTGGTTCATTTGCGGCCCCCCTCCCACTTCTAACGGTCTGGACGTCTACTCGTGATAAACGCCTTGGAATTGTTATCAGAAAGACAAAAAAAAGAAGAGCCGCGGGATTGGACGTCGTCTCTCGAGGCGCCATTTTGAGTTGGGGTTCACTCACCAGCCAATCACCCACCAGGTTTTTTTTCCCATGGGTCTGTCTTTACGCAGCGGGTGACTGGTCACCCTGCCCTCGTGGCAAATGTCAGTAAAGTGGTCAGTCGGTTTCAATTGCGAGACGCGAACGAGATGTGATGCTTGGCTTCGGCACCCTGCGGAGAGAGGGCAGAAGCGTACCGCTGGCCCGTGTTGCGCGGAATGGTGGGACCCCGCTTGTCCTCGCCCGGCTCCCCCGTAACCCCCGTGGCTTCGATGTCCTCTTTGGTGTTGTTGTCGGCCTCTGTTTCTAATTTCCTAGATTTCCTCAACCTATCCCGTGTCTTCTTCTCCCTGATGGAGTTCCGTTCTTTCCTGTAAAATATGAAAATTGGAGTCACAATAAATTGGCTCAAAGTGTGAGCCAGTGGTTTTTTTTAAATACAGTATGATAATAATTCTGATGCTAACTAACTAATAATACTATTTTGGATTGTCCAAGAAATGAGATTCTGATTGGTGACTATACCCAGATGATTATATTGGCATAATAATGAGTGAAAATAGCATACTTTGAAAAATATGGTAATCACTGTGTACATCATACTTGAAATTGATGATCTCAAATTTCTTGTTTCGATAGAAGGAGCTGGTGTTCATCATGTATAGCAAGATCATGTCGCACACAAAAGCCCCCTAAAAAAACAATTCCATACTTTTTAAACACTGTTTGTAAAAATCTCAATATATTTGAATTGATCCGCAGCAATAAAGAGAACTCACAATTCCTAGAAGAGCAACTCCAGAACCAATAGCAATAATTGTGGGAATAATATTGAATTTCCCAGCCTGCAAGGTGAACAAAAAAAAGACACAAAATTCAGTGCAGACTATTTCTGGAATCCTTTTTTTGTCCTAAATTTCAGGAATTACAGCTACTACCTGGCCATTGATCATGATGTCAAAACGAATCCCATATACTTTATACAATGTGCGAAAAGTTTCCCCCTTTTGATCCTTGTAGTATTTGGCGTATCTGGGAGACAACAATTAGTGAAAAACTAGAATATTCCCAATAATATTGAAATGGCATACCTGAAGTTATATCCCGATGTGACAGAGTTGTTCAGGTTGAGGTCCAGACGGGTGAAAGTATATTCTGGATTACATTTAGAGTAATCTTTATCCAAATCACAGTACCACTCAATTAGGATGCCAACAGAGCCACCCTGGTGGGGAAAAAATGACAATAACCGAAAAAAGATATCAGCTTTACCGATATGGCTTACATTCCTTTTCTATTGTCTGTGAAATAAGTATTGAAATAGGACTCTAAATTGTTAAAGTCTTGCCACTTTTGGGTCCCAATCCAACCAGTTGATAAACAACTGCAATGGTTACTACTACTACCTTGGTGGCCATGTCTTGGAAATCGTTTCCGGTCCAGCTGACCAAATCCCCGAGTCGAAAAATGGGACAGTAAGGATGGTCGGCGTGATCGTAGGAGCATCTTTTCAAGTAACCGTCATCGGCGTTGTCGAGAACGTTGGACCTGCCGAAGTCAAGACAGCCATTGTGACAAGTACTTCCAACACAAAGCTCCTCCTCCACTGCAAGATTTGTACAAGAAAAATCCAACACTGATCAACAAGGGCTGGCTCTAGAGGTGACTGTGTAGTTCCCTTCAAAAAGAGGGAATTCAGCCAATACCAATTAACGTACGTGAACTCCCATCTCTGAACCTCTTAGCCAATCATCTTAGAGCATAACTGTTAGACCAACAACATTGCGATCACAACAGTTTAAAACTTTGCTACGTGTGTGTGTCTAGTATGTGTTATCATTTGTCTCCAACCTACACAAGGGACTAAAAATGGAAATTAGCCCTCGACTACAATTTTACATGGAATAATCCCTCGAATATCGTGGTTAATCTAGACCAGACATGGCCGCGATAATCTAAAAATCGTGCAGTAGGGTCACCCCTATTATAACTTTTTTATTTTGTCTTCAGTGCTTAGTAAAATTAGCAAGAGTGGCTTCCGCTTACGAGTTTCAGCGTGGATTTTCACATTTTTATGAACTTTAAAAAATTATAATAGTGGGAAAAATATCGCAAAGTAGTGAATTCGCAATGAGTGAAGATGCGATAATCCAGGAATTACTGTATTTGGATTGGATAACTTTATTCATCCCGTATTCGGGAAATTTCATTGTCACAGTAGCAAGATATGTTCATTAACATGAATATAAATATGTTCATTAATATGTGCTGTCCCTTATTAAATAAATCGAATCGGCACCTAATGGACATCATTGTCACACTGCCTTCCACTGAGGCAAAGGATAGAATTAAAAATATTGTAGCCTGTCTTAAAAAAAAAATAACATGGCCTACTGTATTTATTTTCATCTCTTGATTGCATCTGTCTGATTTCCAAGTGAGGTAAGGCACCTTGCGTCAAAAAGTGCTACACAAATCACTTTACGTTACCTTTCTGTTTAAAAAAAAAAGAGGGGTAGTGAGTCCATCTCGTTGGACACCTGTCCACGCTCAGGCTTTCCGTCAAGGGCATCTGGCATGACGCTGTCTCACCGAGCGCGACGCGCCGGCCGTATTAATAGAAGGCTCTCTGCTCTGAAAAGCTATTTAAAACATCCTCGGGCCGCATGGTTTTCTCAGCCCACTTGCTGAACGATGGAAAAGGGAGCCGGCTTGCGAGCAAGTGCGCGTCAATATTGACCACCACCTGCGGACACTTACTTGGAGAATTCAAACTTGGGGAAGCGGATGAAGTTTTTGATGTAAACAGTGAAGTTCTCCGCTTGGCTCAGTAAGGGCTCTCTGAGGGGGGGCAACAGGGGAAGCGGAACAGTTGCTTCATACGTATCTGTAAAAAATAGATGGTGTGAAAATGTCTGGAGGCACTCACGAGGGTCTCTTGCTGGATTCTACGGGACACCAGGCGTGGATTTCGCAGGTCCCGGTGCTGTTTATGCACATGCCTGTTTTCATTCCTGATGGAGAGAGCAAAGATTCTTGGCATGTTTGGGATTAAAGTGCTGATTTTGAAAGGATTATGCTGGGAAATGCTGATGAATGAAAAATCTTATTAAGTGGATAATTATAGATTCGGCTTATCTTACAAATATTAAGCATAATAATAGTTTACCATGGTCCTTTTTTGAAATCACTGACAGTCTTAGCGTAGGTGTCCTTCAAAAAGTAGTATTTTTTTAAGTGAACTGAACAAATATTGACGTAAATACTTCTCACCATGTCCTGCTATGACGGTCTCTCCCTCGATGCAGTCTTCATCGCTAAGACATTGGCCGTCTGGTATTTTGGAACTCTGTGATTTGGAGAAGAAAAAAAGACAATTTGATTGCTGGAAATGTCATAGCGATTTATTTCCTGAAGAGAATTAGCTGATATATTGGTCTCACTACAGGAAATGTATTAGAAATATATCTTGTGGTTACTACTTTCTGTAACAGTTTAAAATAAGACTAATACACCTCTCAAACTGACCCCCAAAAAATCTATTATTGAATTAGTTTATCACTAGTAAACATCCAATCCATCTGAAATGAGAACATTGGTTCATTCGCTGCCACCCTCCCTATTCAAATGAATTGGACATCTCGCACTCACCTCTGCACAGAAACCCAGCCTCTGATTGGGCGTCTCAATGTAATTTGTGACCACGAAGAAAACTTGTTCGCCCTGTACAATACAATTAAGGGATGTTAGTCATTCTGACCACCAAAGAAAAGGTTAAATGAATTACGCGGTGGAAAAGATCAATGCCGTTAAATCGAATGGACATCCGAGCGAGCGATAATCTTTGATGACAAGAAGCTCATTGATGAAGGTTGTTATAGTAAAAGAGTTTAGACTTTAGAGCATACGGTACATTTGGTGGAATGACGTAATCCTCGGAGCTCCACAGGTGAAGCCCACTCTCCGAGCTATTGGTCAGCGTCACGCCTTTCAGCTTGGTGATGACGGACGACTGGATTGCCTCCTCTTTCTCCTGGTAGCCCTTCTTCATCACAAACACCCACCTGATCGACAGATTGGACGCTCAAGCACGTACGCCGTCGTGGGAGCCATTTTCTTGGCTTCGTTTGCCGCAGAAAAATCAAAAGAAACTTTTAGAAATGTACTCCTGTTTATCGAGGAGCTGGAATATTCAAGATGGCCATCTCGTTCAATCTTAAAATACATTAGCACTATAAATGTATCGGATTACCGGAATATGTGTTGTGGTAGTTAGTAAAAGAACAACATTGACATTGATAGCCATTAAGACGTCCAAGACATTTGAAAGTGTATTCGCCGTCCCAGTTCAATTGGCTTGGACATCCCATATTGATGAACATATTGAAATTCACGGCATTTATTTGTTTCTGCGATTTTCGGGGGTGCTGGAGGCTATCCCAGCTCACGCCTGAACTAGTTGCCAGTCAATCACAGGAAATAAACAGGGAAGAAGCCCATATTTGGACGTCTTGTTAAGAGTTAACGGCAATAGACACCCAATCCATTTGGAATATAGACTTAATAAGAAATTCCTACTTATAAAAGCAGCACATGCTCTGCCACTTTAACGCACAGGACGATCGCAGGCACACATACACCTATTTTTAACTTTGTGAATCACTTTGGCGAAGGTTAGTTTAGGCAAAGGCACCCTTGGACAGAAAGAAAAGGTCCAACACAGGATTGTGCACCTTACCCGATGATGTACCCGAGCACGGCCAGTTGGTAGATCCGAAACAGTATTCCGATCCTCCTGTTCTCGGCGATGACGTATTTTTCCGTCTTGTAGTTGAGGAGGGAGAAAAAGAAGGTCCCCCAACCGGCCATGTTGGCGATTGTGGGAGTTAGCGGGCTGAGCTACACCATGCAGGGCATGTCCCCTCCTCAGCTGGTTGACTCGTCAGGGGCCACTGTCACTCTGCGCGCTACTCCAACATGCCTGAAGGCAACATGAGCACACGTCACAATCCACCGGCAGCCTTGTAGGTTGCCCACTTCAATATTTTGACAATAAAACACTTGATGGAGCGAAAAACATGTGTCATTTCATTCCGTGCCGCTTATCTTCACGAGGATGGCGGGGGTGCTGGAGCCCATTCCAACGTTGACCACTTGTCGATGTTGACTACTAATTTATGTTGTTGACTACTTACTTATTTATTTATTATTATTATTTATTTGTGCACTTCATGGGGAAGCTTTAAATCTCATTGCTATACTTCTATGACAATAAAAGCATTCACTTCAATTCAATTTGGTGGTACTGTGAATTAAGATTTTTCCAGGCAAGGTGGGTTAATCCTAGTAGCTGACCTCTATCATTACTCACATACTTGAAATGATGCAATTTCACAGATTAAATTTGGAGAAAATTGAATTTAAAGTTGCTACATAGGTTCTTTGTCATGCTTGCACTTGCCATTTTTGTGGTACTTGATTAGAAGCATCAAAATGGGAAGGGCAACCATGACAAAGTACACATGCAGCAACTTTGATGTCAATTTTATCCTAATTTAATATGTGAAATTGCATAATTTTGAGTATGTGTACTGTTAGGATTGACACACCTTGTCTTGAAATATAGAAACAATCTTTATTTACAATTACAGTATCACAAAAAAAGCATTCAAGGGGATTCACATAATATTGTAATTGTGGGATGAAGCAAGTGTTTTTAATGGAGCTACTTTATTTCATTTTTAAATTATGAGCAATACGGTGCTGTTTTTGATTGTTGAGAGTATTTTTGTTTTTGAATGAAATTACCGTAACGGTTGGAATAAGCAGGGGGACTATTTTGAGCATCCGCTCATTTGACCACCAAAACGCAAACGTCCGCTGGCTTGACCGCAGTAGGAAAAAGGGGCTTTAGTGCCATGGTACATTATTTCACGGGGTCACACACGTCAAAAACATTTTTATCTAATATCTCCTGGATCAAGATTTGCTTGTTTATGGTGTCAGTTGAAATGTAAGTGTTAACGAACGTCAATTAATTGAACGCTGAGGGTTAAAATGCAACATTTGAAGTCGGGAAAGGAAGGAACTATTTTTGTTGGGGCGGATGGATATGGTCAATGACGTGGCACAATATATATAAAGGAGTTTGCCGTAACTGCTTTATAGGTCGTCAGACGCGGAAGAAGCGATTAATCATTAGCGACAAATAATTGTTCCACCATAATCAAGCCTTTGTTGTAAGTAATAAGACAATCAGTCTTTAGTTAACGGTATCTAATCTGAATTTTATGTTTTTAGGTTGTAAACATAGGCGCACCTAGTCGTTGTAGGAACGCACCGGTCGCTGTTGTTTTCGTTCTGACACATTTTAAAAAGTTTGACGTTAACGATCTGGGTGTGCGCTTTGGAAAAACGAACTACTCTAGAAATCTACGGTTTATCGCCGCTCTATTGATGTTATCGGCCAGTGGTTAGCTCTTAGCAAGAGCAGTGACTCGACATTTTTAGCTGTAGCATCCATTATGGGAGGCAGCAATGGAACAAAAGGGAGTCAAGTCAACAAGGCCTCAAAATGGCGCTGTTAACCCAAATTATTGTAGTCGACCATTCACCCATTCAAAAATGCCATACCTGTCCATATGTACTCATGTCTGTTTTTTCCCCCTCGAAATTTTAGGTGTAAACATGCAGATCTTTGTGAAGACCCTCACTGGCAAGACCATCACCCTCGAGGTTGAACCTAGTGACACCATCGAGAACGTCAAGGCCAAAATCCAGGATAAGGAAGGCATTCCCCCTGATCAGCAGAGGTTGATCTTCGCTGGGAAACAGCTGGAAGATGGCCGCACTCTCTCTGACTACAACATTCAGAAGGAGTCCACCCTCCATCTTGTCTTGCGTCTGCGAGGTGGTATGCAAATTTTCGTGAAGACCCTCACTGGGAAGACCATCACCCTCGAAGTTGAACCCAGTGACACCATCGAGAACGTCAAGGCCAAAATCCAAGATAAGGAAGGCATTCCCCCTGACCAGCAGAGGTTGATCTTTGCCGGCAAGCAGCTTGAAGATGGCCGCACTCTGTCCGACTACAATATCCAGAAAGAATCCACCCTCCATCTTGTTTTGCGCCTGCGAGGTGGCATGCAAATCTTCGTGAAGACCCTCACAGGCAAGACCATCACCCTCGAGGTTGAACCCAGTGACACCATTGAGAATGTGAAGGCCAAAATTCAGGACAAAGAAGGCATCCCTCCTGACCAGCAGAGGTTGATCTTTGCCGGCAAGCAACTTGAAGATGGTCGCACCCTGTCTGACTACAATATCCAAAAAGAATCCACCCTCCATCTTGTCTTGCGTCTGCGAGGTGGCATGCAAATCTTTGTGAAGACCCTCACTGGCAAGACCATCACCCTCGAAGTTGAACCAAGTGACACCATTGAGAACGTCAAGGCCAAAATCCAAGATAAGGAAGGCATTCCCCCTGACCAGCAGAGGTTGATCTTTGCCGGCAAGCAGCTTGAAGATGGCCGCACTCTGTCCGACTACAATATCCAGAAAGAATCCACCCTCCATCTCGTTCTGCGTTTACGAGGTGGCCAGTAATAAAAACCATTTATCTTTAAGATAGTGCAGTACAAAGGCAATTGCCACTATGACCAAAATGTTCAGTGCACATTGTTGGAATAAATGATCAAAACTTTCTTGTCTCTTATTATTAAAGGAAAAATGAAACTGCGGGGAGGATGTTGCTTAATGGAATGGGGAAGTTGTTTTGAGATTAAAAGCTGAACGTTGGATGGTGATAAACTTATAGTAATTAGAATTTATTATAAGTCTTAACTTATAGTAATTAGAATTCATGATAAGTCTACCTATATACCTAATGTAAAAGAAAAAGTCACGGCATTTCTAACAATATTGTGGCGCCATCTAGTGTTGAAAAACTAAGACCTTTTTGCCCCTGCCATGCATTCTTATACAATCATCTCGATTAAAGTCATTTTAACATTGAGTTAAACGTTTCTTAATTACTTATTGAGACGCCAAGTTATTAAAAACATGACAAAGGGTGAAAATGAATATAGAGTCGATTATATTCAAATCGCACCAAGTGAATTATTGAAATGCGTGCCTTGCTTTGGTATATCATTTTCCATATAAATTAGTTGCCTTATAGTATTGGCAGTTATTTCAGGTAGCACAAACAAACATTTAAATTGTTGAATTGTCAAATTAAGAAGGGTAATATAGGACTAAGTGTATCAAAGTTTCTCAATAAAAAACAGCAGATGTACAAGTTTAATACTTTATTCAAACAATATGCATTTAACATTTGGTCATGTTAAAATTGAACTTTTTTTTTTTTTTTTTTACATGGAATTTTCTTTCTATTACTGGCCACCCCTTAGACGAAGGACAAGATGGAGGGTTGACTCTTTCTGAATGTTATAGTCGGACAGAGTGCGACCATCTTCAAGCTGCTTGCCGGCAAAGATCAACCTCTGCTGGTCTGGTGGAATGCCTTCCTTGTCTTGGATTTTGGCCTTGACATTCTCGATGGTGTCGCTGGGTTCAACTTCAAGAGTGATGGTCTTGCCAGTGAGGGTCTTCACAAAGATTTGCATGCCGCCTCGCAGACGCAGGACAAGATGGAGAGTGGACTCCTTCTGAATGTTGTAGTCGGACAGCGTGCGGCCATCTTCAAGCTGCTTGCCGGCGAAGATCAACCTCTGCTGGTCAGGAGGGATGCCTTCTTTGTCCTGAATTTTGGCCTTGACATTCTCAATGGTGTCACTGGGTTCAACCTCAAGGGTGATGGTCTTGCCGGTGAGGGTCTTCACGAAGATTTGCATGCCACCTCGCAAACGCAAGACAAGATGGAGGGTTGACTCCTTCTGAATGTTATAGTCGGACAGAGTGCGCCCGTCTTCAAGCTGCTTGCCGGCGAAGATCAACCTCTGCTGGTCTGGTGGAATGCCTTCCTTGTCTTGGATTTTGGCCTTGACGTTTTCGATGGTGTCACTGGGTTCAACTTCAAGGGTGATGGTTTTGCCAGTGAGGGTTTTAACGAATATTTGCATGCCACCTCGCAGACGAAGAACAAGATGGAGGGTGGATTCCTTTTGAATGTTATAGTCGGACAGGGTGCGGCCATCTTCAAGCTGCTTGCCGGCGAAGATCAACCTCTGCTGGTCTGGTGGAATGCCTTCCTTGTCTTGGATTTTAGCCTTGACGTTCTCAATGGTGTCACTTGGTTCGACTTCAAGGGTGATGGTCTTGCCGGTGAGGGTCTTCACGAAGATTTGCATGCCACCTCGCAGACGCAAGACAAGATGGAGGGTGGATTCTTTCTGGATATTGTAGTCAGACAGGGTGCGGCCATCTTCAAGCTGCTTGCCGGCGAAGATCAACCTCTGCTGGTCTGGTGGAATGCCTTCCTTGTCTTGGATTTTAGCCTTCACATTCTCAATGGTGTCACTTGGTTCAACTTCAAGAGTGATGGTCTTGCCAGTGAGGGTCTTCACAAAGATTTGCATGCCACCTCGCAGACGCAAGACAAGATGGAGGGTGGATTCTTTTTGGATATTGTAGTCAGACAGGGTGCGACCATCTTCAAGTTGCTTGCCAGCAAAGATCAACCTCTGTTGGTCAGGGGGAATGCCTTCCTTATCTTGAATTTTTGCCTTGACGTTCTCAATGGTGTCACTTGGTTCAACCTCGAGGGTGATCGTCTTCCCAGTGAGGGTCTTCACAAAGATTTGCATGCCACCTCGCAGACGAAGAACAAGATGGAGGGTGGATTCCTTTTGAATGTTATAGTCGGACAGGGTGCGGCCATCTTCAAGCTGCTTGCCGGCGAAGATCAACCTCTGCTGATCAGGGGGAATGCCTTCCTTGTCTTGGATTTTAGCCTTGACATTCTCAATGGTGTCACTGGGTTCAACCTCAAGGGTGATGGTCTTGCCTGTGAGGGTCTTCACAAAGATTTGCATGCCACCTCGCAGACGCAAGACAAGATGGAGGGTGGACTCCTTCTGGATATTGTAGTCGGACAGGGTGCGGCCATCTTCAAGCTGCTTGCCAGCAAAGATCAACCTCTGCTGGTCTGGGGGAATGCCTTCCTTGTCCTGGATCTTGGCCTTGACATTCTCAATAGTATCACTCGGCTCAACCTCAAGAGTGATTGTCTTGCCAGTGAGGGTTTTCACGAAAATTTGCATGTTTAAACCTAAAACGAACAAAAAGATATCGGTATTAAAATCATTGCTTTACAACGCAAGGACACTGCGTGTCAACTATTAACCCATTTGTTTAGTGCGGGAAAATCCTTACTTAATGAAAAAAATAAAGGCAAATTGTATCGTTAAGGGATTGAGTAAACTGTTGGTTTTGTCGTCAGCGCCATTTTGAGGTCTTGTTGACTCCCTTTTGTTCAGCTGCCGTCTCCCATAATGGAGGCTAACGCTAAAAACGTCGAGTCACGACTGTTAAAATTTTACTATTCGCCTAAAACAAATTCAACGATGACAAAATCGAGGCTATAGAATTCTTAAATTGACAAAAGAAAGAAAACGCGTCGACCGTACCGTCTCCCATTTACTCAACGGCCACAGCTGTTTACGAGGATAGTTAGATCCAGTAATTACACCCCTAAAACATTTACTTAAACAGCTCGAATAAAAAAAAGATTCACAACTTACGGTATAGAAGCGTCGCCTCTGAACAAATTATTCGAAGTATAGAGTCTTGCGAATACTCGCTTTAGCTCTTGAATTATAAAAATCCAGCTCGAAACCTCTTTATATAGTCAACGCTGCCATGTCATTGACAATACCCTTCCGCAAAAAAAATAGTTCTCTCTTCGATTGAACTAACATATTTCAAAGCTATAGCGTTAACTTTTAGCCACCTTTTAAGATCAAGTTAAATTAAGCAGTATAATAAACATGTTATCCGCCGAAGGTTATCAAGAAAACGATAGTTTATCTGTGGTCGCTGCGCGGAGTAATATTTCATGGCACAACGGTACTTGCCGAATTTTCTAGACGGATCTTGGCAACTCGAGCTTTCGGATTTGATTGGATGGAAGGATTGTTTGTTTGATTTGTCATTGGTTACTGAGCAGTAAGTGACCCGAATGCCGACGGCTAAATAACAAACAAGAACAAACAGGATGGGAAAACATAATTCAACGTTTTGATTAATTGGAAGTCTCGCATGACTCATGACTTGTCATTTTGTTTTTGCGTAGTTTAAACTGTATTCATGTACATTAAACAATGAATTAAAGTTTAATTGAGGCGTGATTTGAACTGGGAAGATTGGCATTGAGTGATCATTTTACTTTGCCACTGACGGTGATAGCCGTCCAATCCAATTTAACTGGGAGGTTGGCAGCCCTCGCTGTTAAAATGGAGTGGATGTCAATGAGTTGAATGTCTGCTGTGTGTCGAAACGTGACTGGCACATATGCTACCATCTGTTACAACAGCAGTTGGAATTATTTTAGGCCATGAGATATGACATATGAGGGGGGGGGGGGGTCACTTTTACTTGGTTTCATATCAGCATAAGTCCTTCTAAAACACTTTATGTGGGCATGAGACCCTGTAACACAAAAACAATAAATCCATTCATTGGCTTGAATTCACCCACAACCCAAAAGATAAGTAATGTAAAAAAAATGTATATGAAAATGACAATAAAAATCACGACAATAAAAATCACAACATAGCTTTATGGATCCAATAAACTCCCGTGTAAGGGTAAAGGTCAAGCCCTGACCTCCTTCATTTTGCCACATAAAGTGATAAATTAACTTTTCAAATGCTTAGATATGGCTGTGAGACCACGTGGCAAGCTTATTTATGGACCCTTTTATATGACACAGCTCATATTCACCTATTTGGGTCACTACATAACTTTGAGCAACATGTCATATGACACCCAACCCGTGATGTGCAACGTCAGAATTTCCTAACACAGAGCTGTGTGTCAGGATAAACTAGTTCAAACCTAGAGGAATGTGTTTGTGTAAGTCCGCTGTACTTTGTCCTCCCTCATGCTTGGAAATAATTACCTACTGGGGCCCTTAAAAGCATTCTGGAAAAGTTGTATGTGCACCTTGGACTTGTGAAAAGTGCACTCAAAGAGGTGGACAACAATATCTTTGAGGTCATCGCATTTCAATGATTCGGTTGTCGTGAATGAGGACAGTTTACTCATGTAAATGGGGACAAGTGGACTTTTGACATTTGTAACGTGGAGGAGCATTTGGGTCCACGCCCAGTTTCGCAACGGACAAGTCTGTTCAGTTTTTCTAGAACTTCCTGAGGTTGGCTGATTATAATCACAACTTCTCACGTCACTGCACGCTTGAAAGAAACAATGATTTTCACTGCAACTGTTTCCTGTTGTTGCAGAATGGATCTCGTGAAGCATACCGGTGGTTGCCATTGTGGAGCTGTTAGATTTGAAGTCTGGAGCTCCCCAAACCTCCATGTTTTTGATTGCAAGTATGGCTAATCATTGTGTTTTAGGGTCACGATTCAGCACCTGACAATTTGCTTTTTACGCTGTCATTTTTCAGCTGTAGTGTCTGTACAAAAAAACAAAACCGACATTTCATTGTCCCCAAGTCCAACTTTACACTTGTACAGGTAGGAAGTCTCCTAAAAATACAAGTTTTTTTTTTTTTTTTTTTAGCTTGTCCCTTCTTTTCCAGGGTGACGATCATCTGACCACATATACATTCAACACTCACATTGCCAAACACACTTTTTGTAAGAAGTGCGGCGTTCAGAGTTTCTACACGCCACGCTCCAACCCCGATGGATATGGTATGAGGGAGATCTGCTTACACACAGAATTCTCACATGACCTTGTGATGTAAACATATTTTGCCTGTGGTGTCAACACCAGAAATGACCAGACTGTGAATTTATTCTAGGCCAACAGTAGTAAACACGCTTGATATAACAGGGAAAAAATTAACATTGCTGTTATTGCCTAGTTGTAAAAAATTGGAAGTTGAAATTAGTCTCGAAAACCCTCCTTCATCTCTTCACAGGTGTAGCACCACATTGTCTGGATCCAGGCACAGTGAAAAGTATCACAGTGGAGACATTTTTGGGAGACAAATGGGAAGAAAGCATGGAAGCACACAAGACCATCCGAGACATGTCAAAAGACACCCAGGGGACAAAATAAATTCACAGTTGTCTTAAAATCAAACAGTTGGTTTGCAGTAGAAAAACAGAGCTTTAATCCTTTTTTTTTGTAAACAATATTAGCCAAACATAACACATTTTCTTATTAAGGCTCTACGTGGCGTGTACAATGTCAATGGCAAAAGTCTCAACGTATTTTGCATCTTTTAAAGTATATCCACACATAGCAGGAATTAGAACATTTTAGTCACCTTTTAATATATTTTCTCAATTTTTGGCCCTCGGGAAATCCTCTGGAACGTGTTGATGAACATGTAGCGTGAAAAGGTGATGTACAGATAGCGAAACCAAACCAGTTGAGTGCGATGACAAAGCATCGCGGCCTGAAAAGATGAACGTTTAGATGCAAGCTGACATCTTTACTCCATATAAAAAAATGTCTTTGCTTATGAAATTCTCAGTGGTATAGTAAAGGCTTACTTTGCATTGCCGGTAGCCCTTTGAGCCTATCATGCAGCAGAGGGATGACGGAAGCAGGCAGCTGAAAGGAAGTTCCAGGAAGGAAACATATTTCCTGAGCAGTCCGACAGACACGAGGGAGAACAAGCGGCAGTCTGGGGAACAGGAAGAGACCGTTTATGGTTCATGTTACAGCTGGAGATGATTATCAGAAATGAAGAACATTTGGAGCATTCTGGCATGTTGCAAAAATTGAAGCAAATACATACAGCACTTGCTACAACACAGGCGCCCAGACAAGTCACATTAGGATAAAACCAGGCGATAAATTGATATTCTTTTTTAAAATTAATTCATTTTTGTTGTTCTAAAAAGGAAATCTAGCTACTAAGAGGAAGTGCTTGCATCTATAAGATGATATTTGGTGGGGAAAGTGACCATTTTGGGTCATATCAGATTTTTTTTCCTGGCTCTATCGCCCAGCTTTAGCGACACCACCACCCAAAAAACATTTAATAGCAAAAGAAGTTGTATCCATTTGAACTGGCAGCAAACACAGGCTAGAAAAGCTTAAATCTCTGTGTGAAGATAACTTAGTGTACAGCCACGTGAGGAGGCTTAGCAATCACGTTGAGGCTAATTCCCCCAACAGGCCAGAGCGATGAATAACGTGCCACTCAGCCAACTATCCAGAACTGTAAAAACCTGTTTTAGCATGACTGATGACGCATTTGCTTTATTTATTTATGAGTGACTCCCTGTTTGACAAAGTCTCAGCGGTTAAGCATGAAATGTAATAGAGGATCAAAAACAACTCACTGATGTTGGCCTATAAAAATCTCAATATGTAAAGGACACTAACTAGTATATCAAATTGTTATATTTGCAACACTGGTGCTTTTACAATGTCTTTCTTCACACGTGTGCATATCACGAATGACATATTCATTATTTAATGGTCCTTGGAAAATGTCCTGCCCTCTGGGTGACCAAAATTTGGAAAGAAATTGCTGAGGTGAAGCAGCTTGAATGACCTTGTGGATGAAAAGTGCAAAGTACCAAAAAAAATCTGACATCATCATCTGGTAACGTTTACTGACGTCTGCAAGTGAAGGATATTCACAAGAGGGCGCTATATATTAACACACATTAAAAAATGTATTTTTACCTCAAAAGAATGGCATGAGGCCCAAACATTTGAAGTTAATTTAAAAAAAAAAAGTGGTACAAGGTATTCTGATTTGCATGTGTTGTTGCAGGTGGAAAAATAATGATAAAATGCTATAATGTTACCATTTGGTAGTTGGTCAGTGGAAGCCAGGTGCCTGGAGTTGGAGAAGAAGAACAGTTGATTGAAATGACAAAAATATCAAAAGCATGGGGCTTTTATTAGACAAATATCAGCACCTTAAACTTGGCTGGATTCGATATTAGAGATGCTATACTTTGATTATAAAACTTTTTTTGACCAAAGGCCACGCGAACTGTATTGTGAGGATGTTGCAATTTATGTTAGATGAGGTCTGAAGTCAAATGGAAAGCCATAATCTTAAGTGAAAGATTTGTGACCAAGACAGGCCGCCCACTCCAGTTCAGTTCGAAGATAAAAATGTACGTTTCTGCCAGAAGAAAAGCTTGTTTGGTCAGACTTCCAAACCAGAGTTGCCCTCCCACTTCACCGCTTTGCTGTCAGGATTTATGGCTTTTCTCTAAGAACACAGCAGAGTGCTGTTGAGGACTCTGTTAGTCGTATAACGCGAGTATCATTAAAAAATATGTTGAAAAGTATTTGTGAGGTAAAATTCTTGACAAAAACGGTCGAAGATAAAACAGTGTTTAATGATTATCAGAGATGCGATTCAGCCTACCTGACGGCTTTATAGATAGCGATGTGATTGCTATGGCAACTGACCCCTCTTCCGTCAAAAGTCACCATCTGAAACAAGAAATTCAATATAAATAATAATATAAGGTAATGACATGGCTCTTTATACTGCACAGTGACCAAAGTAACATCAATAAAGTGCAAAACTTCTCTCATAGCATCTTTTTTTCTCTCTGTATTTGTGCTGTCAGCCTTTACACAAAGTAAAAACTACACACACAAAACTTTCATGGAATAATCTATTGAATAACTGGTTACCAGATTTTCTTTTTGGCAAAAAAAGGGTTTCTTTTTAATTATCCACAATGAAAAAAATAAAAAATAAAGAGTTATTGCCCACCCAGGCTTAGCACGAGTTACCACACAGTACATAAAAGGAAATCTAAGACCTGATTTGTAGTGCATACCATGTTGAAAGAGTGGCCTCTCAAGTGCTTTGCAATTACAGAGGCGAGCAGGGAGACCCTCCATTCTGCTTTGGGGTCGTCTGGAAAGTTCCTGTAAGGCAAAGAAAAGCACTTTGGCTTCATTCGGTTGCGATGAAATGAAATCAGAGTTTTCCTGAGATGTTTGTTGTCAGGCCTCACAGAAGTGACAAAGATGAATGACAACAAAAGTGAGAAAATGTGGGAATGTTAAAGGTGGAGAGTACATGAAACATCCCAAAACGCTAGCCCCATCTATTGTGTTGACTTCACATTAATGGATATTGCTCCCTAGGATATGTGTACGTGTGTGAAGCAGGGGTGGCCGCGAGGCCACGTCAACTCACATTGCCTTTCCTTTTGTCGCAAACAATGAGTCGGGACCGTTGGGCAAGTAGTGGGAAGTGATGGATTAGATCACAAATCTATTGGGTGCCAGTGAGGTGGTGTGCAGGGGTCGCCGGCACAACGGGGGGGAGGGGTCGCGCTTCATTTTATCTTTTGATGGAACCGCGTTTCAAGGAAAGTCACGGGTTAAAATTGTCGGCTTGTCAGACATCGGCCAACCTGCAGACGGCGGCCTGTTTTTCACTCGTAAATGCTTGTGGTTCAACATTTTATGTTTTCTTTCCTGGATTGGGCTTCACCCCCGCCACCCAGTTCTGCGAAAAGTACAATTTGATTGTTTTCTAGTGAGCACGGTGCACTCTTTTTCACTCTTGCATTTATTAAGCTGTTATCTTAGATACAAACACAAGACACCTGACCTATCCCCAAGCAGACCAAGTCTTGGGGTCGCCATGGCAACACGGCAAAATGTCCTAAAATAACCTCGGCATCGAGCACTTGTTGCTATGCATTTGGATAGCTAATTGCTTGCAGGCGTTTGTGCGCGCAGTTGCTGAACTTTAGCCCAGTGAAAGGATTGTGTTAGTGTGTGTGTGTGTGTTGGGGTTGTTTGTATCTGTGTGTCACACAGGTCTTGTTTAGTCTGGTCCTATTAACCATTGGCCTTTGGAAAAGACAAGACTCCTGTCCACTCAGCATACCCGTCAACCTCTGCCGATAACTGCCCTTATAAATGATTATGATTCCCCTTACAAACCCCCCAAAAACCGTAAGGTGTTTGTAAGGTTTTTGGGGGGTTTGTAAGGGGAATCATAATCATTTATAAGGGCAGTTATCGGCAGAGGTTGACAGGTATGACTCAGTTACAGTCTACTGAAATGCATTTACAAAAAAAACCAATAAATAATACAGATCAAAATGTATGCTAAACGATGCTACTGTGCTATTAGGTCAAATTTCATGATGAACCTACACGACTCCTTACAGGTGAACTTAATTTGACCCTTTTTCAACTTCTGAATGCACATCCAACTGGTAAACTTTCCATTTTTCAAAATATGTTTCATTGTATTTAAACACAGGCCATCAAGTGGAGGCCTTAAAGTCAGTTTGGAATAGCGAAGCGAGGTCTGGTCGGGCCTGATGAGAGACGACACTGTTAGATTTGTGCAGTGAGCAGTTCTAATCAATTGCTGGGAGCAGACCGAGGTCAGGCCAGTGCGAGCGCGGGTGGGCAGGCGGGCGGGCGGAGGCAGCAGAGCGTGCTTCGATCCAGCTTGATCACAATGGCCACAAAATGCACCGGGGCCCCAAATACTGTCAACACAGCTGTCCTATTCATCAGCATAAATGGGAAAATCCCATTTTCAAACTGGATTTACATGTCATCTGACTTTTTTTTCTTGCAGTACCTACTTGCTGGATAAACCTGTTTATCTAGTGACCTATTAATTCAAACTAGCCACAAGATGAAAAGACGAGGGCTCTGATTGGACGTCTATCATTGTCAATGGCACAGAAAGAGTTAAGAGCAAAGCCGAACTAGGCCTGGGCGATGAATTACTTTTGTGCATTTTTAATTGTTGTTCTTGTTTTATTTTTTGGCAAAAACATAATTGAGTAGCTATTTATTACATAAAACAATCCAGGAAAATAATTTGAGCAAGTTAGTTTAGGTTGTATGTTTTATATGATGCATCTATTTTTTTTTTACAAGTAATACAATAGGAATAATATATAATATAAATAAGACTGATATTATCTGCTTAATTTCATAGTAATTATGCTATCCAAATTAATTTGTCCTGCCTACAGTAAATATTTTGGTCACTTTTAGGTTTTAAATTCATTTAATGCCAGCTTGCCTCGTAAGCATTGATATTTGACTTCTAGAGTCATCAATGGCAGTGAAGGCAAATCTAAATAATAGACCATTTAACAATACGCAGATGGATCATTGTATTATTTCTGGATCTGGAATGTGCATCTTGCTTACTTGTGGTCTAGTACGGTAACTCTGGACGATGGTATCCCCAATTTAGCACAGCTGTTCAAAAGTTCTTTTTTACGTAGAGCACCTTGATTGTAGTAGTTACCTGAAAGAAAATTGACGTACAACAAGTCAAGGGCATTTTTATTTACTGTTTCTTTTCCTTATGAAATCATAGCTGAAATTCATGTCGGAATGGATGCCATACACACAACAACACAACTAATAGTAATACTAAGCATCCTAAACAGAAACAATCTCGATCTTTTTTTTTTTTAAATAGAAATGAACGGATTTGTTGGCTGCCATTCTTAGGAACAGATCTCAATAGCATGCATATTTTGTCCATTTTGAAAATGTATTTTCTTCCATGTCACTTATGTTCGCAGTGCTTTTATTGTCTGAAATGTACTTAAGCCTGCAACAATGTAGAAAAAATGAAACGCCAGCAAACGCAAGAATATTCATCATAAAGAAGACTTCAAAGAACAAGAAAAAAGTCACTGTACCTTCCGATAAACAAAGCAAATGTACGAGGACATTGCATTCAACAAGTCGTATGATCGTTGGTCCAAAGAACATGCATTCATCATCCGGATGCGCAGTTACAACCAGACATTTTATATCAGCCTCATAATCTTCCAAACAGAGTAAAACATTAATTTCATGTTTTAACGATCGGCGGTGTCGACAATAAATGTATTTTAAACAACCGACATAAGCCAAAACTATGATGACAACTAACCACAGGTACATTATTTTTGACCGTCCCTATCAACAAACCGTAATTGAACAAGCAAGGCACGATTAGTTCCACAATTAAACCGAGTGGGATCGTCCAATATTTTCATAGAAATACTCAAAAATCGCGTTTGATGATAACTGCTTATATTTTATAATATTTTGTCATGAAATAAATACGTCGACTTTGGCTTGATAACTTCTATACATTTAAACATAATAGGAATAATCTAGACGATCATCAGAATAGGGGATCGTTTTAAGGTTAAAATAAAAACAAGTTTTTGGGGGTAAATGTTTTTTCCACAAGACTGTAAAAATAATTGCAAACAAAAACATTGTATTGTTTGGGGGAAGATTTAGCTAGCACACGGCTTTGTCCTTGCAGATACATAAATACAGGTGGTTATAAAATAAAACTCTTAACACACAATGAGATGATAATATTTTAACAACATTTAATGGAATGAAAATAACAATGACGTATGTTTTTTATATAATATGAACTGGCATTAAATTTGCATATCCTAACCAAACAAGTGTACTGTACGTTGACCTGTAAGGACATAAAGCGACAAATGCGGCGCAGCCTAGTCGACTCAGTCGTCTACTGCCCGTTACGCGCAGATTTCTACTACACAATTGCACACTTTCCCTGCTTCAGTCACTGTTCGATTCTTCGGCAAACTTTCCAAATATGAGGTGAGGGCGAATCTTTTTAAAAAAAAATTAAATCGGCAAAGCACCATGCGCAGGGTTATCCTATTCACTGCTATTGATACGATGAAAATCTGCTTTGCAAGATGGCGACGTGGTTGTGAATTCAAAGGTGAAATACGGGCAAGTTAGCTTGCTAGCGACAACAACAACATATTCAACATCGTACTTTTACATTCCAAGTTCTGCATAGCATGTGATTGTCGGGGATTTATCATTGTGGGTTTTGATCCGCACGAAATGCTTGTTGTGTGTCAGAAGGGCCATCCTCCCAAAAGGCGACAACTAGTAGTGCTGTAAAAATAAATGAGTATTATCACTAAAGTAGAGGATAATAAAAAGATCCATTGGGGTTTTACTGTAAGTCATATTCAAAGCATTGCTCCTGTGGTTTGGATCGTGTAAACGTTAAAAGCGATCAAAAGCATTTACCCTATTCTCACGCTAAAGCATCTACCAACCATTACATGAGATTAAGCTACTTCAAAACTGATTAAAAAATGTGTGTCAGATAAATTATAATTTTACCACTTTTTTTCCTCCTTTTTTTTTAACTCAAACAAAATGTCCTAGTCCTTTTCCTCTCTCCCTGTTTGCGCTGTCAGCCCCAAATACATAGTAATAACAACCCAAAAAATTAATTGATCTATTGAATAAGAGATTGCTCGATTTCTTTTTTTTTTGCAAGAACTCTTGATTTATTTTCTTATTGATCTCAATAAAAAATGTATCAAAATCGATGTATTGCCTCGCCCTATAATTAGTATGTAATCGATGAAGGATAGGCTGATATTCGACGTACATTCTGTAAAATAAATTCAATCTAGACTTTTATCAACTCCCCTTAATTCAGTTAGCATGGTCTGTTCTTTCCACCCACATAAAGGCTGTTGCGTACAGTGTGTACTAGCATTTTTCCCCCTGTGCTATTTGTTGTGAAATGCACTTGAAGATAACATGCATAATTTACAAGCAAAAATAGTTTTAAATTGTCCAAAAATCATTTAAAGCCTCAATTGGCCTTCCGACAATACATTTTTATGTGTATAGTACATTCAATTCACTCATTGCATTGCTCTTGTCAATAAATATTTGTTTAAACATCTAATGGTGACCTTTTCTCTCTCACGAAAGGTGGTTTGTATCCTGTAACATGGTGTAGCGCAGCCTTTCGTGAAGTAGAAGCGGCCCACTTGCACTGAGTCAGAATGTCCAGCAGCTCTGGCTACCCCCCTAACCAGGGAAGCTTTAGCACGGAGCAGAGCCGCTATCCATCCCATTCTGTCCAGTACACATTCAGCGGCACGCGACACCACCAGGTAAGACTACGGGTTCACGATAAACACGCCGGTTGGGAAATCTGATGTTGTCAATGATGGATAAATGTGTTAAATATTTAGTTGCGATCACCAACATATTGGCACCAAGGAAATCATAACTGTAATGTATCCCGCAACAAAACATTTTTTGACTCTTCTCTTTTAGAATTAATCTTAGTCGTGCAGTCTGTAATTCTGTGCAAACCTCTGAGATTTTTTTTAAATGGTTCAGTTAATTTAATTTTGTCACTTACCGAATTTTTGGGTCTATAAGTTGCCTTTTTTATTGTAGCGGAAACTAAGGAGAAACATAAGCTAGAGCAGGGGTGTCAGACTCGGGTTGGTTCGCGGGCCGCGTTAACGTCAACTCGATTTCATGTGGGCCGGACCATTTTAGATATAATATTTAGATTTTTTTTAATAAATGGATTAAAATAACTGGATTAAAAGTCCTGAATATTCAGTTTTTATAGATCTAAAACAATGTTTATTTTAGCTTTTTTAAAATATGTTTTTAGATTTTGCAAAATGATTTTTGAACTAAAAACAGAAAAAATGGATTAAAAAATTACAAGTATTGATTTAAAAGGGGAAAAATCAGGAAATTTAATATAAATCTATACTCTTCATTTTAATTTGATCCTAAAACAGAAAGTCGGCACTCATGATTTACTTTCCCGGGCCACACAAAATGATGTGGCGGGCCAGATTTGGCCCCCGGGCCGCCACTTTGACACATGTGAGCTAGAGTAACAATTACAAAATGGAGAACAACTGTCAAGATAGCCATCTGTTAACAACTGTTTTTAAGATAATTATAGCTTTATAAAACTGCAGCATAACAGGCTGTCAGGGGTCAGAGATAGAGAGAGAAAAAAAAAACACAAAAAGTGTGACTTATAGTCCGTAAAATGCGGTAGTTGTACTACCTATGTGATATTTTTATGTTTGTTTAAATGAAGGTAGTATAGAACAGTGTGTCCCAGATACTTTGGTGGCCTCGTTTCCTAGTACATTAGTTCCACAGAAAGTTTCAGTGGTTTAGTTCTGGGCAGTTGTATTGTTTGCTTTATATCTGGAGCAAAACAAGAGTTTGGTAATATTTCCTGTTACTGCCTTTGTTTGTTCGGGTTTTTGTTTGAGGGCAGGGCATGCTGATAACTCTTCCATGTTGTTTTCAGTTAATTCTTTAGGATAAAAATGGCAAATAATTAACACTTCCGCCATGTTGCAAATCATCAGACTTTGATCCTTTTCATTATCCAAATGCCACCCATACATATTGTGAATTTTCAGAATACTCTATCTGTTCATATCACTCAAATGACCGTGGTTTGAAGATGTGTTATTTTCATGGTTTCTCCTATCTCATTCGGATGTATTTTAATCACTTGAATCTTTTTTTTTAGGAGATGTGGTTTATGAAATTTAGGCCAGGCTGTACTGTTTGATTTCCTCTTGTAATTGTTTTCTCCACAAAATGATGGGACGTGCCTGAATTTGGCACCACTCTCTCTGGCCACATCTGTATGGCTCGATCATAACAGTCTCAGTTGTTCTTCAGATCTTGTGAAATTGTTGCAACAGCCCCTAAACGCAGCGTCTTCCTCATTGGACACGAGTCAAAGTTTTGTCTGGACTCATTCCTTCACTGGCATTGACATCCATTTCTACTGGGATTTGAATGATCATGTTTGGGTTGCATTGACAGTGACAAACATTTAATCTATTTGAACGGGCTTCGGCTGGACCGCTGCCAGCCCTCCCTGTCAAAATGGATTGAACGCCTGTCACCGTAGTGCAAGCCGATGAGCTAATTGATGAAAAGGGTTTTTAAGTCTAATCCCTTACTTTGAGTGTTGACTATGTTACCGTGTTACAGCTCATCTTAACTCCGGTTCGTCTGTCTCGTTATGAATTGTTGGGTACACGGTCGATTGGTCGCCGGTCTTTTGGTCGCCCGGAAGGTTATTGATAATTACCATTTAAATCGTTGCTCAAATTCCCTAAATACAAACTGCGAATTACTATTTAGTCATACTTAATGCCCTACTAATTATTAGGCTAAAGAAAAGCTCCAAATTTCCCGGACTTTTATTGTTTTTTGTTGGAGAACTTGTTAAGACCCTGACTGACGTAGCTTCTTAAAGGGACAACGCATGTACATACAAACTCTTATACACTCACACGTCGGCTCAGTGAAACTTCTCAGGGCCATTGTTGGCTTTTATTGATGCGTAGACCGTGTTGTTTTTACCTTGTTTTGTCGCCGGTCTTTTGGTCGCCCGTTGTCGCGGTCGGGGCGACCAAAAGACCGGCGACCAATCGACCGCACACGGAATTGTTTGCATTACATAGCGCTACGTGAGCAGCATTACGTTACGTTAAAATGTCGTTACGTGTTGATTGCAGGATTTCACTGTGCCGGATTATCGGTCTCACATCCAGGATCCGCAGGGTCGAAGACGACCATCTTTACTTTCTGAATTCCATCCCGGGACTGAAAGGTAGCTGCGTTTCTGTCAACAGATCCCCTGTTAGATCAGTAAAGCATTCATGCACTTGCTTTTATGCCTTCTTTTTTTAATGTTTTGTTTAACAGGCCTCCAGAGAGGCGGCATGGTTACGAACACCAGTTCCACTCCATCACTACTCAGGCTGAACATGAAGCACTGGAGACCAAACGCCCACGTGTGGAGTCTATCGCTGAGGCCCACATCACCCGCACTTCTTCTTCTGCTGGGGGTGTTCCCCTGGCCATGCACCATACCCTACAGGATAGCCTCAGAGCCGCTGTGGAAGTAAAAAAGGTTGCTTCTCCTTTTAGACACCAAACGTAATGAAATGTAGCTTTTGCTCACTGGGTATATTTCCTTTTTTTCGGTTATTGATTAAATGCTTTTGGAGCTGCAAAAAGTTGTGTATTACCGTATTTTGCCGTTTAATATACCCTGGTATATTAATTGCTTTTTGCTTTTTTGAGCCTCCCGTTTGTGCGCCATTTAATATACCCCTGTCGTTTAATATACCTGGGTATATTAAACGGCAACTCAGCTTTTTTGGCAAGATTTGTATGGTGTTCATTGGGGCATAATTATAGGTGCTTAAGTTCATTAAAATTCCAAGTCAGACTTTATTCAGCAGTAAGTAGTAGTTAGTAGTCGGACAAAGACTCCGAATTGCTGTCAGCAACAGACTTTCTCTTACCCCGTCACGGCATAAAGAGTGCGTAGTGGATCGTACCTTCCCGTTTGTGCGCCATTTAATATACCCCTGCCGTTTAATATACCCGGGTATATTAAATGGGGGGTATATTAAACAGCAAAATACGGTAGTTCTTTTTTTTATGTATGGTCACAATCTGTTGCTAGCGTTGCGTCTTTTTATCAGTTGAGTCAAATTCATTGTCTGTTTGTCAATCATAACCCTGCAGTGGTATGCTATAGCTTTATGGATTGTATTTTTGTTTATTTTTCCCCCAGGAGTCGCCGTTTAGTGTGAAAGTGGAATGTCCTTCCCCGGGAGGAGGAACAACGTTGCACCTCGGCGAAGATCACGACACGTCTCCCTCCAAGCTATCCAAGGAAGAGCTGATTCAGAGTATGGACCGTGTGGATAGAGAGATTGCTAAAGTGGAGCAGCAGATTTTCAAGCTGAAGAAAAAGCAAGTTAGTTGTCCATTTGTCTTTATTGGATTTTAAACTGAAACCCATAACAGCGGTTTTATCATTTGGGAGTCATGTGTATTTATTCCTCAACAAGAATGTAAGCAGAAAATGGTTTAGTTTCTTTTTTTTTCGAATATTTTTGAGTCTTCCTGTTAGTTTTTATTCAGTTTGTCTCTGTTTAGTCAGTTATTTGTTTTGGAATTCTTCCTCATCAGATGGGAATGCATGATTAGATGGACTGCAGACGAATACATTTTAGGAGTGCATTTCCTCAAAATTTTCAGGGATTTATTTAGTCAATGCATTTCAGGAACTCCTAATCTTAACCCACTGGTGTACATAACCTTTAGTATGTTGACCAACCAAACATTCCTAGTTCAACATGTCTGGAGTTGGGAGTCAGCAACATGACCTCTGTGAACCTTTGTTTGAGTTTTTCTATTTCATACTTGAATCCCCCGTGTGAGAGTAATCCGATTTCACCCTTATGTTTTCCTTTTATCTGAGGTTAAAATCATATCACCACAGAGGACAGATGGAAAATTATCGACAATTGCGTCCTGAATGGATTATAGGCACTCACTTGTGTGGGTTTTATCTTGTGTACTTTTCTTAACATGATTTTTTACAACAAAAAAAAATGTTGTTGTTTCCTAGCAACAACTGGAGGAGGAAGCTGCAAAACCAGTTGAGCCAGAAAAGCCAGTGACCCCTCCCCCAGTGGAACACAAGCACCGCAGCATCGTCCAAATCATTTATGATGAGAACAGGGTGAGTTGTCCGTTTTGATTAGTGAGACGGATTTGCAACAACCATTAATGCATCATTTTAGCAATCAACATTTTGATGCTATGGACAAAAAAATAACTTTTTGTAAGCTTTGAGTTCTTTTTTATTATTCATTGGGTTTATTTTTTATTTTTTAATGAAGTGCACTGGTTATTTTTGACTTACAACTGACAGACAAATCAAAGGTCAAAAAGACAGTGTATATTTTATCACCCAAAACCGTGATTGAGTCTGATAGAATCTTCTAGCTTTATGCTCTAATCAAATATAAAATTCCATTAAGAGGCTAGCTCTAATTAGGGTGCATCATTTTGCAAAAGTAAACATTCAAACAATGGCAGAAACTGGAGTGCAGCATATATAATCTGTTTCTGATGATATATTTTCTCGTCTGCTGTAAAAAACAATAATTATTTCAAAATCTGTTCACTGTATTTAATTATCTTACCTTATGCAATGTTGTCTTACCTCCTCTAATCTTCTAGAAAAAGGCTGAAGAAGCCCATAAAATACTGGAAGGACTTGGACCCAAGGTTGAGCTGGTATGGCTGGTGTTGTACATTTTCAAATTTCTTGCTCAATATGACTTGAAAAATTAAAATGACTGCACAGGAATCTTTTAATGATAACATTCCCCCCTGTTTCCATTGCCTAGCCTCTTTACAATCAACCATCTGACACAAAAGTGTACCATGACAACATTAAAACGTGAGTATTGACCGTCGTACACCACAAAACTTTTGATTCCTAAGATTATATTCTGTATGCACGTAAACAGCTAACGAACGTGTTGACCTTATTATGACAAAACTCGTGTGATCATTTGGCGCAATCAGATTTGTCTAGTCACCTGATTGAGTTGGCTCTTAAGAAGAGTAGAGGAAAGTGAACTAAAAGACATAACTAAGTTAGCCGTTAATGATGTAGAAAAACAAAACAAACACCCCAAAACATCATTCGAACTAAAGCGACTATATATACCACATTAACATTGCATTTCTACACTATAAAACACAAAATAATCATGTTGTTTTCACCATAGCAATCAAGTCATGAGGAAGAAGCTGATTCTGTTTTTTAAGAGAAGGAATCATGCTCGTAAACAAAGGGTAAGTGTTTCTCCCTTATTTATGATTTTGCACCGTGACTGGTAAAAAAATAAAAGGTTTTCTCAATACAAATCCATCTTGCAGTTGCGTTTGTTTTGCTGGAACTTTGTTTAAAATATAAGGCTGGGGCACAAGGATGTCATCTTTAATGGCAAACTTCACTCGACAGTACTGAAATTGTTTACATGCAATGTGTTTTCTTGTGATCAGTAAATTGTAATTATGGCAATTATAACAGAATCCCATAACATGGAACATATTTTTGCTGTTGTTTCTAATATTTTAGAAAATAACACTTCCTTCTAGCTGTTTGCTGTTTGACAGTCCTTTGGACTTGAAACAATTGTGGCGAGCTGGAGGCTTCCTGCCGAGAGGAAAAATACTTTTTAGTCTGTAGTTCAAATGTGGAAATGAGGCTGCATTGTCCTCCCATTCCAGATTTTATGCCATATATCTAAATATAACTGCACAGACCTTGATATTAGCTGTCCGTTTGTATTGCATATCAAAGGAAAATCCTATTGTGAATTCAGTATATTATTTTGTCTAGGTCAAGGGTGTCCGACTCGGGTTGGCTCGCGGGCCGCTTTAACGTCAACTTGATTTCACGCGGGCCGGACCATTTTAGATATAATATTTAGATTTTTTTTATAAATGGATTAAAAGAACTGGATTAAAAGCCCTGAATATTCAGTTTTTTATAGATCTAAAACAATGTTTATTTTAGCTTTTTTAAATATATTTTTAGATTTTACGAAATGATTTTTAACTAAAAACACAGAAAAAAATGGATTACAAATGACAATTATTGATTTAAAAGGGGGAAAACCAGGAAATTTAATATACATCTCTACTCTTCATTTTAATTTGATCCTAAAACACAAAGTCGGCTCACTCATGATTTACTTTCCCGGGCCACACAAAATGATGTGGCGGGCCAGATTTGGCCCCCGGGCCGCCACTTTGACACATGCGGTCTAGGTAATGTCCATGGAAGCATTATACGTATGCACTACTGCAATCGCGTGGGTATGATATTTTAAATGGTCATCTGGTGGCATTGATTAGCCATATACCGTATTTAGAATGATTTCACCCGTTGTGCAAAAATGTTTCACCTTGCGTTGGTTTGACTCATTCCAATGTGTTCGACTTTCTGACATTGATCCATTATTTTATTAGTTTCTATGCTCTGCACTCAGGAACAGAAGATCTGCCAACGCTATGATCAGCTGATGGAAGCTTGGGAGAAAAAGGTGGAGCGTATGGAGAACAACCCCAGGCGCAAAGCCAAAGACAGCAGAACGCGGGAGTATTATGAAAGGCAATTCCCTGAGATCCGGAAGCAGAGGGAGCAGCAAGAGCGCTTCCAGAGGTGATAACCCATATATACACTCTACCTTTTGGTACAGTATTCATTTTTACCAAAGGAACTATCTGTAGTACTTATTTGCCTCCAGACTTCCTTTCCCTACACTGCATGCTATTTTCCCTTTCTATTCTAGATGTTTTCATACTGATTAAAGAACATCATTGGCTTTGGGAATACAAAATACCGTACCATACGCCATTAATTTTTCAGTTGCTTAATGGGTGCCACGTCCCTCTCACTCTTGAATAAAACAAACGCTCGTGTTGTAGTTCAATGAAAGTCACAAGAAAAATTTAAAAAAATAACTGGCTAGCCAATATGGCCCAACACCAAAATATCCTGATTTGTTACACCATTAAATAGATTTACGTTTTTTTTCCCCTCAACATTTTGTTGGAGCAAAAGACAATGAAAGCGCAAAAACAAGATTCCTCCTTAAAAATGTTGAACAAAAGTTATGTATATAGAGTCCAAAAACTGTCTGAATTTTTTTCTCTCTCCCCCTATTTGTGCTGTGAGCCCCAGAATACAAAGTAATAAAGACACAAGGAAACAAGCTTTTTCTAATGGAATAATTAATTGAATATTTTTGGGGGATGGCAAAAAACGACAACAAAAATACTTTTCCAATCATCTGTCGAAAAAAGTAACTCAAAGTAATTCATGAAATCAATAAATCGCCCAGCCTTAAAAGGATAATAGCACAGGCTTCTTTAAGATTGTGTCTAGCAGTCCTCTGAAGCAACACCTTGCAAAGATATGATGTCACCCAGGCAAGAGGTACTCTTTGGTTTGTAATAAGGTGTCGATATGATGTAAAATAGAGATCAAAATCGAAAATGTTTTTTACTCTGCTTTTTCTAGGGTTGGCCAAAGAGGAACGGGTCTCTCGGCAACAATCGCCAGAAGCGAGCATGAGATTTCGGAAATTATTGACGGTCTTTCTGAACAGGAGGTATGTGATGTCAACAAATATCACGTGTAAAAACGTTGTTTATAACCCTTATCTCTGAAATGCATACTGCATTCACTAAAGCAACAAAAATTGAAATTCGACGGGGCTCTTTGATTAAAACCCACCATTAAAATAGCTTTATCTCCATTTTTATTTTTAACTAGTATTTTTTTAAGATCTCTACGACATGTCCGTGCTTCACAGAATAATGAAAAACAGATGAGACAACTGTCAGTCATCCCTCCCATGATGTATGACTCTGAGCAGAGGCGAGTAAAGTTCATCAACATGAACGGCTTGATGGACGACCCCATGAAGGTGTATAAAGCCCGACAATTTATGAACGTTTGGACCGAGCATGAAAAAGAGATCTTTAAAGACAAGTGAGTTTTTCATGCTTAAGGCAAAAGTGCAATATGGTCATCAATGGTTAAATTGTTTTTTTTTTAACAATGACACTGGCATCTCTTGGCAGGTTTGTCCAGCATCCAAAAAACTTTGGCCTGATCGCCTCTTATCTAGAAAGAAAGGTGAACTACATTTTTTTTCGGGCTCTTAATAGAGATACTTGAATTATTTAGCCTTTAATTTCAGTATTGTGTTTTATATAGTATAATATGTAAATAAAATGTATATAAAATGTAATCTAGTCATTTTCCTACAAAAAGATACCGTATTTACTCTCACATAAGCCGCATTTGTCGGACAAAAGTGGTGACTGATTCGATAATACTATAATATAGTACATATTTTATGTATTGGGTATATATCCTTTGACTGTTTTCCTTTCAATTTCAGTGTGTCGCTGACTGTGTCCTGTACTATTACCTAACCAAGAAGAACCACAACTACAAAACGCTAGTGAGACGCAACTACGGTAGACGGAGGGGAAGGAACCAGGTGATGTCATGTCATTTAAAGAATCCTTCGATAGTAGGTGGCATTGCTATTAATATATACAGTGAATACAAGTTCCCTTCAGTGTTTTGACTCTGAAGGACATGTGAGAAACAATAGAACGAGAGGAATTGATTGTGGGAAAAAAAGACTCCCCATCGTAGCCAGCGCAGGTTGCTAATCCATTGAGTCCGTCCGGTTGGTCGTTTTCCATTTTCTGGTCGCCACAGTTCTCGTGAAACAGAAGTGTCAGGCCCCCAAATTTCCCGTACTGCTGTGAGTGCCAATCAAAGAGGACTGCTCGACAGGGATTACCTCAAATGACCCTGCGTAGATTAGTGCGTTCATGTGAGATGGTGCAATTCTTTGGCCCGCTTAAGCAGCCCGATGACACGCTTTCCCGGAATATGTCCGGCAGCCCTTCTTAGAAGCTCCGTGAGACACTGGTTTGCGCCACTTTTGCTGTCGTTACCACAGCTATGGAAGCACTGGAGGTTAGAGGCAGTAAGCTGTGACTCACAGCAGACAAAAGAGGTTTTTTATCAGCAACAATTGAGCATGCAGGTATGTTTACTAGCTCGGAATCCACACTCAATGCATTTCCTATGTCTTGAGTGTGTTGTTTTTTTTGACTGGTGGTGTTTGGCAATACAGAGCCGATTTCATTGGGCTTTTTGACACTCCTATGTAGCTATTTTTGGGATGGGCTTTCTAGGAAATGTCCACACAGGGCCCACGGTAACATGTTTTGGGCTTAGTTTTAAGAGAATTATACCCTCCTGAAGTGAAAATGATTTGGAGATCAACATGTTTCTGGAATATTCACAGTCTGCAAGTTGAACTACAAAATCTGCACATTTCTATCTAATGGTATTAAACCAATGGTACCTAATGCAGTTGGTTGTTTGATCATTTCACCTGCTCGCCTTTACCCAGCCTAACTTAGGAAAAACATCATCTTAATGCTTTATGAAAGGAACTGGAAGTTGTGAATCAGCATAACTGAAAAATAGTCAGTCTCGCTAGAAAAGAGCTTTGTTTAAAAATAGTGAAAACACCACAGTTTCCTTTTTTTTCTGAACATCTGTGCAGAGGCCTTTTAAAGAGTGTTAGAGAAATGCAGGAATGCCACACTTCTCATATCGCCTCCAAAATAAACACTCACTGAGCCAACCAAAACAGCATCCCACTGAAGAACAAGTATTGTCAGAACATCTCAGTCTTTGAACCGACAGCACATATTTCTGGATTGTCAAGTGCCAAAACACGCACTATTATTGACAAGAAATGAGTGAAGGGGTAATGGTGTAGTATAAGTTGGATGCTATCCTCGCCACATACGTTAAGCCAAACTCTCATTTAGGAATCTGTTTTTTTCTTGAATCATGCAAATTAGGGAGCAAAAAGTTGTGAAACGTAGACCACCACGCAAACCGTCACTAAGAATGCCTCTTGATGTCTTTGAAAACGTAATTTTAAGTTTAAAGTCTCTTTCTGACTCAACCCAAACAGTCATAGATACTGTAAGTACAGTAGATTGTCTGCAGGCAAGCCCATCAATTGTTAAAAACACACCTTGACAAGAGCAGCTTTGTTGTGATGGAAACGCAAATCCCTGCCCTGCTCATATGACGCACAAATAAGGATAGGGAAAACCACCAGGTCAGGAGTATACAATGAAGGGAGAGCAAAGAGAATAATACGGCTTTAATGTTTGAATAATTCCTGACAACCTCAGAGTGCATCAACTACGTTTTTGACAGCAGAAGTTGTCAGAGTTTAAGATGTTCTTGTTTGCAAAGAGGCACAATTAGAATATGCAGTTGTTGGGTGAGAAATTTATACTCTTCAATAGATTCACAAGAAGGCAGAATTTTATTCTAAGCAAATCAGACCCTATTGTATTGTGTAACATGCTAAATAATGATGTTGTTTTTCCATTTATAGCAAATCACACGTCCTTCACAAGAAGAGAAGTCAGAAGATAAAAACGAAGAGGAGAAATCTGAGAAGTGCGAGAAAAAAGAAGACGAGGAAAAGAAAGACGAGGAAGAGAAAGATGAAAAAGAGGAGTCAAGGTGAATTGGAAAGTAGTGCATTTCTGTACGTCTGTTAACGCGAATGGTAGCCATGAGTTAATACATCAAAATAAAAGTAATACATAAATATATATTTATATGTATATATCTAAATATAGTTTTTTTTTTTTATCTGATTCCGATTTTTCTAAAAATGACATAATGGGACCTGATAACCACAAGTATTGTGTGATTGATGGGACGGTGCAATCCAGCCTGCATTTGCTGACTCAAGTGAGGTTAGATGTTCTTTCCGAGCAGTCTCTAAAGCCGTTTTTACCTCCTCGAAAACCACAGGGATATTGGCAAGGACAAAGACAAGTGCGATGGTGCGGAGGACGAGGACGGAAAGGAGCAAAACACGCCGCGTGGCAGGAAGACTGCCAATAGCCAGGGCCGACGCAAGGGAAGGATCACCACGCGCTCCATGGCTAACGAGGCCGCCACTGTGGCGGCCGAGGAAGCTCCTCCCCCTGCTTCGGAGGCTGCCGTGCCAGGTCCTCCGCAGCTCCACAAATCTGACGCGGCTCAAAAGACCACCAAGGAACCTACCAAGCCGCCGACTCCGGTAGCTTCACTGGAATCTAAAGGTGAACGGTCAAAAATTCTTAGCACGGTACAATTGATGGCCATCTAAATGTCCAATTCATTTTGACTTGGACGTCTAAATGGATTGCACATGTAAAAAAATCCCCAGTATTGCCAATTCATTCCCATGACTGTATGGCGCTCTAGCCGCCGTTATGGTAGTCAGTCACACTTCTACAATTTCACCCTCACAAATCCGTCTCTCCATCTGTGAACACATAGGTTGTTCTCAGGTATCCAAGCCCTTATCTGTTAATCTTGTTTTGGCACTAATCTGTATCATCTGTTCAATGTTTCGTAAGTACGCCGTGCGTCTCTTTACACCCGATCTCGCCGCTGTCGTCTGGGATGGCCATGCAGGTTCGGCCCTATGCTGTCATTCACAAATCTGCAAGCGTGCGCTCCGTCCGGTCCCTTGTACCCTCTGACCTCTGATCTTGTTTAGTGATCTGGCGTTTTGTCTCTAACGCTTTTTAGGGCGCTCATTCAACTCATTGGCTGCCAATTTAGGGGACCAGACGTCCAACCCACTTTGACTGGGAGCGGCATATGAACCAATGTTCATTCACAGCCAGCTCCCCGTTTTTATTTATTTTATTTGAACAATAATCACAAATCAGAACGATGCAACTGCAATCGTTCTCTTCATTTTGTAAAAAGGTTTTATGCATTTTATTTGTTTTAATTGAAAACCAAAAAATTGAGTTTTAATTTTTGAAATTGAAGCCATTATTAATAGACATTAGAGATTTATCTGGGGGCCATAGTTTCTATTCTATATACAAAATACTGGTCGCTAACAAGTCAGGTATGTCAAATAGTAACGTATCCGTTAAAGCAGGGGTCGGGAACCTTTTTGATGGAACGAGCCATAAACAATTCATATTTTTTAAATGTTAATCCTTGAGAGCCATGCTCCGAATTTAAAAGTCAACATACATGAAAATGTGTGCCTTTTTTAGTCACTTCACCACTTTTAAAGTACAAAAAGTCTCTGAAATCTTTTGACAACATTGTTACATTGTTGCTAATCAATGAGTATCAATAAGAAAATCCATACAAAAGAGTGTAATGGAAAAAAAAATGATTATAAAGGCGCTGGGGTAGTGTCAATGCCATAATACCAACGTAACGCTCCTATTCCTGCGCTTTCACACCAGCAGTTTCCATAGTTTACCTCACAAGTGATTGGAGAGCCATATGCACCCATCAAAAGAGCCAAATGTAGCTCCCGAGCCATAGGTTCCCTACCCCTGCGTTAAAGGGTTAAAGCACAGGAGCGACGTGATGGGACAAGCCCATTCCACGGCTGTCACGGGCACACGTGTTCCGTGCGGTCCTAGTGCTTTTAGCTTCACCGATTTCTATAAAGTACTGTCACCATGACGCCCTCACAGTATAAATGGTGCATTTTTGCGTATGAAGGATTGCTTACATTTGGGCTTTGGTGTGTTATTTGGTGCTCGGCAACTGCTGTGCTGCTGAAGGGGGTTAAGTCAGTTCATATCTTTTTTTGAAGTTGTGGAGGAGGGGAGGCTGCACGAGAGGTGGGCTCCTGTCATGGGGTCAGGCGATACGCTGTAGGCAGACACCCAGGCCCTTTTTATGGCTCAGATCAATGACCACCCAGAAGGGCCCGTCACGGGGAGAACATGTGAGTTTTGCCACCGAAGGCAGAAGCAGAGTAGCGTAGACCTCCATTGGATTTGTGTGAGTCAGTGAAGGAGAGAAAGGTTTTGGTGGGAGCCATCACGGCAACGATAATTGAACCCACGCATCATCTTTGAAGTGGGGGCAACCCCACTGCAAATGCCAAAGGATTATCTCCTTCTATATTGGTCCACATGTTTACACTGTTTCAGTTGACATTACAGGAGGAACTGAGGCAAAGTTCGCTTCAATCTTGGACCTACGCTTCTGTCAATTTGGTGCTCGTGCATTTGTAAGTTGGAAGTGATCAGCTATGCGGCAATGAGGTGCCATTGACAACAACGGACGTCAAATTGATTTAAACTGGAAGGGCTGACTGTCGATGCAACGCCCCTTCCAGATGGATTTCTCCATTCGAGCCGCGCACTTCAGCGAGTAGACAAGTCGTGTACGTAAAAACCTGACGTTTGATTGGCCAAAGTAGCAATGGCATTTTACGAATTTCTGATCATTTTTCACCTTCATTTGAGAATTATTGGCTTTTATGTACATATTGTGGTGATCAAAACCTTATGTTTCGATTAGAGTCAAGAGGGAGTGTGTTTGTATGACGGGGCAAGGGTTGAGACAGCATGGCTCTACTTTCTTTAGCCTGCATCCAAGTATATATTTGCCATTCCGTCTACTGTCTGGTACTACATCATCTGACTAAGGACCTCCCCTTGTGGATTATAGAGGCCGGTGGCTTTTTTGAGCTCTAGGGAAAGGGGGGGAGGAGAATGTGAGTGTGCAGGGTGGGGAATGACCTAGAGTGACAGTGGGAGTGAGAGGGAGTGAGAGGGAGTAGGTCTCAGCAGCTTGTGAATGTAAACAGATTATTAGATTAGAGGCCATGAGAAGAAGCCGGCTGGAAAGAGGACGGCTTCTCTGTCTGCTTTTCTCTCTCTCTTTCTCTCTCTCCCTCCCTCACACAACGTCTCTCTCTTTCGCGCTCCCCTCCATTTCTCCTGTCAGTGCTAATGGGGCTGGGTCTCTTTGCTTTGTGATTTAGCTGGTGCTGGTGAAACTGGAGAAACTTCTCGCTGGACCGAGGAGGAGATGGAAGTTGCCAAAAAGGGTAAAGTTTGAATTATTCACTCTTTCTCCTATTGGTGATTCTGGTGGGCCTTCTTTTTCCTGGATTTTCCACTTTCCTTAACCTTTTGATTTTGCCGTAGTCATTTGTAAGACTAAAAAGACACATTTGAAGCTAGAGAATGCAACACACCACAAATTATTTGAAGTTCAGATTCTGTCAGTTTATGCAATGGATTCTTACTTTTACTGCTTCCAATTGGATTGGTAAGTGTGGTGCATTTAATTCGATTAAATCACATGCTGTGTATTTTTTCTCCACCTTCAACTGGTCATGTGCAACAATTCTGTTCCCCTTTGCATGTAAAACGTTGCCATTTTTTGCACTTTTTAAGTGCTATTGAGGCTTTGAAGTTCTCTTATCAGTTGCATGCGCAGCAACAAATTGGCTTACATGAAGGGAACTTAACAAGAACTTAGACTTAAGCCAATCAAAATGAACCAAACAAATGGCTGTATTTAACCAAAGAAAAATTGCCCATGCAAAGTCTCATGCAGCAGTCGTTCAACCCAAGTAAACAAAATGTTTTGTAACACATTGGCTTAAACTAACAGTACATTGCAATTTGCAAAATTTCCCAAAATGTATTGTACATTATTACTAGTTCTATTGCTCTTGCTCAGGATAATACCTTTCTGGGTTTATTTGTATTGCAGGTAATGCACATAGCAGTAGTTGTTGAGAAGGATGAAAAATTTCATAATCAAGAAAATAGAACACGAACGAACTGTACATGATATAACAAGATTTTATCGTGGTAAACATATGCTGGGAAGTATTAAAATGTCCTCGTCAGACTCCGCGGTTCCTCTTTTCTTTGATGATATTGTTGAGCTTCTTTCTAATGTTGCTGTCGTCTCATCAGGTTTAGTTGAGCATGGGCGAAACTGGACAGCCATCGCCAAAATGGTGGGCACCAAAAGTGAGGCGCAGTGCAAAAACTTCTATTTCAATTACAAACGACGGCACAATTTGGACAACCTGCTGCAGCAGCATAAGCAGGTAACGCATATGAAGGTTGCCTACGTTGATATGCCATTTAAAGTGCTTCGTACGTACAATGTGACTTACCGTCCCCCTCTCGCTGATACCCAGGACACACGGCGGGCTCGTGCCGATAGGTCCCAAGGTGAAGGTCTAACCACGGCTTCACCTGACGACGATGACGACAACGCAGATGACAGCGAAGGTTAGAACCAAAGATGATATCAAGCATGTACTCGTTGACTCGAGCACATTGGTTTGAATGTTCGTTATCTGTTACTACAAGGACGAAGCACATGAAGCGTCCAAACTGTCAATTTATATGCGTAGAAATGCCTAAAAAAAGCTAAAAATATGGCGTGTGTTGAACTCATTGGCAGCAGCAGACGTTAAATACATTGTATTATTACTTTTTTTTAAAAATAATTTTTAATTCATCCTTTACTCATGAAAAACTAATATAAACTTGGACGTCCATCATCGTCGGTGGTTCTGAAAGAGTTAAGGCTACCAATGCCTGCCATTTTTTTTACAACGTCATCGAGGCCTTGATCTTAACATAATCAAACACTGGGGTGACGGGCAAATAATAAGATAAGATTGTTGTCAATTGCGGTCACGTGTGATATTTCTTGGAAAGACATTTGTGCCATTACAAATGGAAGTCGTTTGTTAAGCCACTATTTTTTAGGTTTATTTAAAATAGACACTTTTTGTTTGATATCTGTCATTGTTCATTTTTAATTGTAGAAAGAATATGACCGGAAAATATTTCTACACAGTAAAAAGTACTATGTCTTCTGTGGTTTGAACATTGCTTGCTATTTTTTGACCCTTTCTCACATCTTCAGGAGGTGTCAATAGCTCCGATACAGAGAGCGCTCCCTCCCCGTCTCAAACTGACCCGACCAAGTCCGGCGACTCCAAGAGAGCAGACAACACGGCCGCAGACGCGCCTCACAACGCCGATCCAGATGCGTTGGCGAGCAACGCCAAAACCTCAGAACCTTCATACGGGCAACTGCGTGTCAAGGAAGAGAAAAGCCCAGAGGGTGGGGCTGCTTCTCATGAAGAAAAGAGCTCAGTGTCTTCATACTCGGGTGTGGTCAATCCAAAACCTGAACCTCAAGACGTGGACATGAAATCTGGTGAGGTTCTGGTCAAAATGGAGCCTGAGGTCAAGGAGAAAGGAGACCGAGGAGAACATAGCGACAGGCCCAAGGAGCTCCACTCAGATAATGACTCCAGCGCCACCTGCAGCGCTGATGAAGATGTGGATGCTGAGCCTGAAAGACAGAGGCATGGATTTTTTTTATTATTATTGTTATTTTAGTCCCTCTTCTCATCTTCCTTGTGAATGCCTCCTGAATAATATTTATTGTTGCTTTTTGCAGAATACTTTCTATGGAGAAGCCATCTTTGCTCCACCCCACAGGCACAGTCCTGGTGTCTTCACCTAAGCAAATTTTAAACAATATCCAGCAGATGCATCAGCGAGCAGCTGCCATTCCGCCAATGGTTAGTTGCCATTACAAGCCGTCAATTTACCATCTGAATTTTATTATTCAAACCAACAAATTCGGAATATATTGGCTGCCTTTGACCATTCTCTGACTTCCATTTTGAAGTCGGTCATACACCTTAAATCACATGTGTCAAAGTGGTGGCCCGGGGGCCAAATCTGGCCCGCCGTATAATTTTGTGTGGCCCGGGAAAGTAAATCATGAGTGCCGACTTTCTGTTTTAAGATCAAATTAAAATGAAGAGTATAGATGTATATTACATTTCCCGATTTTCCCCCTTTCAAATCAATAATTGTAATTTTTTAATCATTTTTTTCTGTTTTTAGTTCAAAAATCATTTTGTAAAATCTAAAAATATATAAAAAAGCTAAAATAAACATTGTTTTAGATCTATAAAAACTGAATATTCAGGGCTTTTAATCCAGTGCTTTTAATCCATTTATAAAAAAAAAAAAACTAAATATTATATCTAAAATGGTCCAGCCCACGTGAAATCAAGTTGACTTTAAAGCGGCCCGCAAACCAACCCGAGTCTGATACCGCTGCCTTAAATAAATTAGACATCTATACTTATCTTGCTGCATGTTTACATCAAATGCATAGATTTGTGTTATTTCTTTCTCAAGGTGCCTTACGGCCCTAGTCCCGTGCCCATCAGCGGCTTTGCCATGTTGCAGCACCAGATCAAAGCAGCGCATGCATCGGCACACCAGGAGGAAAAGCAGAGGCAAGACCAGGGAGAGCTCGAACGCAGACCGCCCTTCAACACCCGCAGCCCAACTCTGCTTGACAGAGATGGTAGGAGAACAAAAAACCCCACTTCCATTCTTTGTTATTCTGACCTCTCTTGTTCAGAGAGCTCTTTCAGTTGCTGCAGTTTGCAACCAGCTCTTTATATTAGAAGTATGTGCTTTTTGGTACCCTCTTCATCCCGGTGTACCCCCCCCAAAAAAGAAAGTCAAATGATATTATTTGCTGCTTTTCCACATGAGAAACCTTCTGTAGGGCAAGCAGGGATCTCACCCCGTGTAGCTTTAAGAAAAGCTTTTAACACCCTCAAGTCCGAGTGTTGTGCGAGTTCCACAGCTGTCACCAAACTGGCGAGCCGTGAGAGCGTAGCTTCTGTTGCAAAGTTTTCACCGCACGTGTTTCCACGTAGCCGTGAATGGTGTTTGTGCAATATTTATTTTGGTTGCACTCAATGCTCAATGAGTTATTCTTTTTTTGTAAGTGATGGTCTTCCCTTCCGTCCTTACACCTGTGCACTCCAGGTAAGCCCCTTCCCTACATGTCTTATGACATGAAGATGGCTCTGGACCAGGAGGCCCATCCTGGCCGGCCGGGCTCTCCTTACAGACTCTCCCCCAGGGATCTAAGCAAGTCCTCACCCCAGCCTGATCCCAATCTTCATAATGCTTTCCGCTACAGTGTGCCGCCAGGTAAAAGCACACATCTTCACCTTCTTCTTGTCTACTCTCTCAACTGCCTCCAAAACATTCTACTGTTGATATTAGCCACCCTCACCCAGACTAATAAGTTCTCCTTATTAAATTGGCTGCAGTGCAGAACCAACATATAAAAGATTAAACTCCCTTTTCCACTTGCTGGCTAATTTCAAAGATTGCCTCTAGCTTTGTTTTAAGGTGTTAAATTAATGTTCTAGTCCCAAGTCTGAGTAGAAAGGAGACAATGACCAATCATGGAGTTGGTTTCATTTCCAAGGTGAATGTTGGATGGACTTGTTTTTTACCATTTGAATTGTTTAGACTTGGTTACTTCCATGCAGACTTAAACTAGCCGAAAACATTTTTAGCTCTGCAATTTGTTTTTTTAATTAAATGAATTGTTTATTTAAAAAAAATCAGAGCCTGTAGGTTAAACTCTCATTCTAAGTTTGCAGATTAATGATGTTAATTCAGCCAAAATCACTTGAATTGTTGTCCATATGTTATCAATTCTCAGTGTTTTTCCTCTTTGTTCCAACATTCTTCTCAGTGCTCCACCCAGCCCCCAACCAGCTGATCCAGAGTCTGCCAGATGGAACCCGCATGGCTTTCAGCAGGCCCAGTCGACCTCCTAACATTCCCTCTCCTCCTCCTCTCATTCCAACCACCAAACCCACAGATAAGCCATCCTTCATTCATGGAGGCTCAATATCTCAGGTAAGAACTCATGGCAATTCCACCAATGCTACTTCCTTACCTTTTCAATTATTTTACTGTGAGTTAAGTTGCTCTTTTATGTTTCTCTTATTTCAGGGAACCCCAGGCACGTACCTACCTTCGCACGCTATTTATGGGACTGACGGGAGTAAGAACACAGTGGGCTCCATTTCTTTGGGCTTGCCTCGACACCAAGATCCCAATAAGTCTGGTAGGACACCCACATAACTAGAATTGGGCTCAATTGCACGCAATTAACATTGGCAAATTCAAAGTAGTTTGCAGGAATGCATGAAAAAAGTGATATATTGGTCACTGGTAATGTTTCAAACTGTTCTTGCTGTAATTATATGTTGCCTTTTTTGTTTTTTTTTTCTTCAGCAATACATGATGGTAGAGGAAATCTGGCAAAAATGGGGGACAATCTGTCTTTTAGAGGATCAATCACTCAGGTAAAGGACAAAAGATGGGAAAATGCAATAGAAATGTGTTATTTGTCATCTTTTTTTGTATCATTTTTTTTCTAGGGCACACCAGCCCTTTCCCAATCAACCGTTGCTGCTGACCTGCTGAAGGGCACCATCACAAAACTGGCCACAGAAGACTTGAGTAACTCTGACAAGGCACGAGACCAGTTGACTAAAGGACACGTTATCTACGAGAGCAAGAGTGGTCACATCCTCTCTTATGATGGTATGCGTGCTGGCTGACCATGTCCTCTATCATGGTTGCTATATTTGAACAAACACCCCAATGTCATTCTCATTGTATCCATTCAAAAGCCATCAAGAACCCAAGGGAAAATACCCGTAGTCCCAGAACTGGCCACGAGTTGAAACGCACTTATGACATGATGGAGGGACCCATTAGTCGGGGCCACCCCGGCAGGGAAGGGGCACCATTTGAAGGTAGTCTAGAACCATTATCCAAGTACGCATGTCTGTGTCAAAGTTCCATTTATGTATGACCATTGCTATTTATGCTTCAGGCTTGATTAGCAGAGCCTTGCCCAGAGAAGGCTTCCATGGAGATTCAAAAGACAGACAAATAATCACCGGGTCTATAATGCAAGGTAACAAATGAATTGCACCCCCAACTTTTTACAAAAGAAATGAAACCCTCGCTCCCCATTTGTAGGAACACCGAGATCCGCTCCAGATACATACGAAGACATTTTGAAATACGGGAAACAGATTAAACGAGAGAGCCCACCTATTCGCTCTTTTGATGGAGGAATTGGCAAAGGAAAGCCCTACGAGGGAGTTAACACCATTAAAGAGACTGGGCGCTCCATTCATGAGATCCCTCGACAGGAGCAGTCGGGTCAGGACCTCAGAAAAACTCCCGACCTGTCAGACAGGAGGGTCATCGAAGGCGCCATGTCCCAGGTTAGACTTTTCCAAATTCTATCTTCTTTTTAGGCCTAAAAAAATAACTCTCTGACTTCTCATATTTCGTTGTGGCCAAGAATGTTGATTGTGATGCATTCCCAATTGAATTGCCTCACCAGCCAGGCCTAATTGGTTTAATCCTGTCATTCAATTTGCTTTAATGTGATTTTTGTAAGAATTGTCAAGTTCACGTTGGCCGACGTTTAAACACGCTTGCTTGGACGTTACTTCACAATCATGTGCTTTTACTAGATCCACTCTCTGAACCAACCTACGATCAAGCACAACGTGAAGTCCCTCATTACCAGTCCCAGTAAACTAGCCCACAGCCTACCCCAGCTCGAAGCAATGGAACGAAGCAAGTACGAGGAGAGCAAGGCAGTGCGCCACACCTCGGTGGTGAACTCCACCGCGTCTGTGCTGCGCTCGACACACCAGGAAGCCGCTAAATCTCAGCTCAGCCCAAGCATGTACGAGGACGCCAATGCCCGTAGGACCCCTGTCAACTACAGCTCCAATTCTGTGACCAGAGGTTCACCCATGCTGGGGCGTTCATCCGATGGTATTTCCCATGCGCTTCGAAATAACTTATTTTTTTATAAATGTTTGAAATATGTTACCATTTTTAATGCTCTCAAAAATGCCTTCCCCAAAGGAGCAAAATCCGGTGTGCACGAAAGGAAGAATTCCTTGACGCCCACGCAGCGGGATAGTGTCCCAGCCAAGTCCCCCGTGTCGGGTGGCGATCCCAGGGCTTCTCACAGCCCCTTCGACCCTCACCACCGGCAGGTTGTTCCCGGGGAAGTGTACCGAGCCCACCTTCCTCCACATCTAGATCCCAGTCTCGCTTTTCACCGAGTCATTGATCCTGGTAATTGGACACTATGCGCTCAATTCATCCTAAATCTGGAAGAATAGCACCAAATGAAAAAGCATTGTGCCTAATTTGAACATGAATTACAGTAATCCCTCGATTATCGCGAATTAACTATGCAGCGATTTTTTTCCACTGTTCATTATTTTTTCTTTAAAGTTCATAAAAATGTGAAAATTCATGCCCAAACTCGTAAGCGAAAGCCACTCTTGCTAATAAGACTCAGCACTGAAGGGAAAAAAAAGTTATAATAGGGGTGACCCTACGCAATTTTTCGATTATTGCGGCCATGTCTGGTCTACATTAACTGCGATAGTCGAGGGATTACTGTAATGCAGTACGTAAACCCATTTCTCGTAGATGTTAAGGCTCTTTCCTATGTGTTGCAGCCTTCATGTTCCCCAGACAACCATCTCCTACCGCTTACCACAACACCTACCAACTATACACCATGGAGAACACCAGGCAGACCATCCTGAACGATTACATCACTTCCCAGCAGATGCAAGTCATCCCCCGGCCTGACATGCCTCGCGGGGTTTCCCCGCGGGAGCAGCAGGCTCCTATGCCGTACTCAGCCGGATCCCGAGGTATGGCTCTCCACCAGCTACCGTCTCTTACCTGTCGAAGAAACCCTGGTTGGGATGATCTCTTGTTTGCATACTGTGTCGCTGTTAAGTAGTGTAGTGGCTACCTTTTGCAGATGTCCAGAAGTAAAGGACCCAGACATATTTAGATAGACTTTCCAAGTGGTTGGTTGCCTCCTTGGGGTTTACCACCTTCAAACTTTGTTGCGATCCTGCTTACCTAACATGGACAAAACCGGGCATTTGGGAGCACTGGTGGTGGTGGTTTTGATGGGTGTATAGAGTGCTAATACATTGAAAAAAAATGATTTTTATTGTTGACCATTGGCCCTTTGCTTCTGTCTGTAAAAGGGATCATTGATCTAGCGCAGATGCCTCCAACTATCCTTTTGCCCCACCCTGGGGGGACAGGTACTCCCACTTTGGAACGTATCGCCTACCTGCCTGGAGCTCAGCCCCCTTTCACTACTAGGGCTTTCAACCCAACTTCCATATCGCCAGGTGAGGATTCCCTCCCCAATGCCTACAAGCCATGTTCCCTTAACTGCCTCGCTAAAGTCTTGTGTATCTTGACCCTTCTCATGGCGTGCCCACCTCCCAAGGTTTATTTTGTAAATTAAGAATATAGCCTCAATATGCTTACCTGGTTATTTAGATAAAAACATTAGGCACCAACGTGTGTTTTTTTGTGTGTCTGCACCAAGGGGCATGAAATGACCTTTAATAGATGTTGCCCCCAAATGCCTTGTTATGGTTTATTGAGTAAATCTTGCATGTGATGTCTGTCTCTTTATCAACTGTAGGTCATCAAGCCCATCTCGCTGCCGCAGCTGCTGCAGCTGCGAGTGTGGAGCGCGAGCGAGAACGGGACCGGGAGCAACAGGAAAAGGAGAGGGAAAAGGAAAGAGAGCAGCGGGATCGAGAAATACGGGAGCGGGAAAGAGAGAGGGCCAATGATTATATTCGGGGAGGTGAGTATGTGCCAGTTGGTAAGCGAGGAGCTGCAATCGACTCGGGCATAATTTGAACGTCGACAAGGTCTCCCCTCAGGTGCTAACTTGCCATTTTTTCTTGCATCAGGTGTTGTTGAGCAACCGGGCCGACCAGCAAGCCAAGGTTATCTGCACTCTCCTTCCCCTTCGCTCAGGACGCAGGAAGTGGTTGTTCAGCAGCGACCAAGCATCTTTCAGGGCAAAAGTGTCATCACATCTCTTATGTAAGAGTGACAACCTTGATTTGATCTTGATGCATGACCACACCTCTGACAATTTTTTTGGACAGCATTTGGATTGGATAACTTTATTCATCCCGTATTCAGGAAATTTTGTTGTCACAGTAGCAATAGGGTGAGGATGCAGAAATAGGAAAGGCATTTTAGACATAAATACATAGGTAATAAGTAAGTTAATAAATAAATACATGAATAAATATATAAATAAATCAACATGTTGCTGAAAAAAAAATACATATATATGCATGCATGCATACATACACATACATATATAAGCACATTTAGCTTGCTATTGTGAGAATTACAGAAAGACTGTTCTTACTGTTTTTAATGACGTCTAGTGGCTTGGCCATAGTGTATCTGAAGAATGAAACAATAGGTTTAGTAATGCTCTGGAAAAAAATCAAGTCAAAACATTTTTCAGTGAGTTAATTTTTCCCCTTTGACATGAAAACAAATCTGCCAAATTGTAGGTAAAAACAGTAAGCCTTTATATCTTGCAGAACTGATACTTTTGATCTATTTTAATTGCGATTAGATGCTTTTTAGGACAAACGAGTCACTTATTGTTGCTAACACTTTTTTTTGTATTGTGACTCAAAGGTTTCTGAGAAATATTCTTGATGTTTTTTTATTTTAGGCCGCATTCAGCAGCAGCCGCAACATCAACATCCCAAAGCAACTCGCGCTACAGTACTGCGGCGGACGCGCTGGCTGCTTTGGTGGATATTGCCGCATCTGCTCCACCTGTGGATTTGGCCAAAGTAAAGGAGAACAAACGGGACGAACGCGATGAGGAATTGTCTTCGGGAGCTCGGAGAGCCGCCGGAATCTCGGAACAGCAGCAGCAGCAGCAGCAGGAGCCAGACAGGCGAGCGGTGCCTTATGGTGCTATGGCACTCCCAGGTGGGAAACCTCACCCAGCGTACACTGAGGGGAAAGACAAAGGAGCTCAATCATCAAAGTCCCGCATTGAAGAAGAGCTTCGGACCCGTGGAAAAACCACTATAGTTCTTTCTAATTTCATTGACGTCCTCATCACCCAACAAATCGCCCCAGAAAAGGACTCCCGAGAGCGAAGCTCTCAAAGCTCCGACTCCTCAAATAGTTGTGAGTACATATCAGTTTGTCGTATGCATTGAAAACTCTATAACACTCATTTTAGTTATTAGTAGACTAAACGTTTTTCTTATTTCTTCTCCAGTGTCGTCAAATAGATATGACAATCCTAGCGCAGGTGCCATTGAAGCGATAAGTCCTGCTAGCTCCCCAGTACATTCCCAGCAGGATAAAGTGGACGAAGGGCAACAGATAGCAGGTATGGGTGCAGTTGGTAATATTGGCGTATTTTGCATTACCCAACTCGGGCCGACTGGCATCGCATTTATGTTTGGACCCTGGTTGCAGCTGGCATGCGGGCTTACGACATGAGTCGATACCGGTCTTCAGCGGAGCCAACACAGCCCAGTTCCCAGCAGCCTCCCTCATCCCAGGCCGACGGTTACTCCCAAATCCCCAAGACGCACCGGGTCATGACTTTGGCGGACCATATTTCGGTAAGATATAAATGCCTCTGACGCGCTGGAAACCGGATAAACAAGATAAAAAGTGACCCGCTTTTTGGCCTGGTCTCCTTTTGCTACGCAGCATATCATAACCCAGGACTTTGCCCGAAATCAAGAGCCTCCCCCAGTTTCGTCCTCGGCCTCTAGCACATTCCAGAACGCGATGCCACATGCGTCTTCGTCAAGTCGAGCCAAGGCGCCCAGTCGCTACAGCCCCGAGAGTCAAATCCAGGCCTCACATCATCACCGCCCCCCTAGCAGGGTTTCCCCGGAGAACGCCACAGACAAAGCCAGATCCAGGTAAGGACGCGATCGTCCAATCATCTTGGCCAGACAAAGTTATCGCTCGTTCTCTCCCGTCCAGGCCTGGTAAGTCTCCGGAGAGAGGCGGGAGGCAGATGGAGAACTACGAACCCATCTCACCGCCACAGAGCTACCAAGGCTTGGAAAAACAGGAGAGCGGTGGGGCTGTATCGCAAAGGCGAGAAGTTGACAGCTCCGAGATCAGGTATTTTTTTATTACTAAGTGCGCGACTTTGAAGGCGCTATGAAATACTATCGCAAGTGATTTTAAAATGATAACAGACCATATTTTGGACACCAATCCATCTAAAAGAAAGTTTGATAAGGAAATTTGATCCTAAATAGTCCTGTTTGTGTGTAGTTGATTTCACTTGTCATTGCGCATGTATTTTGGTTTGTTTTCGTAATGAATATTGTTGCTACTTTTGAATGTGGACGATCTTTTTGTTGAATTGAAGGAATGACTCACGGTCCCCGGGCAGCGTCAGTTATCTGCCCTCCTTCTTCACCAAATTAGAGAACACCTCACCCATGGTGAAATCCAAAAAGCAAGAGATCTTTCGTAAGTTGAACTCCACCTCTGGTGTTGGTGATTCTGATGTTGGTAAGTGGGGCTTTCTTTCTTTCTTTCTTTTGGCTTAAACTATAATGCATGCACTCAAGGTCGTTTACGTGCGTCATCAACCCTATCCCTCTGTCTAGTCTCATTTTCAAGATCCTTAACCCTGTAGTTACTCGGAGATCGCATTTTGTGATTTTCAACAGCTCAATATTTTTTTTTGTAGGAAATGCTCAACCAGGGACAGAGATTTTCAATTTGCCTGCTGTTACAAGCTCTGGTAAGTTGTGGCGCCGTCAAAAACGGCCAATAATGTCTATGTGGTGGATGGGAACTTGGCTCAAAATGATGTGTCTTGGTGTGTTGTCTTGCCCTCTCTAGGCAGCATTAACCCTCGGAACCACTCCTTCAGTGACCCAGCCAGTAATCTGGGCCTTGAAGACATAATCCGTAAAGCCTTAATGGGTAACTTGGAGGACAGAGCGGAGGAGCACCAAGGTGCCATCGGCAACACCTCCAACACGAACACCGACATCCGGCAGGAGTCTAATCCGTCACCCAGCATAGGTAGGCACCCAAAACACGTGCCTCTTAAAAAGTCAACTCTTGAAATGGTAGAATTCTTTTGAACTAGTAGGGTGGCAGCGGATTAACATTTGTTTCATTTCTGCCTGCTCTCCCACTTTAAATGGGTTGGACGTCTATTGCCAGTTAAATTATTGTAACATTACAACATTATTTTACATGGATAGAACTTAACAATTGGGAAAAAAACATTCTGTTAATAATTAAACAATTGGCTGGTTGAATACATTCAAGTATTACATATAAAACGGGCACCTTCATTTTATATTCTGGCAGAAATGCATTTCCTAGTGTGCGGTGCACACTTTCATGACTTCAAATGTTAACGTTGCTTATTTACCACACCCACAGTGAAGCAGAAGCAGGGCAAAGTCAGCAACCGTAAATCCAAATCTCCAAACCTGGGTCAGACCTACTCGGGAGGCGATCGCCCCTCATCGGTGTCATCGGTTCACTCCGAGGGAGACTATCACAGACAAGCACAAGCCCAGTCCCAATGGAGTTGGGATGACAGACCCTCATCTGCAGGTTGGTCGACCATTCCTATTCAAAAAGAGGGATTTGGGTAGTTTAGTGCGGTACTCGGACGTTTGGTCGCCCGGAAGGTTATTGATAATTACCATTTAAAATTGTTGCTCAAATTCCCTAAATACAAACTGCAAATTATTATTTAGTAATACTTAATGCCCCAGTAATTATTAGGCTAAAGAAAAGCTCCAAATTTCCCGTACTTTTATTGTGTTTTGTTGGAGAACTTGTTAAGACCCTGACTGACGTCGCTTCTTAAAGGGACAACGCATGTACATACAAACTCTTATACACTCACATGTCCACTCAGGGCCATTGTTGGCTTTTATTGATGCGTAGACCGTGTTGTTTTACCTTGTTTTGTCGCCGGATTTTTGGTCGCCGGACGTTTGGTCGCCGGTTGTTTGGGTCCGGGCGACCAAACGTCCGGTCACGGTTTAGTGCATGCTTAACATAGCTTTTTAAATTTCTTTCCAGGCTCCATGCAGTTCCCTTACAACCCACTGACCATGCGCATAATGAGCACCACGCCACCCACCTCCGTATCGTCCCCTTCGGTACAGAGCCAGCAGCAGCAACCGCAACCGCCGCCTCCGCCGCAGCAGCAGTCGCTTCCTGCCGGAGCTCCAACGGGCCAGCAGCGCGTGTGGCAATCTCTGCTGTCGGAGCAATACGAGGCCCTGTCGGACAGCGACGACTGAGCCCGCCGCGAGAGAGGGGATGAACAGAGAGCCGAGAGAGCTGCATTTCTTCCACCCGCTCCCAACGTGTCCAAGTCGACAGGGCGGCGTCCAATTCCTTTCCGGTGCTACGGCGCCCCCTAGCTGTAAGCTAAGCATACACGACACGGCGACAGACTGGGCTCTCCGGAACGAGACCCGCTCTTTGGTTCGGAACCGCTCGTTCCGGTCTCGAGAGGAATTCAAACCCGATTGAGGCGGTGACTTGTGATATAGTGAATCTGAAATGTACAAAGTGTCTTCATTTCTGCAAAGCTATAATTCATGAAAAAAAAAGTCATTGTATGTAAATAGAATAACCATTTTGCTGTGTTTTTTCTTAACGTGATTATTTCTTATTTTAATGTCGCTTTATAATTGATCCACTTTCAGTGCTAATCAAAAACGCCACAGGTGGTCTTTCCCAGGCTCCTCCCCCACCACGCACACCTCAAACGGGCAAGTTCTTGTTGTCCATATACACGTTGCAGTGCACTGCTCAACCTTGAAACAGTTTTGGTCTTCCCTAAAATGTCAATTTAAGTCTGTCTTAATTGTGTATTGCACTCTTCCTCCCCCTTTGATGATTTACCAGGCCTCATGGCTTGAGATTAAAAAAGGCAGCTTTAACAAATTCAGAGATATTCTTCCTTGGTATTTGATATTTGTATTTACTTCCCTGATACCATTTTTAATACTTTTATGCAACAATTGAAACTGTTGACTATCTTTCCAGATTGACCCACTTTTACCAAACAATAGGCAACTTTGGAGGGGTGGATGGCGGTTGTTTTGTTATTGCATTTTTTTGCTTCATAGCCATCAATAACAGGAATACTACCCGCTGTCTGTTGATGTATTCAAAAGTAATCTGGCCATATTTGATGTTCTTTCTACTCACAGAACATTTTGCGATCGTTGCTTAATCACTGTAGTTGTGAGTACATGGTACAATGTTATCATTAGAATTCCACGCTGTGGTAATTCTGTTTCCATGAAGGTAAATTGGGGAATAAAATACACTTGCAAACCTTTAGATTTTAATTTTACCTTCCAATTCGGTTTACTCAGTTCCTTCTTGTGATGTGATGTTTTGATAAAGTTGGTGTTTATTTTATAACAGTTTCCATAGATTGTTTTGTGTCCATTTTTAATGAATGATTGTTTACAATGGCATTGGCAGAAAATGTTTAGTTACTTGAATTTGACTCGAAAGACTACTTGAAGCTGGAAAATTATTTTATTTTAGGGCTAAAAGCCCACTTTTTCTTCCTTTTGAAATCAAACTTGAAAACTTCATTTTTTTAATGTTGAAATGCAATTTCTGTGTGGCAGAATGTCTTATACATAGTTGCCTACTACAAAATTTCAGAATAATTAATAAAGTGGCTCTTTTATCCACCACTGAAAAACGACCTAATGATGTTGAAATATAAATTTTTATGTTCTACAAATGGAAAGCGAACACGTCAATGGCAGAAAGTTGTCAATCCATTACAAAATTCGGTTTCATAATTTTGTTTTAAGCAACTTCCCAATAAAATTGTTTATTTTTTTAATGCAAGCAAAAAATGACGTCACATGTAGCCGGAAGTATTTGACTACAGAACACTCCTGATTGGCTGGTTTGCGTTTGAGCACTTCCTTAAACATCCTGAGGAAAAAATGCCTGCTGTGTTGCCTGCAGTGGCCGAACAGCTTTTCAAAGATATCCGGAAAATATACAGTGAAACTGCTCAAAGTAAGTTGACGTTTGGCAAACAAAACACCATTAATGTTTTTTGTGCGTTTTTGATAAAGACGGAAAATTGTGTATGTTTGGATCAGAATTCATTCAAACATTTCAGACGTGAACCAAATACAACTAACATTTAAATATATATATATTTTAATGTTTGCAGTGTTAGGACGCGATCTCGTTACGTTTCCGACTCATGCATGTCTAAATTCATTCCGCAATTATAATTATAGTTCCATAACTGCAAACACAGATGCCCAATTTTGTGCTGCACACCTGCGATCAGGGATATTTAACCGTTGTTGTGATTCAAACTCCGCATGCCCTCTTGTGGCATGTTTTGGAACTATCCTCGCAGATAGGTGATTGTATACACAACGTGATAATGGATGATGAAAATAGATGTAGGTTTATTTTTTACCTATAATAATAGTGATAATGCCACGCCTTGGTCAAGTTGTCTGGTCAAATGTAATTTCATGATTGATAAAAACTAGAGTAAAATCAGAAATACGCAGGTTCTGGCCTGCAATTACACTCTAAAGTTGATTAAAAAAAATCATAGTATACTATTAATTTAAACTTAGGCCTGACTGGCTCATGTTTCATTGCCATAGATGGTGCTAGTTTGGACGTCTAACGTCTTCAATGGCAGACAATGAGTTGAATGAGTAACCTGTGCATGGTTGAATGATTTTTAGATGATAAAATGAATAACAATCTTATTATTTTCCCATTTGTCTTTTGCAGTACCTGATGACTTGCTGATTGCGTAAGTACTAATCTTTCTTCCCATCACAAAGCATTTCCAGTTCAGTGTCTGTTTCCAGATAACCAGATGCTGGTTGACATAAAAGCTTCCAGAACATCCTCAGTGTCGATGTTGGCATGCTTGTCCTATTTGCTTCTGTGGACCGACAGTTTTAAATGAAAAGATCAGAATTTATAACGTAGAACAGATTCGATTTGGTCTCGCCAATTGAGTGCCATTTATTTTGTGTACAAAAAAACAACAACAACAACGTAATATTCCCCCAAAAGGTCTTATGAGTAAGCACGGTCACACTGATGCTTATAGCAAAAAGTTCCCAGCATAGTGGTGAACTTTTTGTCAGTGAACTGATGCTCACTGCCTGGGTGAGAAGCCACATCCTTTCCGTTAGTCAGCGTACTTTGGTTTGGCTGTTGTTCATCATTTTCTGAAACATGAGTAAAACTTCCCACAAGTGAGACTAAATATGTTTCGGAAGAAAGTATCTTTTAATAGAAAAAAATGGACTAAACTACATGCTGGTATTCAAAAGAATTTGAGTCTAATTAGTGGTGGATTGGCGTATAAAATTAACTCTGATATCATTGTCTCTCTGACTTTTTCTTCTTGGTTTGTCAGGCTGAAGTTTGTTTTTGGGCCCAGTGCAGTCCAAGCCCTGGATCTGGTTGACCAGCGTTCAGTCACCTGCCTGTCCTCGCCCAGTGGACGCAAAACCTTCCAGGTAGCCCTCGCTATTCGGATATTTAGACTACAATTGCCATTTAAGAACTTTCTCTTAAGACATGTATTTTTTTTTGCAGCATGCTTCCATTTTTTTTTATTTCAAGCCATTCACTCATTGGCTGCCTTTGACGTCTATACACGTCTAATCAATTTTCACTCCTAGGAGCGAATGAACATTTATCAAAATGCATTGGACATTTATCTCGCTGAGCAAAAATTGACAGCTACTAATTTGCGAGTTTAACATTTTTGTTGAGAGAGATCTTGTGCAAATATTAGCTAATGAGGAAATGATGTCCAAATATTGTTACAGATAAGGCACAATGTGTAAAAATGTGTAGATAAGAAAAGTACTGGTAAAACAGCACCAGGTAAAAATGAGCATTCAAGATACCCTAATTTAACATTTTAGACCTTCACCACAGGAGAACATTTTTTATTACATGTGAATGAACGTTAGCCCTATTTAATTCCAAGAAACAAATGTTATCGGTGCATGATAGTCATCACAGCTGCCTTTTTTTTAGGAAAACAAACAAACGAAAAAACAATTTGTTGGCATAATGTAGAATGATAGAATTGTGCGCAATCCACTTCTGTAGCCGTCCAGAAATTGCTGGGAAATCCAGAAACGCGTTGCGTTCTCTTTTGAACGGATTCACAGAATTGTCTAGGCTTTTTTTCCCCTTTTGAGTCGATTCAAGTATTTGCGTCATTTGGAGCCGAATAACGTTAGAGCCCGTCTGACACGACTCTTATCGTCTTTTGGATTATGTCTAATGTATACAGTATGCAATGTACAATAACACACTCAAAGACAGTGACAGTTTGCAGATAAAAGATGTTTTTGTAGGACTTTAGCTTTGTCAAACTTCTGTTCTTTTTCCATTGATAACTTTTTTAAGAAGGCACGTGAAAACACCAAGGAATCAAAACATCATTGGAAGTAATGTGTACAGTGATTTTCCGGAAGTACTCCTGCGGGCTCCTCTGGCTCTGAATCAAATATTGAAATAGAATTTAAACCATCATTACGTTGGTCATTTCCTGTGAACAGATCTGAGGGACGAATAATTGTTCATTGGCCTACTAATGCATTCTCGTTTTCTAATGCGTGCAAATGTGATGTTTTACTACTCAGATTTTTTTATTATTCAATGAGGCAATGGTACAACATTCAGTACTATCATGTAGAAAGTAGTCTTCCTGTTTTTAGTCATTTATTCTTTTATAGTTAGTTTTTTTTCTGGTATTACAGGCCATCTTATTGCAGACGGTCCCCCGCCAAATAATGTTCAGCAAATAAATGAAACTTATTACTTGTTTTGCTGCATCGAATAACAATTGTCGACCTAGGACAAATGTTATCAGTGCATATGCAGTCACAGAGGACTACTAATGATCTCGTTAGAGAATAAAAGGGAGGAAAAGCAGAAGGCAAAACCGTTGCGGTTGTGGTTGTGGTCGTGGTCATTGTGACCCAAATTTCCTGTCCACTCCTTCTCCTCCTCCTAAAAGCCATGGGTGGACTCGAAAATACAATGCTGCCAAATGTAGAAATGCATTGTCTTTTGTTTTGGGAAGACTTTAATAGAGTTTCGGGTCAGCCTGAGATCTCATTTCTGTGCCTTTGTTGTACAGTTGAAGGACATGTGTATTTGTGGCACACACACACACACACACACACACACACACATACACACACCTGAGCACTTGGATAGTATCTCTGCACTTCTTGAAAGGCGTACTTTCCCAACCCTTGAATGTCAACGTGTGACCATGAGAGCAGAATTAGCACTTAAGTGGCTTATTTTCATAATCCGTAAGGAAGTAAATGCTTGTTGTCTGTGTTTTTCCTCCAATAGAATTACTTCAAATGAACTCATCCACTGCCATTTAAAAGCTGGAGATATTCAATTTATTCTTACTAGGCTTTAAAAGATCTGATGTTAAAGTTCTTAGAATAGAAGGAAACCTGTCCATCTTTTTTTTTTGGGAAGTCAATCTATACCAGGGGTCGGGAACCTTTTTGACACAGAGAGCCATAAACAATTCCTATTTTCAAATTTTATTCCTTGAGAGCCATACTCAAAATTTAAGAGTAAAAATGTGAAAATGAGATGTGATTTTTTGGGGGGTAATTTTACCACTTTTAAAGTACTATAAATGAATTGTTTTGACAACACTGTTACCCAGTTGCTAATCAATGAAAATATGCATGCAGAAAAGTCTAATGAAAAAAAAAAAGATGATTGATGTTAGAGGAAGTGTGAGCGCCATAGTGCCAACGTGACGCTCCTATTGTTTCATTCGGGACTCGGCTCTGTCACCAGCAGTTTGAATACATATTTTACCTCACAGGTTAGCGAAGAGCCACATGCACCCATCAGATGAGCCACATATGGCTCCCGAGCCATAGGTTCCCTACCCCTCATCGATACCAACGGAGTTTGGATTTGGCACAATTCAACTTTTTCTCCCGGTTGCCATGAACTACTAAATTCTTTGGGCTAGAAAATTCTGACTTTTTTTAGCGGATCTTCCTCGAATCCCCTTTTTGTCTTTCGCTTCTGGCGAAGAGGGAGACGTCCAACATCCTGTCCCTTGAGCCAACAAGTATTCCACGAGAGTCCAATTTTGACCCCCGGACAAACAAAGCCGGAACTTTAGCGAGGCTTTAACGCTCGCCGATCCCCGCGCTCCGTGGCGACTCAATGGCCGCGCTTGATGCGTGTGGGCCTCCTGCCAGACCCGGGCAGTTTGAAGGGATAAACTGCCAAGCTTTCCCGCACGAGGCCCGCCAAAGCCACGTGACGGGGCACGCTAGGGGTGAACAAACAGAACCCCCAGTGCGAGGTGGTTTCCAACTACTTTTTCTAGCGTTTCCTGACTTAGTTTTTACAGATTTACTGCATCTTCCTGTCTCGCTCGCCCGTCTTCTTAGTCTGGGTCATTGTTTCTCATGGCCTTGATTTATAAAGCAGTGCCACGTTGGAAAAACGAGATCTTGATACCTCTGCAGGTCACCGGACAGTAATTAATGGGAGCGTTGTGAAATAATGGCGCCTCTTCTAGCATCCCAGGACGTGTTCATTATCATGTCAAGAATTGATTGTGCTTGCCAGCAGGTACTTTTTGGTCCAAGGCCTTTTAAAAATTGGGTTTTCAAATTTTTCATTTTTGGCGTTTTAAAACTACCGTGGCACCAATACCGCTATATGATGACTAAATGATGTCATCATGACTCTTTTTAATCCTTCTGCTGTGAATTTACCCTTAAAATGAGTTCATCAACGAATGCGTGTTTGTTTATTTGCCGGTCATGCCCTTTCAAATACGTGGGACGTCTTTGGTAGACAAAGAGCTATGCAGTGTCTGACCAAGCCGCGATAGCAATTACGCTACATTAAAGTGAGCGCGTAGTCATTTAGTATTAAAAAAAAACATGGCATCGCCGTTTATTGAAATCGATATCGAGAGTGGAAAAGTGGTGTCTGTGGAACACGATTTAAAATGGTAACTTGAAACCTCTGTCTGAATTCCCAACAGCTCAGTAATCCAAGCATTCAACTTTAAAACTAGATATGTCGTTTGGCTTTCTGTAATGATGGCCGTTTTTCTCCTATAATTGCATTTCGTGAAGCCGCGCCTTCGCCTCTGACCGCTTTTTGTTGTTTGCGATCATTCAACGAAATGACAAAATCACCGTTTCAAATTTCAAAGCTCCCCATTGAGTTATTTTTGTTGCCGACATTCAGTCAAGCCTGGAGTTTAGGGGCCACTGGGATGCAATAAAATATGTTTATCTCGGTGCCTTTCCATACTTGTATTGTGTTCAGTGAACCTTGACTACACTGTGGTTATCTTTGAGCATCCAAATATGGGCAGCAATGTAGAATTTTCTGAAGATGAACTTGCAGCCAGCGAGAAACGTTGGGTCGCTCACACGCCATTGCTTGATTTTTGTTGCAGGTCACGGGCGGCTCTGGGACTTTGTACACTTGCTTCGCATCCTGCCACTTCTGTCCGTGTCCCGCCTTTGCCTACAAAGTGCTGAAGAGGAATGAGAGCCTGCTGGTGAGAATCTCACGGGAAGGCAAACACGTTCATTTCCTGATGCCTCTGTTTATTCCACCCAGGAATGCACACGTGATATACATCACGGGCCAGCGCTCGGTTTGTGTTGAGGCGCCAAACTGTTTTTCAACCATTGTGTCTCATCACTCGGGGTGTGCATCCTGTGAAAAAACGAAAAAAAAAACACTACAGACAATTTTGTTGGAAATGAGACAATGCAGACAGTGAAATGTGTTCTGCAGATGTTTTGCGAGGAGGTTATGTCGGGGTCATGGTGCTGTTCAACTCTGTCGCTTTAACCCTTTAATGTGCAAAATCAGATTTCTAAAAATATATTTTTTTTGCTTTAAAAAAAAAATGAAGTGATAAATTGTTAAAGAGGAACATTATTGAATTAATTAAAACTGAAATAAACTATGATGATATGATTAGATTAGATTAGATTTAGATTAGATTAGATAAAGATTAGATAAAGATTAGATAAAGATTAGATACAGATTAGATTAGATAAAGATTAGATTAGATAAAGATTAGATTAGATAAAGATTAGATTAGATAAAGATTAGATTAGATAAAGATTAGATTAGATTAGATAAAGATTAGATTAGATTAGAACTTTATTTCATCCCGTATTTGGGAAATTTCTTGGTTGCAAAACACACAAGACATTGTAGACCTAGGTAAAAAAACTGGAGCCAAACACAAAATGTTAAAGAGGAACATTATTGAATTCATTAAAACGGAAATAAACCATAATTATGTGATTAGATTAGATTAGAATAGAATAGATTAGATTAGATTAGAATTTTATTTCATCCCGTATTCGGGAAATTTCTTGGTTGCAGTAGCAAGACAAACACAAGACACACAAGACATTGTAGATCTAGGTAAAAAAACTGGAGCCACACACAGAAAGTCCACAAGGTGGGAACCTTCTGGAGACTGAGACTGAGGTTACCGCACAGTCTCTCAGTAGTCTGGAGGTTTTAAAGATCATCCACTATCTTGGAATCATCATCTTCTGATAACAGTCTAAATGAGATTTTTTTTTAATGTTTCAAGGTATTGGCCTTCTGATATTTTCATCCCCATTGAAAATAGCTCCGGGCAATAAACATGAAGCAAGCGTGAAGTAAATAGTTACACATTTGATTTGGTGCCCAAGAGTCAAGTTCAATGTCACAAGCAGTGCTCTGTTCTTTTTTGTTGCGTTGAGACGTTCATTGTAAAGAAAGAAGGAAACATTTGACAAAGGTCAGAGCTGTCATAGCGTGACGCTCGCTTACTCATTTGACTCGAGGTCTCTCTCTGTCGTCTCTGGCGTTGGAGCGACTTTGACGTGACCGCCGTCCTCTTTTGTTGCAGTGCAAACACATTCTGGCCGTCTACCTGTGCGAGGCCATGGGCGTGACTCACAAGCAGAGTGTGTCGGACGAGCAGATGACGGCGTTGCTGACGGGGACTTTGTGACTGTGAGTGCTACTTTCCTTCCAATCGGATGCTGGAGATGATCTTTTGATCACTTTTAGCTTCCCTTAAAGAGTTCAGAAGTTGTGTTTCCAGGGAAACATCTGCTCAACCACACTTTATTTTTAGCATCTTGGTTGGGAAACAGTGAGACCCTCCATGCTAGTAAATGTTTATTCTTCCCTTTGAAAAGCTTGTTTTGTCTGTCAACATGCTTTTCTTATGCACTTGCTGCCATAGAAATAAGATAATAATGTTGAACAATAGAAACATGGCTTTTATTCACAAACTATTTGACTGTACTCACACCAAGATTGCACTTCAAGTTGAATCATGACACAAAGGCGACAGATGCTGGGGTGGGGAAACTGTTTTGGATTAACATATCTGTTGATGTCATACCAAAAATATATATTTAGGTCACCAGACAAACATCTTGTAAACAAAAAAAAAGCATGACACCTGTGTACATATTTTTTTTTAGACATTAGTTAACAAGAGAACTCCACATTACAGTGCAGATAGAGTAGAGATATCTCCATTGGAATGTACTATAGTATGTATTTAGCCCTTGAGAAAAGTCAGCTGGCACACAAAGATAGGAGGCATGTTTATTTTTGAAGCCTTGAAATATCAACGAAAGAAATGATTGATAACAAGCAAGTGGCATGTCGATCTCTTTGACGTTTTGGCTTTATAGTTTTAACAGCGCCAACTTTCTTCTTGCCAAATAATTTAGAATTCGATCAGAGCTGTGCACATGGCGCATTGTAGTATTGTTTTGTTTGTATTTATCAATGTTTATTTATATATAAGTTAATCATAAAAAAAAACAATTACTATAACTTAGAGCTTATGCAGATTTTGGGTCATGTCGGCTACACTTGTATACTAAATGACAGTAGTGTGAATAGGCTGGGGGATATTTGATTACTGATTTTATATTCTCTACATTAAGGTGGCAATAAGAGGCAAATAACTCAAAAGACCTTTTAAAACCTACACTCAAAAACCCCCATTACTTTTTACAATTAGTAGCAATGAAAAAAAACCTTTACATTCATAAAAGCAATGTATTGGCAGGCTATAATGTGGCCTACATGACCCAAAATGTGATGTAGTTTTTAAAATAGTCTCGTTCCCTGTCAAGACTTAAGAAACTTTGTGGAAAGAGAACAAAAATAAGCGCAGTGTACAAGTACTTGCATTGTACCTATTGAGGTCCACAAGTAGTACAGGTCCCGACTCCCCAAGACTTGTTCACATTCACAAAGATACATCCCGATAATAAATAAAACCTTGCACTTCGACTCAAGTGTATATAAAAAAGAGGGCTCTCGTAGTTCCATCAAGGCTGATTGGCAACGATAAATAGCGTTTTCGAAGTTTGGACCCCATTCGCAGTCCAGTTAGCGTTAACGCGAAGCCACGACGGATCCTTCTGAGAAGCAAAGTTTGATTCCCGGATCCCGCGTAGGCCGTCATATACCCCGCCGGCGGTGGGCGGTCTACAGCAGGGCGTCTCCGGTCACGCGGAGCTGGCCCCTTGCACGCCTGCTTCCGTTGGAACCGACGTCGAGCTCCTCTTTGCGGCACAGCACGTGCCGTTTGAGGATCTTGTGGAAGGTGGTTCTAAAGTCCTGGATGCGGTACGCGTAGATGACGGGGTTGACGGCCGAGTTGGCGTGGGACAGAATGATGGCCAGGTACATGACCTCCACGGGCTTGTGCAGGTCCTGGTAGAAGAGCGTGAGGCAATTGAGGATGTGGACGGGCAGCCAGCAGATGGCGAAGAGCCCCACGATGATGGACAGCGACTTGGCGGCGCGGATCTCCCGCTGAAGAAGGCCGTGGTGCTGGCTGTCCCCGTTGGCCACGCACTTGAGCTCGATCTGCCTCATCTGCATCCTGGCCACCGTGAAGATCTTCATGTAGATGCCCAGCATGATGAGGAGCGGCAGCAGCACGCAAACGAAGAAATTAAAGTAGACCATGTACTCCATGTCCACCACCCTCTCGAAGAAACACCTGAGCTCGCAGCTCCCGAGGAGCGAACGCGCGCCGCCGCCGCTTTTCGGACCCGCCTCCGTGGCGTTGTCCGACGTGGAGTCGTCGTCGTCGACGTCGCCGCAACTGGAGCGCTTGATGTTCCAGCCGAAGAAAGGGACCAGCCCGATGACGAAGGAGAGGATCCATAAAATTGCGATGATCTCTCTGGCCGTCTTGCCCGTCATCAGCTCCTTGTACCTACGACGGAAACGTCACTTTATTTCGTTTTGCCAGCCCGAAAGAGGAACGCCAGGCGTAAACTCGCGGACAAAGAGGAAGGAACGCGCCGTTGCCGTTGGGCCATTTTTTATGTACGATGTGGTAGAAATGTGACTAAAACAGAAGTGAGAACAACCCACATCGCAAAAGCACCCACCCCCATTTCCTCACTTGGCTACCTTACCTACAATTCATTTTTGACATTTTGGAAGTTTTAAATGACTAAATCCTGACTTTCTGAAATTTCCACACTGTCAGTTCTGTTTTTTTTTTTCTCCATACAAATTTAACCCACTCAGCCCACCCCGTTTCATGTCGCCGAGGAGCCGTGCTGTTGAGACGAAAGAATCTAATGAAGTCGATTATTCGCCCTCAGCAGGAGCTCAAAGGACAAATACGGAGTCCGGCTCGGCGGCGTCCCGTGACGCCCGCGGGCGCTTTCCTGACGTGACGTCAGGTTAACGTTTGCTTGATGAGACGCACGCATGCAGACACACACGTAGCAGCAAAATTCTCCAGAGCTTCTCACACCATCCTAGCCCAAGACTTTCAATATCTAATCTCTAGTCCAAGAATATTTCCTGTTCCCCCTTTAAAAAAATTAACATTTCTAACAAAAGTGTCCTTTTGGTTTTTTTTTAGTTCAAGAAAATAAAACATTTCCAGTTCTTATCTTTCACTGTACATTGGGAGACATAAGGAGCCTCCAAATAAAACCTACGACGTGGCCCTGCCACAAAAAAAAGCATTTTGACACGATTGCTTTGAGCTTTTTAGAAACATCAATTTAAAAAAAAAAAAGGTGAAGTCATAAGCAGGAAGTTTGTCTCCTACTCAGGCTGTCAATTATTAGCAGGTTTAGCCCCTTGTGTGTTTCCTAATAGCTGTAAATGAGCCTAGTTGGGACTCAAAAGACCCACCCCCCACTTCACCTCTTAAAACATGAAGGTTCCATTCACCTGTTCTTCTCCTTCTTGGTCTAACTCAGGGGTAGGGAACCTATGGCTCGGGAGCCACATATGGCTCTTTTGACGGGTGCATATGGCTCTCTGCTAACCTGTGAGGTAAAATATGGAAACTATGGAATTTTTCCTTTCGTTACACTCTTCTGCGTGGATATTCTCATTGATACTCATTGATTAGCAACAACGTAACAATGTTGTCAAAAGAATTCAGAGACTTTTTGTACTTTAAAAGTGGAGAAGTGGCTTAAAAAAGGCACACATTTTTATGTATGTTGACTTTTAAATTCGGAGCATGGCTCTCAAGGATTAATATTTAAAAAATATGAATTGTTTATGGCTCTTTCCATCAAAAAGGTTCCCGACCCCTGGTCTAACTTGTAGCAATCACCCCCGCCCCCGCACCTTGGCACAAGCTGTCAGCGGCCTGTGGCATCACACCGGATTAGCGGTGCCGTGACGACAGCTCGCCAGCCATCTAACTTAGCTGTGCTATCTTCTTCCTTTTTTTTTTACCCATAATTTACTTCTCTTCTTCTATTTTGTCACCCTATGCCAAGTGATATTTGTTTTGACCATTGTCTTTAGTTCCTATTGTTAAAATTAGTCATACATGCTCATAAATGGATAAAATATTCTGATTTAACAAGCAACCTTTCCATAAAAGGAACCTCAGTTAACATCCATTATATACGTATTTCCGGTACTCGGATGATTCGCCTAAAGACGTTTCGCCGACGGACGTTTGACAGACGGACAGGCCGTCGGCGAAACGTCTTTAGGCGAATCATCCGGTCACGGTATTTCCCCATCACGCTAACCATTTTTACAAACATCTCCATTTTGTCAAACAAATCTAACAAGCGATTCTCCAGGTTCCAAAAGTCTGGCGCCAGAGAAATGCTCCACCCTTTTTTTGCACCTTAATCTTAAAATGATATTAAACATTTACTACTGTTTGGTTTCGGTAAAGCCACGGCAAACAAAGGATTCTAGAGAATTTACACAGCATGCACGCTTCAGTTCCAATTTAGAATCGAGCAGAAAGGAAAAGTAAACTAGATCTTCATCTCTGTTTTCATCAGGAGGTGTGTTAAGTTACATCAGAGCTGTCAGGAAACAACGAGCACTCTTGGACTCCATCAATGGCAACCAATGATTCGATAGTCAAATGGATGACCCTGACAATACAAGTTATTTACGATCAAACCTAATTCACCATCGTTTTGCCAATTTACAGCATAATGTCAGCAAGCGGTACGAAACTCTAGGTTTTTTTCTCCAACCCTGACAACAACAAGCAAACACTTGCTCCTACTCGGGTAAAAGCCACGATATTAGGCTCTACAAAGCCCCCCACCCAGACCACATGGCCACTAATAAGATCAAGTTACAGAAGGACACCATGATTCTTGTGTGTCTCCCGTACATTCCGTTTACACACATGCGTGTTGGTGTGCGTGCAGTCCGCAACAATTTGGGGCCAGGATTCTCTCTTTTAAAGTGTTTTTACAGATGCTCGTAGTGGAAACGAACAGCCTGGCCAGATGTTTACGCCTCCTGGGAAGGGCGACACTCACACACTCACACACTCACGCACACTGGACGCTTTCCTCCGGGGAACCGTCTTTCTCGTTTTGCATCACGTACAAGGAGACCCTGTCAGTAGTTTGTCTTTGAGCGGTGGTTGCGTAGCCCACCAAAGAATCTTAAATGTAGCCTATATTTTGTTTGCATTTTAACAGTAGATGGGGGAGTTACTTAAATATTGCCAATTAAAATGGGCATTTTGAATCTTAAATGCAGCCTACATTTTGTTTGCATTTTAACACTAGATGGGGGAGTCACTTAAATATCGCCAATTAAAATGCGCACCTAAAAACTAGCACAAAAAAAACAACAACAACTATCAGACAAAAAAATCTGGTTGCCCAGTCCCACCAAACAAATGTTTTCTATTCTAATACCCTCGATGATGACTAAATTGGCCCAGAGAAGTTCTGGAACGGAACGGCGTTGGCTCACCTGAGAGGGATTTTGATGGCCAGGTATCTGTCAATGGCAATGGCCAGCAGACTGAAGATGGAGCTCTGAGTAAGAACCAGGACGAAGCAGGCCAGGAAAAGGCAGCCGTAAAAGTCCAGCCGGATGCCGATGCTGATGGTGATGGCGAAGGGGATGGCCAGGCAGCCCACCAGAATGTCGGCCACGGCCAGAGACACCAGGAAATAGTTGGTGGCGTTCTTCAGGGTGCTGTTGACGGCCACGGCCCAGCAAACCAGCACGTTGCCGCCGATGGACAAGAGAGCGATGACCACTTCGATGAGGATGTAAAACGTCTTGATTCCTTGGTAGTCATTCATTCTCGTGGGACTCACAACCCGCGTGTCTACGAGTGTGCAAGCCGTACGCAAGTCCCCGGGATTATTAGTCCGCAACTTTGACACGCTAAACTGTCCATCTGCAAAGAGACAGACAGAGAAAGAGAGAGAGAGAGAGAAAAAAAGTTTCATCATCATTTTGTTACCCGAGCTTTGCTGATTTTTCTTTACCTTTGCGAAAGCATCGCTCAGCGAGGACTTTCCGCGAGTGCGGGACAACTTTGTTCCTCCGCCGCACTAAAGGAGGGGGAATGGGGACATTTTTGTGCAAGCCACGCCCCCTCGCTCTTTTGCACTCTCTCTCTTTCTCTCTCTCTCTCTTCCATTCACGCGTAACAAGGATTTGATCCACTCTGCTGCTTAGGAAACCCACGAAAGCACGCTCGTCGTGCGTAATGACGCACGGACGTGGACGCCAAGTGCGCGACGCAAAATGGTTTATTTTGAAGGCCGTTATTGATTGATTGGCGTGTGCGTGCCTTTACTTCATTATTCAATTGGACTTCAGATGTAAAGGACAAAAATCGTATTCATTGTTGCCAACATGATATGAAAATGGGCTTGCTATTTTTTTTAAACCTCCTTTATTAGTACAACAAATCTTGAAATGTGACATTAAATAAAAAAAAAACAGTACAAATGTACACGCACTCGTTCATTCCTCAAGATAGATGTCAATAAATAATGTTTTTGCTGAGCATCTTAGCAAAATACCGTATGCACGTTGCCATCTTCCACATTCACGAGATGTAAAAAATAAGTTGAATTCTTCTAAAACTGCCTTGACGTGAAATGCATTCCATTTTATTCAGGCAAGATGATGAGACTTCTACGCTCATCACCTAAACATCATTTGGCACAAGTGAAATTACCCGTGAAAACCTATTGAATGTACACAACTCAAAATGTTTAAGGGTGTGTGTGTCTTTTTTTTTTAATTTTTCAGAAACAACCGAAGAAGCAACGTAGCGCGAGTGTCCAGCACTGTGCGGCACCAGACGAAACGTGGCGAGGGGGACGTCTGGGATTGGACGCCGGGCCGGGCCGGTCAGGTCTCGAAGTGCTTGTAGATCTGAGAGACGTACTGCATGACACTCTGCCAGTCGGGCCTGTCCGTCTTCACCAGTTCTTCGATGTTCTGCTCGGAGAAATGACACGTGAGTACCTTTATTTTTGAAGTAAATATAGTATACTTAAACTAAACTATAAACTTTCATATGGAGGCTGAACATTTCCAAAGTTTCCATGCCATATTCCAATTTGACACCACAAAAGCAACTCACCAGAGAAGGTTTGATGCCAATGCTCTCAGCTGCCTGGAAAGCCAGGGTCAGATTCCGGATCTGTAATAAAAAAAAAAATTAAAAAAGAAATTAAAAACTAAAATACAAAATAGATCTTTTGGGATAAGTAACCCCAAAACAAATCAAAACAATTTGTAAAGTGTAAGAATGCATACTTGGGGAAAATCAAAAGTTGCATTTTTAGGCCATGTTCAAAGGTCAACCATGCTTACTATAATATATATATATATAATTTACAATATATATATTTTGTATTATTAGAGTTGAGAAAAAAAAGAAAAAAGAAAACCTGACCCATAAACCAAACGAGCACCTGGACTCGTCACGTTTGCCTTCACACCGGCTGTCCCTTTTGGAAAATATGTATATGGTATGACGCTATCATTGATATTATCCAATCAGCTTTGATGTGGTCTGGCTGCAAAAGAGCACATTTGCCCGTTTTCGGCATAAAACTGGAGGCCATCCATCACGAAAAAAAAACATCTAATGAAGATAAAGGGCGAGAAGGGCAGTAATGGGATTAGTGGGAGGACAGATTACACTGGAAAAAGCGGCTTGGCTGTTTGGGCTCCAGGGTGAAGTCACTCAGCAAGAGTTATTAAAGTCAACTCGCGTCGATTGAATTATTTAGCACGGTGGCAGCGGCGCGTTTCCGTCATCGACTTAATGTAACGCGCATGACTCATTTGTCAATGGGTTGAATCAGTGGAGGTGTTTGACATTTGTCCTAATGCCAGAACACCTTCGTGTGGTTCCAATTCCCAAAAATTAAAATACCACGTTCAAAATTCGGTGCACCTAGTCAAACGACATCGAAAAAAAGGTCATTTGATAAAGGAGTAAGTACGGTTTAATGATGGAACCAAATTAATTGCTTCTTAGAAATTGCCTTATTGAATTCATTCCTATTGGCATCCAAGGTTATGAAAATCAATTAGTGCCACTATCACAAGTAACATTTGTGACATTAAAACTAAGTGAAATATGGATTTGTTCCTCTCTGAAAGTGGGAGCACAAGACAACATTTTTATTACCGTTATTTATTTTATGACCGTTATTTATTAAAGCAAAGTTAGATCCACATTCAAGACAAATCTCTTCCATTTCCACATTCCTGCACTTAGGCTTTTACACAGACATCTTTGTTAGCAATTTTTTGGAACGCTATACGTACTTTTATATACGATAATCCAACCATAACCAATAAGATAAAGACAATAAGAGCCGTGTGTCTGCATGTAGTTTTGTACCTTATCTTGACTGATGAGTTGCTGGTAAGGGATGTGCGCAGGCAAATAAGTGTGCAGGAGAGCGCAAAAAGCCAAACCGTCACTCCAACTGCTGCTGAAGTTGGTCACGTCAATGTTCTGCCCAAACACAAGAATGGGAATATCAGCAAAAAGTCAAAAAAATTGTCATCGCGTGACATTATCAAGAACCACGGGGAAGTTTTGTGTACATTTTCCAGTCGGCGACAAATTGGATGTTTGTGTTTGTTTGTTTATTTGTTTGCTGGTGCTCATCAGTCTCTGGCCCGAGGAGCAGGGTTCAGCTCATTTTCCCTCCAAATATCTAATCAGAGCATTGATCCAAAGCCGTTACTGCAGGCCAATGCAATTAACCCCCCTGATTGGACGCAAAAACCACAAAGCTCCCGAGGTCCTAAGGGGAAAGCCACATGAAAACAAAATCTTAGCTCTCAGAGCACAAAAGCATGAATAATGCCTGAGCTCCTAATAAGACAATGTTAGCTTCACCTGAAAATGGCTGCCATTGACGGCGCTGGACGAACGCTCACGGCCAATTTCCCCATTTTAAATGAATGTGACGTCAACGGGGCCCACGACAGAGTGGAGTTGGACACCCGTGGTTTAGCGAGCGAGGCTTGCATGCTAAAAAAGCAGTGGACAAGAGCCCCTCGCCGGCTCTCGAAAGCAAACACGGCATCAAGGGACAGGAAGTGTTTCACTTGGCACAAAAGGCAGAGCCTGGCCTTTTTTTTCCCAGGCTCAGAAGAGAGAAGATTGCACCGACGCCGGAGAGCAAGCAGAACATGTTCGAGTTACTAAGAGATCTTTGGACCAATGTTCCCTCTAAGCTGCGCGCGTGCGCAATTGCGCACTACTCTCGTCTTCTCTGCGCACAGCAAATCATATGGAGCGCACAAAATAAAATCCCTTTTTTTTTTTTAGCTGTGAGGCCGACGCGCGAACCACTCATCCGCAGGGCCGCCCATTCATAGATATTAATCATTACATTTTATTATTACTAAATCATTTATGTGTAGTAGACATACACCTGCTTATGGCAGGTGTGATACTGGTGTGTGCCCATAGTGAGCAATGATGATGTTGCTCACACCGGTACTCAGTGTGCTCAGGGAAGTTGTCTTTCTGCCCAGACAAACAAAAAAATTAGAGGGAACATTGCTTTGGATGCTCGGAAAATGGAGACGAACAACGTCACTGACTTGAAATTGAACGGCCAACTAAAGGGTTGAACTTCGAAATGTATATAACCACTGTCATAAGCATTGGCAGTGGTAAGCTACAGGCCAGACAATTTTCTCCAAATTACCATTCATTTTTGCCTGATGCCATTCCGATAAAAAAGTGGCCTGATCTCACATGAAGCGAAGACATCTTTTTTTTCTTCTTCTAGAGATTTACCCATAGAAATGAGATCAGCCCCGAGAAGAAATAAAAAAATACCGAGTGGAATGGAGGTATGTAAGCAGGAGGCATCCGCCCTGAGAGCCTGGCCTGATTGATGAGCTCAGTATATTTCCTGTCAGACAATCACTTTAACTCACCACCACGGGCAGAGGAGCACCCAGGGGAAAAAAAAGACGGACAAAAGGGGGACACCCGAATAGGAAAATCACAGAAAGAGCAACCAAACAAGAAGCGAAAGCAGGATGAAGATTAAAAAAGTTGGACTCGCTCGCAGCATTCTAAAGCGGTCGTAAAGATGATTATAGTCGTGATATTTTGGATCATATTGTCCAATTTAGGCGACCGCGTGCGATTTGTGTGGGAGTCCGATTTCCACGTGACGGATTAACATCAGTACAATAAATAAAATGAGCAGAATTTAAACTCCTGATTGAAGGTTGTTTTCTCTTTCACGCTCTGACCTCTGTTGCTTCCACTCATGGGGGGTCCATTCCTGCCTTTTTACACGATTTTGTGTGTCTGTGTGTGTGTGTGCGTGAGGGAAAGCGTTTCCCAGACAGGGCCGGCCGGATGAGCTGTGCTGTCAGACCCCGCTGAAGCCAACGCTTCCAGCCTTTGCTCATTGTTCCCATTTTAAACAAATAGGATCTTTATTTTTCTTTGGCTTCCATGTTTAATGAGAAAATGTTTTAGAAGCATCCAGGGACTCAATTGAAACATCAAAGCGACATTTTTCTTGGTCAAAGAAGAACAACATTTTACATTCATCAGTTAACTGATTGAAATTATAAAGGGGTGTATTTTTGTTCATCAGAGTACGTAATATTAAAATTTGCATTTTCGGCCTTTCAAAAATCGGCACATCCTTGCTTAAATGTCACAAAATATGGGTGAAGCACATTCTGAGATAAATCCGGCGGTACATCGATAATCACTAATCAACGGAAATCACTATTCTAATGACAAAAATGGATTGGAAAAGTAGGTCGTAAAACAAAGAGCGACTCTTAAAGTGTCAGTTCCCGCAAATTGTCCCTCCGCGTCTGGAGTCGCCGCTCATCGACCTGAACTCACCTGAGGCTTAGCCCACTGCGTGATTGAAGGCACGTAGGCCATTCTCTCTGCTTTCATCGTGTGTTTTTTTTCACCCTCTTTTCACTGACAAACACTTGCGGTAAATAAGCATGTGTGTTTGCTCAGCCCCGTGTAAGATGATAGGACACAATTAGTTCACAAGCACCACTCGGCTCGCCGTTCCGCACGCACACACTTATGTCGCCTGCTCTATTACACATTCAGCTACAGGTGCTTTATGCACAGATATAATCGCAGCTATACACACATGCTCACACAATTACGATGCAGACACACTCCAAAATAAGTTGAATCTAACCTTGCACTAAACTTCATTCTAATTTTGTTTTAAATTTTTATACCTTTCTTCTCCCAGGTTGGCTCTATTGGCCCCGCCTCCACCCTGACTTTCAGATAAACCTAAGATAACGCACGACCACTTGCCAACAAGAAGTAGTATAAACTCCTCTCGTATTAGCGATCACTCCGCCATTCGCAATGACTAACGGGGAAAAAACGCTGAAAAAACGGGAAATTTGGAGCTTTTCTTGAGTCTAATAATTACTAGGGCATTAAGTATGACTAAATAGTAATGATAATTATCACTTACCTTCCGGGCGACCAAAAGACCGGCGACCAATCGACCGTGTACCGTTTGAAATGCTATTATGTTGAGCGTCTTCACATTGACTTGACATTTTACTGTATTTTGTGTCTATGACATGTAGGCTTTTAGTTGTCTTACTGTCAGATGGCAAATTTGTTCTTAAATAGTGAATGAAAGTCAACATTCAGTTGGCATTTGAAATTTGAGCCATACTCAAGGTAAAGAAAGGGCTTACTCTTTAAGTATTAGTCTTTTTGAGAGCATATTGTTAATGTGAATGTGCTGATAATTGCTGTAACCTTTTCACAGTCCATCCAGCATGGTGGCTTTGTCACACTGTAACAAGCCGACCTTTCCTTTGAGGTCTCGCGTCCAATTCATTTAAACTGACAGGACTGTCGTCATTCATTGCCATTGACATCGGCAAAAATCCAATCCATTTTGACCGGGAAGGAAAGATTCACCTTTCCCAGTAAAGATGGATTAAACGTCTGGCGTCGTCAATGGAAACCAGTGAGATAAATGATTAGCCCCACTAAGGGTTAACGGGTGTCCCGCCATCCAAAGCGTGAAGGTGACATATTTGGTTGAATTTATTGCGGGTGGTCTTGCATTGAGGATTAGGGATTAGGGAAGAATGCAGCTAATTCAGAGAAAACAGGAATTGGTCAGATATACTGCTTGTTTAAAAAAAACAATCGTGACCATTGATGTAAAGATAAAAGGTGTTTTTTTGTAGGTACTTTTGTGATGGTCTGAGGCAGAATCCAATTACTATGGCAGATGTGGACTAAATCCATAAACATGCAAGGATCAACATCTAAATCAACAACTAGTGCTCCATGAGGTGAAAGATTAGAGCGGGACTCAAAGAGAGAATTTCAAATCGTCTTAAAGCATTCCTCATACTTTTAAATAGTGATACGATCCGACTAAGCCTTCTAAAGGAGGCAAACCATTGGCTGCCTCTTGGGGTCTTAAATGCTACCCGACTTGGACTTACCAGAGATTTTGATTAATATGAGAATCACTTGCACTAAATAAATAATCAAACACAAATGATCCCATCCAATGAAAGCAAGGACTTTGGTCAAAAATAGAAAAATGAGATTTTTGCCAAAAGCTTCCTGATTTGAACTCCAATTAAAATCAAATCTGAGGGAATAAAAGTATACTGTTGTTGTTGTTGTTGATAAAACAGAATGCTCTTCAGACCATCGGACAAACGTTCACACGAGCACGTGCGAAGTACTACGTACGTGAAACACGAGACGGCTCCTACGTGGAAGTTAATTAGATTTTAGATAGGGGAAAATAACGCGAATCAGTTTAAAGCAGCTGTCTCGGAAGGCGGCCCATTGAAAACAAACACTAGTGCCGCCCTCTGTTTCCAGTGTACACAAAATTAAGCTTATAAAACAAGTTCAAATGGGATTAAAAGACTCAATCGTGACCAAGTCATTTGAATTCACAGCAGAAGTTGGATGCGACAAAGATGGACGGCCCGCAATCCCTACCGGATAGCCTTGTGTTTTCTTCTGGCACCACTTGAGTAGCGCGTTCCTCTTGGATCCCCCGTACTCCCGCGCCAGTGCAGCCAAGGGGTCCGTACTTGGTGGTGAGGGGAACACAAAGCACAAATACGCAGTGAGAGAGTCACAGATGGCATCATCCAAGATAAGAACATTTCGTGGTTAAAGTGCAAATATCGTTGTCGGCGGAACACCGCTAGTTAACGCTCCCGCAATGTGTACGTTTTCCATGCTTTGGCAACGGCGTGAAAAAAAATGAATAAACAAGATAAAAGAATGACCCCAAACACAGAGCGCACAAAGCGGATCGCGTTCCCGAGGTCATCTCGGCGGTGTTTGCGTTGCAGTTGGGGCCATGGGAAGACCACCGCTCCAGCGGGTCATTGCTCTCAAGACACAAAACATGTGACTGCTACGTTGCTGTTTAATTCATCCATTCCCTCTTATCTTATTTAAAAATATTACCCCATAAAGCCCCCATTTTTAAATTTTCTATCCACGTCCATTATAATATGAAAATGAGTCAATACTACACAAATACATTTAAGATTTTGTTATGTCACCGGGACTAATTGGATTGCTTTCCCGCTAACTTTTGTTGTAAAGTTATAGAGCAGAAACTAGAAAATGTCTCACCTGAACATGTTGTTGCCATGGTTGCAGCCAAACGACGACGTACGGCTTCTCAGGGAAACCGGGCTTTTGAAAATGGACTCCAGGGATGGACTCTTCCTAATGAGGATGCTGGGTTTTGTGTCTTCGCTGCAATCTGAAAAAGGTACCGCTACATTCATTTCTCAATCAAATCAAAAATATGCTTTAAACTAAGGTGACTGCCAAGTTGACACTGACAATACAATTGTAGCTGGCCAAATAATGCCGGAGAAGTAGCAACGTGACATCACCAAATGAGATTAGATCAAAACATTTGCTTCCTTGGGCAAAATGATGAAGCCTCACTGGGAAAAATTGCAAATCCTTTTAAAGTGACGAGCGTGGCAACAAACTACATCTGACTTTTTTTTTGTCTCTAAAGGGTCTCTGTCTTGTGTTGCCTCGGCAACCGGGCTACACTTTTATTTGCGTTCAGTCGAGTTCATGTCAGAGCCGACCGTCCCAATACTGCGAATAGGAATGATGACTAAAAAAGTAAAAAGTGATTGAGGACGTACCGTGAGGATGAACAAAGTCTCCGTGACTGATTCTTTTTTCCAACAGCTTTGACAAGGGCTTTATGTACGATGGCCTCTATAGAAAAAAATCAAATACAAATAATATCAAACAAAAGTGATTATTAACCCTTTATACATAGCTAGATATACAAAACACTATTGTCAATGAAGGGTGCACTTTAGCTAAATTTTTAACCGATTTATACCCATATATAACAGACATAAAAAAATATATATATATATATTTAAAAAAAATATATATATATTTAAAATATATATATATTTAAAAAAATATATATATATATATATTTAAAAAAATATATATATATATATATATATATATATATATATATATATATATTTAAAAATATATATATATTTTAAAAATATATATATATTTTTAACATAAACCCCGGTTGATAGCCAAATTACTCATGCAGTTCCAACCCAAATCGTTTTGAAATGTGTCAAGATTTGACCTGGGTTGGCGAGACTGCCGCAGCAGGCGCGGTGCGCATAGGAATTCCACTCAGTGGACTTCTTGGCGAGCTGTGGATTTGAACTGTAAGACCCGATCCACCTGAGAGACATAAGACCAGAATCATCCACTGAGAGACCGCGTTATGCCTTTTGCGTATGGCACCTACTTGGTCCTCCAGTGTCAGATGATTTAACGGGGGACTTGACGGTAGCTTCGGCCTCCGTTTTGGCATCGCCGCCGGCGTCATTGGCGGGACTCGTGATCACGCCGGACCACTTAAGCTTGCTGTCATGACTGGATTGTTTTAAATCATCACCTTGAGACCTGACAGACAATAATTGCAATGGTACAGTGAGTCAATCGCCCGTTGGAAAACTGTCCGGATGGTCGAAAGGTCCAAAACACCGAAAAAAATGTACGCTAAAGGAAACACAAAAAGCACATACTATATATTGGCATCGTATAATTTATTTGCTCATGTTATGTATGAATGGCCAGCATAATCAAACACAATTTCTTTTACAACATCGCATATGCAGTCTTTGTTTGTTCTTTACGTATGGCTTTACTGAGACAAAGTGAATACATAACAATTGCAAGTAGCACAGTGAGGCTTGTATAGAAACGACAATTTTTTAAATTAGGAGTAGAACCTGAGATCCTGCAACCGTGTGGCTCTTAAAGGTAATAAACAATTCAGAGGTGGGATTTAGTTCATATAAAATACAATATCAGTAGGGCACACTTCTTTCAATTCACGGTACTTAGTCCTCATTTCACTATCCTTAACTAACATTTTCACTATTGTGCGGCACAGTTTTATTGGTCAGTTAGGATTAGGGCCATTTAAAAAACAGTCAATTCTTGTTTGAAGACAGTAGAAATAATTTTGAAGTTATATAAATGTATGAAGTCATTTTTGGCAAAAGGCAATTGTTATTTTGGAGAGGGATATTCTTCAAAAATGTATTGAACACTTCCCAGTAAGAATATACTGGATATAATAGGCTATACAGTGGCAAATTCTGCACGGTATTGTGTTACATAGTCATCTACTGGCAAAATATGGCATTGCATTTTTATATTTGGTGTATTTCACCCACCGCCCTGGAGTGCCTATTTGTCCAAATCAGTCCAAATCAGTCCAAATTATGCATACAAATAATAAATAATACATTAAAATGCATAAAATAGTGGCAGAAGAACATGTTTTAGGATTGAGCTAAAATAATGTTTAATCCAATCTAATCACTAAATCTAATTGAATCTTTTAAGATGTTTTATAAAATTAAAGATGAGGTGAATTGGTGTCCAACTGTTTACCACTTGGAGTAAAAATTAATATATAGTATATATTATGTGCATTCCTCATTTGTAAAATGGATGAGAATCTTAAACAGTGTGTGATGACAAGTTTAGTGCTAGTAAGCAAGTCAGAAAATTAGTAAATTAACTCCTTTCGTGCGGCTCTTAGAAAATAAATTAAACTTCTTTGAATGAATTTATCACTGGTAAAGTCTAATCCATTTCAACAGGGAGGGTTGGCAGCAAATGCACTTGTTTTTGGTCAGGAATTCGCTTCAAAAGGCACACAGCAGAAAGTGTCAAATATTTTACACAAATACTGGAGGATATCACAAAAGAAAAAAGTGCATTCGATTATTTTTTTTAAAGATGTAAAATAAATGTAAACAACAAAATTGATGCTGCAAGACAGAATTTGCACTGATGTTTGTTCATGACCACATTTCATTTGTAAGTGCCCGATCCTCACGAACGAGGTGCTAAAATGATCCTCACTAGTGTCCTTCTACCGCTGTCTTGGTGTCAAATGTCGCTCCTGGGACAATTCTGGAAAAAAAAGAAGACGCAATCAACACATTTGAAAACTCTCGGCTTGTAATTGGCATTCTCAATTCATGACAAAATTACAGATGTTAAGAGTTTTGACATCCATTTCATTTTTCCTTCATTTTTCAAACCCAGCTTTCTGCTCCATGCACAAATCATAAGGACTCATTAACTACAGTTTAGAAAGATGATTACCTGTAGTTTGATACTAACTAACCGGTCATGCCGCTTAATAGCGTCAACAAGGCTTTATTCCAACCAAGAACAGCAGGTGGCACAAGATACATTCACTTGAATAGAATGAGGCAAACCAAAAAACGATTGTAATCTGTCTGTGGCTTGCAAAAAAATGGGGGCGTCACTGGTTCTTGCACTCATAAATCATGATTGGCCAACTAGATTCCGCTAAATGCCACTGGACTACACTAGACCACGTTCCAGGTGGACGAGGGCAGGGTCACGAACAGAGCACCTCGCCATAGACCCGCAACCAGTGACACCTCCGCCATGCAAGCCCAGCTGAGATTATAGAAGACGAGTCAAACAAGCAGTAGGCGAGAAACACCCAGTGATATGAAAGCACACAAGCCAGGAAAGACAAGCAAAGCAGGGCAAAGCAGGGTAGGGCAGGGCAGGGAACTCACCTGGACTTTAAATAGTGGCTGGTCAAATAACCTCTTTGTGATGGATCACGGGGAGCTGCCGGAGGTGGGGGGTGCAACGGCTTTCCTTGATTTAGCCTTGCTCGAAAATTATCCACATCATATATTCATAAGGGCGAAGTATGTTATTTTAAGCGTGTGAGGGGACGCTGAAAACGCATGCAGACACAGACTTGGACCAAGTGGCTCGATGTTTTACACCAGGTTCGGTCCTCAAGAGACCCGATCCGGTCTGTTTTCCAGGTCTCCCACCTCTAGCACACCTGAATCGAATGGTCAACTCATCACCAAGCTGTCCAGAAGCTTCATATCGATTCAGATTATTTTATTCAGGAGTGTTGGTGGGGGGGAGATAAGGAAGACAGACCAGATCGGGGTTCTCGAGGACCGGACTTGGACATCAGTGCTTTACACAATGACAGGACACGCAGATGGACATGTCAGCACGGGCGGCGAGATAATTCGGCGTGAGTGTAACCGCTCAATAACCGCTGTTAAGATCTCCTAGTTGGAATGGATCGGACGTCGATTGACGGCGAACTCGTTTAAATTCACAATGCTGAATTCTCATACAGTAAAAATAAAAAAGGATCCACGGATACGATGCATCATATATTTGGGGAAGCACATGTGATTGCCTTTTGGGGGCAGAGGACATTGCAAGTGAGGAAAGCAGCAGTACACAAAACGTTGTGTCAGATAAATACCCACAAGCCAGGAATTATGTGGGAGAGCAAAGAAAATGGGGCCAACTCATTTCATATTCAAATCTGTGTCATGGTGGATGGTCATGAAATAACATCAGGCAGATTTTTTTTGTTGTCAAAATAAGAAATATACTGACTTTAAAGTTATTACTCTGTATTTCGGGGCTTACAACCAACCCAAGTAGAGTGTGTAAAAAAAGATATTTAAGACAGAGGTTTTATTTTTGCTGTTATAAAAAAAAAACAAAGCAAGAACTTAAAATGCCAGGTCTCAATTATAATGATATATACTTGATTATCTTCTAAATAAAATGATAGATACATAAAATGTTAATAAAAAAATGAATTGCATCGCTACCTAATAATACCATTTTGTTAATTGAGACGTTTTTGCGGTTTAATTTCATGAATTTGATACAAAATATGATGTAAAAATCATACCTGACACCTTGCAAGGCCTCCAGGTCTAAGGAAAGCTTGGCACTGCGATCCCGCTCCTCCTGGAGCTCCCTCCGGAGCGTACGCAACTCCTGTTGCGCCTCCACCTTGATATCATTGGCAACCACCACCGCCGTCTGTAGATCGGCCTGGAATCGACGCCACTCCTCTTTTTCCTCCTAAGAAGGCCCAAATATGCCATCGTCATCTCCTCCCATCGCCTCGTTCGGACCTTCGTACCTTCATTTGTCGGCTAAAAGCTTTCAGTTGTCGTTCTGCTTCAAATTTCTGCTCTTCTATGTTTTTCACGAAATCTGCGACAGGCAAAGGTCGGCCAGAAGATGGCAAACATCTCAGAAATGACACTTGAATAAAATATGAAGCGAGTAGAGCATACTTTCTAGGTCGAGGACCGTTTGATTGGTATGGAGGTTGACGGCTCGCTGTTGCTCCACTTGGTCTTCCAATTCAAAGATGGTTTCCTTCATGTCCTTGGCTTGCTTCTCTGTTAGGAGACCCGCCTCCTCCAAGGCACTTACTCGCTTGGTGAGCTCCTCTTCCCTCATGTCGGCTTTTTCTTGGACCTGCAGGCCTTCGGCCTCCACCTGTAAATGAATGAAAACAACCGTTACGGGAGTACGCCAAACTCCCATGTGGCACATTAAAACTGTTCAGCCCATAGAGACACTCAGATTTCCATGTATTGTCTAAACGGCTGGACGGTACTTGGCCGTTTGGTCGCCGGACTTTTGGTCGCCTGGAAGGTTATTGATAATTACCATTTAAAATTGTTGCTCAAATTCCGTAAATACAAACTGAATTATTATTTAGTCATACTTAATGCCCTATTAATTATTAGGCTAAAGAAAAGCTCCAAATTTCCCATACTTTGATTGTTTTTTGTTGGAGAACTTGTTAAGACCCTGACGGACGTCTCTTCCTAAGGGGACAACTCATGTACATACAAATCCTTTCTTATACATTCACACGTCCGCTCAGTGAAACTGCTCAGGGCCATTGTTGGCTTTGATTGATGCGTAGACCGTGTTGTTTTACCTTGTTTTGTCGCCGGACTTTTGGTCGCCCGTTGTTTGGGTCCGGGCGACCAAAAGTCCGGCGACCAAACGTCCGGTCACGACGGCTGGACAGGGCAGGTTTAAAAAGTGCAGGAGGGTTTCGAAATTGCAAGAAAGCGCAACAATCTGGAAACTTATACCTTGGAAATGCTGGCTTGTACGTGTTCGGTCTCATCTTGGGCCCGTAGCAGATCCCGCCTTAGTCGAGTCAGCTCCTTCTCCAGCCGCTCTCTCTCGGCGTGGGCCGCCTTGAGCAACTTCTGCAGCTCTGTGCTATCGGCGACACTCTGCACGGCCTTGGGCTCGCACGCCTTTTGCCTCTCGATGTCCAGCTGGGCCCTCAGCCTACTGTTTTCCACTCTGAGAGAGTCCACTGTGGCTTTCTGCTCTTCCGCAGACTGCGCCGCTTGACTTCCGGCTTCCAGCTCTCGACTTAGTCGGGCGCGTAGCCTGTCCGCCTCTTCTCGGAGGGCGCGCGCCTCCCCCTGGGCCTCCTGGTTTTCCTCCTCCAGGGCTCGCAGGCTGCCCGTTAACTGCTGCTGGATGTCGACCAGCTTCTCCCGTTCGAAACGCGAGCTCTCCACCAGCTCGGCGTACCGCTGCTCCAGTTCGAGGAATCGAGGATCTTGGCTCCGGAGCTCGTCTTCCCTCTGGGCCTGCTCCTGCAGTCGATTCGAAAGCGCCTCGTTCTTTTGCGAGAGGAGCTCCGAACGCTCCCTCTGCTGCTGGAGCGAGCCTTGCAGGAGGCGCCTCTCCTCGGACAGACGCTCGTTCTCGGCCGTCAGTTCTTGCACCACTTGCTGCTGGTCGGCAAGCTCCTGCAGGGTGGCCTGCAGCTCCTCCGCGGTGCTGTGGTGATTTTCCTCCATCTGGCGTATCCGTTCGGTCAAGCTCCGTACGGACGCATGGTGGTCGACCATCGTCGCTTCGCCGCTCACGTTACTGCCGAGGGATTCCGAGCGCGGTATCTTCTCAAACTCCGCCGAGTCGGGGGAAGGCCAATCTTTGACGGAGCTGGAAGAAAGCGAGGCTTTAACCGGCTCCGACGGCAGGCCGTTCTGAAGTTGCGGAGGGCTACCGGATAGTGATGAGCTCTCAAAACCGAGAAGCCTTCTCTTTACCTCTTGGTTTTCCTCTCTGAGGTTTGCTAGCTCTCTTTGAAACTTTGAGTTCTTTTCCCGGAGCTCCTGGATCAGCACGAGAGCCTCTGTGAGCTTTTTGTCCCGTTCTGAAGCCAAATCTTGAGGCGCCGGTGACGAGACGGAGCCTCTACCTTTGCAGCGTTGCAGCGCCGCACGGAGCTCGCTAATGTCCGCGTCTTTGGCTTTGGCTTGGGCCAACAACTCTTTCACCTGACTTTCCAGAAGCCCCCTCTCCTGGCCTTCCGCTTCGCCGCGGTACTTCGTCGAACCACGCGTTTGCTTTGTCAAGGTTGAGAGGCTAGAAGTGCTGGCACTGGAAACAATCCTCCTGGAGCTGGAGCTCCTCAACTGGTCCCTCAGGGAAATACGCTCCCTCGTTATCGACGAGGGGATTTCTCTCGGGGCCGGGATGCCGGACTTTTTCGTTGCTTGAGAACCTGGGAAAGGCATCAATGTAATTGCTATAAATGCAGTGGAAATCCCCCCCTTCTTTCTTGTACTTTTCTTCGTTGCCATCATAAGTGGCACTAATTGAACAGAATGTGGGTCACATTCTGACACTCCTATTAGTCCCTGTGTTTAGTTGAAGCCAACTGTGCCCTATTCAGACATTGTACGCCGTTTTAAACAATAGAGCATCTGCCCTGGCATTGTTTCACTGTTTCTCTGTGTTCATTACAGAAGAGTTTTACTGTGACATTCATTAATGTGGGTCACCAGCGCAAGCCTACTCTGGACTCTATTTGAATTGCCACACAAGTACTTTGTTGTACGTTTTCCCCCCCAAGAACAGTGATTCAGTCTGTCCTCAATGATAGATTTGTTCCGTGGCATCGTTTCAATTTGCGCCTGAAAAATAAAGCCACAAATGTACCAGAACTTCCATTTATGACCATGAGAAAGTCAGGACAATATCATTGACCTCAGTAGACAAATATGTTTCAACCTTTTCTTTTTCCTCATCTCACGGTTTGCAAAGACCGAAAAGCAGCTCTGAAAATAGACACGCTGTTATTGGACTATATTTTAGAGCCTATTCGTCAACGGCTGACAGCACGCGGACCACAGACTATAGTCTGAGCCACAGTTTTGGTAAACTAGCGGGGAGAGGAGACAGAAAGGCTGAGTTTCGCAGCCGCCATTCAAGTTTGGTCACGATGATGATGGTCCTAACGCTGAAGAATATTTCTCCTCCTCCTCCCACAATTGTCTATAAACTCGAACGCTATCGGCTGCCAAGTGTCGGAAAAGCTCGTGGTGGCTCGGCAAATGGAGCTAAAATACGGGACAGTTCCAGATTTGGAGTTTCGCCTGGGCATGTTTATACGAGTTCGAACAGTGACTATTGTGAAAATGCAACGTGCTGCCTTTGGGTGAAAACCAAGTGATTGTGAAGCCGTCATTCCACAAACATTGGCCGTAGCCGTGGCCAACAATCATTTGGATTGCGTTGAAGAACAAAACGAGTTCGCCAAGTTGACCAAGAAAAACAACCGGCAATAGCTATTAAAATAGTTTTGACAGCGCCAAAGAAAGACCCTGAAAAAAAAGTTCAGTTACTTTAATAGGCAACAAGCTTCGGGAAGGAGTGAAGAGCAGGAACAAAAGAGATAGGCTAAAAATAAAACCTCAGAATTTGATTTCAAAAAAAAAATCTGTGTAAATATAACATTTTTTCTCTCTCTATTTGCACTCCCAAGTACAAACTAACAACTTCACCCAAAACAAAATCTTCTTTTCTCAGTGAAATGATTGCTAAATCTTTTTGACCAAGTTATTTCTTTTTTTGTAATTAAAAACAACTTGAATGAAATCAGAACATGGCTAAATTGCCCAAGCCTAGTCATGTACAAGTCAAAACCAGTCCAAATTGAGCCACTGGCTAATGTTTGCGCTGGTGTAGGCGGCGGGTGTTGTGTAATGGCAGAAGACATCACGGCAGATTTACGCCACATTTGAAACATTCTGTCACCAGCTTTAAGTCGCCAGCCTACGATGCAGACTTTGCAATGGAAAAATATTCTGCCCTGGGCAGCATAAAAGACGTGCGAGGGATGCTACCGGCTCCTCACGCAGCTTATTTTCAGCTTTTCCGGCAGACAAAGCGCTCTCTCCTTCTGCCCTACTTCCAGCGACTGCACACAGATGCACAAAAAGGCCGCCGCCAGCCGACCGCGTCCACCAAAAAACACAACTCGCTCCCAATTTCCCCATCATCGACCATCCTCAACTGCTGCAGAGCATCTAAACTAATAATCACCCGTCCCAACTTCTCCGTCAAGATATGCGGCAAGACGAGAAATGCTACTTTGTCAACCTCAATCTCATCATCCCGGATCATTAATGCTTCTAAAAGAAAGTATAGATAGAAGTGAGGCAGACCTCTTTCCGAATCCTCCGGTCTGCCCGCTTGGTTGCCCATGTTAGTCCAACGCGCGACTCCCACACTCCACACAGCGAGGACAAATCCGACAATTTGAGGCTGCGGCGGAGTGATGCGCGAGCGTGTGGGGGGTGTTCTTAGCGTGCTGGCATTTGATCAGCATCCACAATCGCCACCACTCAGTCGCAGTCGAGGAGAGTCAGAAGCAACGCCCGCTTCTTCTTCCTCGCTACGGATCCCACGCCTGCGCGTGTGTTCTTGAGGCACACGAGCGCACGAATCCCGCACAAGGGTGACAGTGTGCTTAGCTGGCAGGCGCGTATCCGGCAAGCATCATATGCACATCATTACTGCTGCGATAACAACGGGATCAGGAGGTGTGGTCTACCGTAGTCCCACACGCAAACTCTCGCTGTCATAAGCACACACACACATGGAATTACGCACCACCTCCTATCAAGCTCTTACTAGAACAATGAAATGTTCTCGTGCTACTGACATTTATAACTCGCTACGGACACTCAAAAAGAAACTCCATACTATTTTCGACGCAATATAAATACATGTCGTTTTAACTACTTGCATTGGTCGTCATCAACTAGTAGAATTGTCCCAAAATTAACAGGCCAAATTATTACAAAGTGATCCTTTTTCTCAGAAATTGAGCCTCAGTACAAAATTTCAGCCTGTGTCATACTATTGCAATGTTTTGGGTTTTTTCAGCCGGTGTCATACTATTGCAATGTTTTGGTTTTTTTCAGCCTGCATCATACTATTGCAATGTTTATTTTTAAATGTTTATTTTTAAAGGGTTTTTTGAAATGTTTTTTTGAAATGTTTTTTTGAAATGTTTTTGAAATGTTTTTTAAAAGTTTTTTTAAAATATTTTTTTAAAATGTTTTTTTAATAATATTTTTTAAAATGTTTTTTAAATGTTTTTTACAATATTTTTTTCAGTCTGTGTCATACAATTGCAATGATTTTTTTTAATTTTTTTTTTTTTTTTTACAAATGCGTAACAGAAAGGGTGACAGTGTAATAATGTGTATACGGTAGAAGCCTTATTATTATATATAGCCAAGTTATTTGGGGGCTATAAAATTGTGCATGAACAGTAAATCAAGGACACACAACTAAACTGAGCCTATCTTAATTAATATCATTTTTGGGGCTTGTGTCAATACGCCTCAATCACAGCTGAGTGTGCGCGTGTTTGAGTGCGTATGCAGTCTGAATCATCCCCAGTAGACTGAGGCACATGTGATTAATTCAACTCCAGATACGACAGCCTACAAAACCCGCTGAAAGGGACCACGTCAGCTAACTCAAATGTTAATACCGTACAACCTAAATGCACTATTTGGCAATAAGAGTAGACGAGCAATCCATTTGAAATGAGTTCATCACGAGTAGACGTCCGTGGCAGGCAATGATGACATTTGAGCTGAAAATGCAGTATCAGGAAACTTGCCAGATAGATGAATGGGGCAGTCACGAATCCAAAATGACTGACAGTCAGGGAAATATGAATAAAACTGAATATCATAGAATACAGCAGGACTGTCAATGTCCTTCCTTCTTTCTCTTGCAGACTCCACTGAGACCACTACTCTTAAGAAAGCTTCACTAAATTATTGAGGGACATTTTAAATAAGTTATCAGGAACCTATTGTCGAACAGCAAGGCACCCATGGTCAAGTTCCACATAAATAACGTTTTTTTTTAACAGGACTTGATTCTCCCTACGAGCGACAATATTGCACGTAACATTCTTTTCATGACAAAGAATTATTTAGTAGATTCATTCCCTTGATGGCTGCTTAGCAGAAATCAGTTCACTAAACTAGGCCAGTGTGAGTATGTGAAGAGTGATTAATTTATTATGCACACTTCTCACTCGAGTCAAGCGAATAACGGTGGGAAATAACGTTGCTTTAATTAGAGTGGATTCCGTGCTTTGTGCTTTTTTTTCTTTATCAAGTGCAAGCTTTGCTTATTTAGGGTTCTTCTCATTTGAAGTCTCAAACCAATTATTTTTACTTCAGCGAAAAGAGCCTCTGGATGGAGAAGTGCATTGGTGGCTAAACCAAGATAAGCAAAGATACCAAGCAAAAGTGTTCCAAATTAATACGGTCCAAAACTTAAATAAGCATTATAGAGTATATATATTTTTTAAATGTCAGTATACAACTCATTGCCTGCTATTGACCACAATAGACGGCATTAGATGTCCGATTCATTTTGACTGGGAAGGGTGAATGATTCAAACTGGAATGGACGTCTATCGCAGTCAATGGCAGCCATTACATTAATATAGTTTCCCAGGAAAATGCATATGACAGCCAACATTCAGAATTCAACTGTCAAACATCATTTATAAATGATTCCTAATGTGTTTCAGGTTCAATTTTGGAAGATGATGCATACGGTCAGTCAATCCCATGACAAAGGATTGGTCTCTTCCTGACAAAATTGCACCACAAGGTGGCCAACGTCAAGTACAGCAAATGGTAAGTAAGGCCTTCCCTTATGAAATGTTCAAAATGAGTGTGTAGGGCCCTCTACTGCCTAAAGTCTGAAATTGTACCGCCTACATATTAACCAAAGAATCTCTCTCCAGTGAACATAACACATATAACAATAATATATATTGTCACAGGGCAGCACTGACATGATTCTGTTAAATAGCCAATGTATTGTATGTTTCTGTACTCTAAAAATCAGTCAATCCGCTGGCAACAAAAGTAAGTGTTGTACACTGGTTATTTAGAAATGTGTTATTTCTTCAGAGCTGTTTACTTTTTAAAAAGCACACATGCTCACATCTATATGGAGGATGTGTGACTTACCAACTAGACCACGTGGGCGGCTCTCGGCAAGATCTGAGATGGCTCCCGTGGTCACGGTCTTCTTCATGCGCATGCCGGAGGCAACCCCACCCAGCGCGGGCTTCGTCAGGGCATCATCGCTATTGGCTCGTTTAAGCTGAAAACAGAACTGCCCTTAGTAACTGAAACAGTAACAGCAATAATGCTCGAGGTCAATTAGCCTTTGGCTCACCCTGGTGAGTCGCTGCTCTGACGCCAGCGTGTAGGATGATCTGGAAGGCCTCATAGTGCTGGTGGTGGACGAAGAAGATGAAGAACAAGGCGGTAAAGGGACCTGCTTAGCACGCTCTTGGAGGCCCGTCTTGGGGAGCCCCAACTTGGTGACACTCGTTTTAATCATGACTGTGCGACAACAACAAAAAAAGGATCAACGTCCAGGAATCCAAAGGTTTTCGCAATTGAAAGCATGGTGCAGCCGGTACTCGGTCGTTTGGTCGCCGGTCTTTTGGTCGCCCGGAAGGTTATTGATAATTACCATTTAAATCATTGCTCAAATACTGCGAATTGCTATTTAGTCATACTTAATGCCCTATTAATTATCAGGCTAAAGAAAAGCTCCAAATTTCCCGTACTTTTATTGTGTTTTGTTGGAGAACTTGTTAAGACCCTGACTGACGTCGCTTCTTAAAGGGACAACGCATCTACATACAAACTCTTCTACACTCACACGTCGGCTCAGTGAAACTGCTCATGGCCATTGTTGGCTTTTATTGATGCACAGACCGTGTTGTTTTACCTTGTTTGGTCGCCGGTCTTTTGGTCGCCCGTTCTTTGGGTCCGGGCAACCAAAAGACCGGCCACCAAACGACCGCACACGGGTGCAGCCACGTATTTATTTCAAATGCGAGCTTTAGGAAAGGTTTTCCTTTTCCTTCCAACACCACATCTTGATGAAATTGTTTCAAAAAATGAAATGAGAAAAGTGCTTAGCGATGTCACCTGACAGGTACGCACGCAACCGTGACGTTCCATAAATAATGTTTTTTGGGGGGAACTGAAAGCGGTTGGCGCTAGAGCAGCTGGATTTTCCTACTTTTTCCGACAGGATGTGGTCGCAGGCCACGGCTGTGACAAAGAAGTTGGCCTTCCATGTCTTTAAGGAAACATACTCAGCTGCAAGGGCAGAGTAGATGTGGGAAATGGAAGGAAGTGGGAGTGCACTTAACACAGAAGAATGAGCGGGTTCATGACTGTATAACTGTATATCCTCTGGAGGAATTGCTGTGTTATTGATCAGGGAAGCAGTAACTTGACCTTTTCTTTGAGTCCAGTTGTCATCGTGATTAGAATGAGCAAAAAAACGCAATTATTGATGACAACTTTAAACCACCTAAAGAATGGCTACCAGTTTTAAACGTGATTAGATAGGATATATTTCTGAGCAGACAATTGCTTTCAAATCTGAAATACTTTCACCAAATGTGTAAAATACAGTTTTTATGAAGATTTTAACATGGATTGCTTTGAGTAAATATTCGTAAGAGGGCGGCTTGTCCTACTACCAGTCGACTTGAAGTTGGTTCCTCATTTCTCAACTATTTTAGGCCGTCCAAGTAACTACGCCGACAGATTGTAAGAATTAAGCAACAGTTGTAAGTAATAAGTTAAACAATGAGAGTTTAAAGCAGTTTGAAATGCAATGTAATGTTATTGGCTTATATCAGTACTTCTGTGGTCTCTTTACAGTCAGTCATATGTCTCCAAGTTTTCTGCAGGCAGTCAAGTGACTGTTTTCTTGCACTTCAACACATAGTTTAACCATTGTGATGCCTCTTTTTTTCCTAGGAAATTCTACCACGGCAACAAGAACCTTCCTCCAACAGAATTGATTCGTCAGTGATCAAGTTGGGAACATCACGACTTGAAGAGTGCAAGTCTACTTCTACCAGGAAAAAGCCAAACAGTAGGACATACACTAAGTTGTTTTCAGACTCGGGTTCACTGCAAAGTATTTTCAAGGGGGAAACAATCTGAAATATGGCCTTACTCGAACTGCGGCAATATGAGGCCAAATCCTTTTTTGAGCCAAAACTGTGTCCCACTTACTTTATGGTGGCCTAGTTAAAAACCCAGATGTCTCAGAGGCAACCTGAGATTAACCAATATTAGAATCTGATCTGGAGGTGAATTTTCTGAATGGAATTCATTTCATACATGCATAGTCCTTGCATTCAACTAAATTAGTTTGACCAATGCTGCCCAAAGTCAATTAAAATACTGCAGCTGTATTGTATAGCATGGGCAGATAAATGAGGCTAAATGGCAGCTGTTGAACTGGAGTGATGGGGGAAGATAAATTAATTCAGTTGTTTAGATTTTAATCCTGAGTGTGGATTGTTGGCACGCTAGACAGGAAAGGAACCTCCAATTTTAGATGTGTGGAGCTCACCACAGATTTAAGACTCATTGGCCGCCGTTCATTCAAAAGAGTTAGAATTTAGTTTTGACGATTGCGCGTCCGTCTTGGTCAATGGCACCCAAAGGGTTAAGGATGTTGGCGAGTTTGCTCGTAGAGTAGCTTTCCGAAGGCTGATGGAACTAAAAAAATATGACATAAGCCTCATACGGTAATATTTTCCTACCCCCTGTTGTATAATTGTGCGTAACAAGGAGTAGTATTGCTCAGTCGCTTTGCAGTAGACAAACATAAGACAGCCGTCAGAAATGGGGCGAGCAGACTTTTACCATAAAATGACTTGTACTTATTCGTCCTTTTTATTTTCCTATTATCAAATAGTACTTGTCAATACCCTTTTTAATGCCAGATAGAAAGATTGTAGTTTAATATTGTCAGGAAGAGGAAGTCCTATTCATAGTATTATTTATATGGCCTTGTTATTGTTTTGCATTGATTGTAAAACATTTCAGTATCGATAATTTAACACTTTTGACATCCCTAATCCTGAAACACCAGGTCTTTCATCATCCAGATTATATACATTTCCAAGTAGTAAATTGAATATACTTTACTCTTGTTTTTGATTTAACATTTCTAATGAAAACAATGTGTAAAAGTGTACATGATAGCAAATAATGCCAGTGTACCCTAATGTGAGGGTGGATCTCTCTGGAGATCTTGGCCTGTGTTGCTCTTCTGGTGTAATTTAGATCCCACATCCTATGGTATGCCAAGGCTGTAGCATGTGGGTAGGTAGCATGCCAAGTGTGCTTTGGCCAGGGATGGAATGACCCTTAGAAGTGAAATTTGTCACGTGGGCATCTCTGAAGCAGATAAATCTAGGGAGGTGCTCTTCTAAGAATCATGAGCTCAGCTAAAACGAGAGCAGAAGAATGTATTATTAGCTTCACGCTGCGAGATATTTTACAGGCGCCCTTCAAGCCTGGAAAGAGGTGAAACTGACGCGCACTCGGGCGACCTGGGAAAATCGCAATCTAGGAAATGTGGGAATGAATTGGAATTTGCCAGCATGCAAATATAACACTGGGCGAATTTGGAGTGGATTTGGACAGAAAGTTTCTAGCACCAGGGTCTTTCTAACGACAGTATTCATGCTGGTTCATGTGGGCTCCCTCCCACGGACCTACATAATTCAGATGGTTGTCCCTTTCCGTGTGAGCGCATGGTGACAAACCTCGGTTAAACTCTGCTTCTAATTCCCGTTAGCCCTCATAGAGTATTGATGGATTTCATAAAAAATCATTTAAAATAATAACTCACACTTTTTACATTTGTCAAAGAACCATATGTCAAAAATGGCACATTTATTGCCAAGAAAATAAAATTCTCAGATCAACATCACTGCTCAAACATTTTTTGGGGGATAATACATAACTAAAAACTTCAAAATGGAGTTTTATGCAAGAATATGCTCCATTGTAGAGGAGCCATTCCCCAACCCAAAGGTTGTGGAGTCGATTTCTCGGCCTGTTGACCTTCTCTAGGTATCCTTGAGCAAGACAGTGAACTTCACGCTGCATCATCAGCAGGTAAAATATAGCAGGATATAGTGTCCAAGCCCCTTGTTTGTCAACAGCATTGGTGCATTTAGCTGCATGTGAGCCAAACTGACAAGTTCCTTTGAGCCAAGCTCCCCGATGGCTTAACTTCCTGCTCCGATTGTGTCAAACTTCAAGACTGATAAACAGCCGAGCGACCTTGCAAAGACGTTAGTCGTTTTTCTGCGTGCCTGTCGACTAGGCGGGCCAATTCCATAGAAACACTTGCCAGCATCCAGCAGAACAAAAGCCCAATGACTTTCCACAACGAGGCATCGTAATGCATTCAATAGGCCAAGCTAGAAAGACTCGCTGCATTTTTGGGGGGTGCGGCGTAATGCTTTGAATCTGTGATCTTAGTCTGTTTCATCTTTACTTACATAATCACCTTCTAGACAAATATTTCACATTGATTCTCATGCGCACATTGTAAACTCGCCTGTCTTGTTAAACAAGATAATGATCTGGCTTTCTGACGTCCAATCACGTGGCTCTCCGCATCCTTTTGATGATCATTGAAATGAGTTCATGTGAACTGGGAGGGCTGGCAGCGAATGGTCTTTTCTTCCTTTGATGCCAAATGTCCCAGTTCAAATGGATCGGACAGCTATTGCTGTCAGTGGCAGCCATTGATTGGGTTAAGTACTTTTTAGAAATGACTTGCCTGCTTAATTCAAACAGATGGAAAATATTTTTGGAGAATCACCATTTAGAATACTGTACATATTTTAGATGACATAAATACTTTTTTCCCAGATGGCATTCACAACCTTATCGTCTCCTCTCCTCAATTAAAGCGCCGCCGAATTTAGTGAAGGACATTTCAGTCCAACTAGACGAGGACAAACACTGTATTCGCTGCTTAGCCGTGAGTCACAGAATTTCTGATAAATCTATTAATGGTATCCAACAAAATACTGAATCAACACCCACAGCCGCTCTATTGTTAAGAAAGGATCCACCGTTCATTTTTGTTTGCTTTTGCTCAAGGGCAGGGCCCTCAGAAGTCACTCTGTATGATTTATTACATCATCATCATCATGACCCAAGCACATTTCATAATAGCCCGCCTTCCTTCCACCCTCCGTACCACATCACAAGGTCACGTCAGCGCCACGTGTAGACGAAGCACTCCAGCACGGGAGCTCGTCGGCTGCTCAGCGTGGCGTTATTAGCAGGATAATGGAAGAGCTGGGAGACATTCAAGCAGCACTGAAAAGAGACCTTCAATTCCCTGTAGAGAATCAGGCAGAGAATCTTGTTCAATGATTCCCACGGCAACAGCGCTTCAGACCACTGAGCATTGTTTCATGCCAACTCCGGCATGTGCCACGAAACATGGGCCCTTCCCTGTTATACCATTGACTATAAATAGCAAGTAAATGACAGGAACTGCCTGGGTAATGATTTAAACAGATGATGAGAGCAGCCAAATGAAAAAAAAAAAAAGACTGAGGCTCATGACTTCATGACTTCAGTTTCCACAAGATGTCAAGTCTAGGACAACCTATTTCAACACAACAACATGAAGTTAAGACAAAAACTGCAAATGAAATGTGCTTGGGTGATGAAAATAATGACCGTATATACAGGAAAAACTTCAAATCACCGACAGCGAACTAGTTGTAATGTGAATTCTGAAGTGTAAACAACTATTAAACTCTGCAAGAATCCTATTCAGGTTCTCATTCCCCAAAAAAGCAGACTTCTAACCATTTCATATCCTGTTGTGGTAAACCATGAAGGGCAGAACAGACTTTATTTGCCACCAAAACAACATTTACGTTCAGCACACTATGTTTTTTGGTGCATATACAAAACTATTTTTTTTCTCTTCGGACATTTTAAAAGCAAGATGAAAGAAGTCAAAGCTCTCATTTGCTGCGCCCCAAAATATGACTGTAAGAGCCACTTCATAGTCAACCGACTGCATAAAAACAACACTGTAAACTTATACATAGAATTTGGGAGGCGGCCATCCATCGCCGGTTTCCCTACTTAATCTGTCGTTTCCAATTTTTTACATGAAATATTTTGGCGTATTTAGTTCTGATCAAATGGTTGCCCCTTAACACAGTTCATCCAAACCAAATAACAATCAAACATTTATTCATTGTTTTAAAACATCTCAATCCAATGCCATAACAACCATTTATGGACACAAGACAACTTTTTTTATTTTATTTTATTGCAATATAGAGACTTCTGATGACGTTTTCACCCAGCAGCCCTCCAAATTGGAGACACACGGTAGTAATTATATTAATTAGGGCTTTAGCCAACAAATAACTCGGTCGTGCCAAACGTGTTGCTGAGTGAAAGAAAAGTGGCCATTAAAAACCATTTGAACAGCAAGATTTCTCTGACAAAGCACATTGAGTTGCTGTATTTTACCAAAAGCTCCACTAATGAGGAACAGCTCGCTCTGTATGATGGTAAATTGGATTTCACAAACTAGTAGTTTGAAGCATTGAATAATGTTTCTTATAATTTGGCTATTAGGAGTCTGCTAAAATAAAAACATCAGAGCAACCAATCGATCAGAAAATATCCGTTTACTAATTATATAGCAGAATATTATCATGATGTCAATTAGACCAGCATAAGAACAGCAAATAGTATTTCACAGATATTTTTTTTCAAGATTAAAAAAAGATCTTACATTGATCTAACAATGATCTTCAAATAAAACTGAATATGAACAGAAGCAATACTAAAGTCATCAGACCAGCTCGATTAAGGAGGCATAAAGCGTCACAAATTCATCCCCCAAAACATATGACATCCGCAGCTTCAGCATATATCATCGAAATACTCCAATCTAATAATCGATCATCGGCGTTTCCTCTTACCAAACCATCTGTCATCCGATTTAAAATGATGGTCCTTGGGATTTCTCCTTGTAAATGACCATGATACACACAGGAAAGGCAAAGTTTGTCCAAATGACACAAGGCAAGCAATGAGTATTAGTCCGATCAAGGGCTGCAGTTGTGTTATTATTGTTATTATTATTATTTTCCTCACCTATTCTGTATTGCTGCCGAGACGCGGCTGTTGTCGGGCCAGGATGCAGCCGACGCGACAGCCTCGACCGCTTCGAGTGCCGTCTCAAGTCACAGCTGGCCGCTCGATAGGTGGAGCGCCTGGCGCAGTCCCTCGCGTGCATTGTGGGAAATGTAGTCCGTACGAAGCGCCACTGCGCTTTTTCGCCGTTAACCGCGTCACTGTTGCATCGGTAAAACAAAGCATTTATCCTTTTTGTTGTTGTATTTGTTAAGCATATATCATATGATATATAATAATTAAAAATATATATAATTAAATACTCCCCTGTTCATACTAGCTCCTATGTGTTGATATATAATCGTACACACATTTGTACAAAGTAGGGATCCAACTCCAGGGTAAACATAAAATGTATAAATTGATCCTTGTTAAACAATAATTTCAATCACTGTATTTCTTCATTCAGATTTAAATAAAACTGGAACTATAATAATTTCGAACGGACCGAAAGTGCGCCTCCTCCTTGATAACTATATTTACCTAAACCGCTGTCATTGGCAAACATGGCTGCCCCCACTAGTGCTGCAGATTCTAAAAGTTCTCCTCCATATGATGCGAGCGTGGAAAGCCCGTCGATTCAGTACAGTATGGTTTTGGCTCATTTGATTGGGGACAAAAGGACCATAAGGGACTTGAACCCTGGGGTTATGGGGGGACTGCCCGTGCCCCCTAAAAGCGAAGAGCAGAAGAGGATCGAGAGGGCAATGGAGAGTTGCGCCTTCAAGTCTCTCTTAGCGTGCGTTGGAGGTAAACACAATTTAATAATGTTACTATTAATGTGTCAAGTACACGTTCTGAACAAGTTTATGTCTATATAATAACAAGTTGAAATTGCATATATGTATCAAGATCATGTTTTTTGTTTGTTTGTTCTACATAGGGTTTGTCCTCGGAGGAGCATTCGGTGTCTTCACCGCAGGCATCGACACCAATGTCGGGTTCGATCCCAAGGATCCCATGAGGACCCCCACAGCACGAGAAGTCCTCAAAGACATGGGCCAAAGGGGCATGTCCTACGCTAAGAACTTTGCCATTGTAGGCGCCATGTTCTCCTGCACAGAGTGCATCATTGAATCGGTATGAAAACTGAGAAATAAGTCGTTTTTGCTCTAATTTTATATCTAAATTTTTCATTTCAACTGTCATTTCTCTCCTCAATGGATCCAATTGTGCCACCTAGTGTTCACGTGACCACAGGATAACCAAAGATTGATTGCAGGAAAACTAAAATTATTTGGATCTTATACATTTTTAAAAAATGAGATGCTGATTGTATAACTTTTAAATTAGTCCCATTACAGGGAATTGGAAAAAAAACCAACATAAAAAAGAGGATTGAAAAATAAACCTTTTTGTCTTTTGATGGATGTTTTGTAACTTTTGACCAATTTTATTTCCAGCATAGAGGAAAATCAGACTGGAAGAATGCAGTGTACAGTGGCTGTATAACTGGAGGCGCAATTGGGTTTCGTGGTAAGTAAAGCTCTATTTTCATAATGTTTGCATTTTTTTCTCCTTATGCCCTTAACTGTTTTTTCCCTCCATCTTTTGTAGCCGGTCTGAAGGCCGGGGTTCTAGGATGTGGGGGCTTTGCCGCCTTTTCTGCAGCCATTGAGTATTATCTGCGGTAAAACAACTATTGTGACTGTGGTTGAGTTTATGCAGACCAAATATGGGAGACGCTCGCCTATTAGTCTGCAAATGGACAAGCGGTGCAGAAGCCAATTACAATCGAGGTTTGTTGGATTTCTGTGGTCATCTTACGAAATGCCATTTTTTGTTAAATGGGTGGCCAATAATGTGCAAAACTCAATATGCAAAAAATGAATGTTATCTTTTTGGTCATTTCCGTGGGCTTATTTCCTAATTTAATAGACTGAGACCAGAACACAGCTCAAAGATGTAAATATACTTTTTTTTCTTCCTAATGTGTATTGTATACTAGTGTCATAAACAAGACATTTAATGTGAATAGATAGGTATCTTGTTTTTTTTTCTCCCAAAACTAAAAAAAAAATAATTGTAGGTCTTAAAACTTTGGGTTTATGAGATTTCCTACTTATTTCTTTTATATTTCAAACTTAGGCAACATGTGTAGATAAATTAACATTTTTGTGTGGTTGTGTGCAGTTAGGCTTTTCTAACGAAAGATTCAGTTGTACTTGGAGGTATTCTTTTTTTTATTTATTAGTTTTACTTTAATCAACATGAAATGTTCAAAAATAGTCATTTGTAAATCCATCATTTTGCAAACTCTGCCAAAAGCATACATTTTGAGATGAAAACCTGATGCCAAATTGAGAGGACTACAATGATATTCAGCACTAACATTTAAAATGAGTTTCACAGGAACTGCAATTAGTGGTACTGATTAAATATTTGAAAGGCTGCTGGGAGTAGTTCTGGCACATTCCCTTGTTTAATCTCTTCCGACCACATGGGTGTCCTTGGGTCGGTCGATGCGGTAAATGAACTCAGCCGGAACAAAGTAGCCCAAATACTCCACGCTTTCAGGTGTGGTATCTATGTAGTAATGGCCGCCCTCTCCATGGTGGCTGAAGCAGTGGGTGTGCTCTACACGCAGGTCGAGACCCTCGATTTAAAAAAAATATTAATTAAAAAAAACATAGGAGTTGACCAGGGTAAAAGAGAAACCTTTTGGATGGGCTCATTTACACACTCACCGGATCTTTGGACACCAGAACCGACTGGCAGATGAGTGGTGCGTTCACCTCAAAATGTTTGAGCCAGCTGTTGACCTCTTCATCCGAATTGAGTGGACAGACTGAGAATTCTCTGGGCTGTGCAAATAATAAACAGTTAGCATAAGTCTCACATCACTGGTGATTGACAATTGGCATAGTTTCCTACAGTGAGTTAAGGAAGGAGGCAATGACAGGTTTTCATTAACAGGCACCGGAAAGATTTTGGTGGTTGTAAAATTGACATTGGAATGAGGGCTCCAGAAACCAAAATATGCATTCAATTTTCCATAGAATTTACTCAGAGTCGCTGAGTGTAGACAGTCATATTCACCATGATATGGATTTTGGCTTTTCCTCTCTGGATAATGAACGTACCACCCAAACCTAGACTTTTATCTGGGTAGTGAACTTCTAGAGTCTTTCTCAAGGCCGTCACAATACTGCGATCTCCCGTTCTCTTCTTAGCCCGGACCTCAATGACCTGGAGGAGACGGATGGAATGCGATCAAGATGTTTGCAATAGTATTTTTAAATTTATTCTCGTCCCTGTGACGTAAAATAACAGTTGATCTTACCTTTCCTGGCCTCCCTTCACAAGCGTAAAGATTCCCCAGCAGTCCAAAGTTGCAGTCAGAGAATTTGTCGCTGTATTTTTCTTGCAAACACTGGCCATCCACTGGATTGATGGAGGAGAAGTAGCTGCTATTCACTGCAGGCCTTCCATCGGCTTCAGTCAGAACCAGTGGCATTAACTAGGATAGGAAATACCCAGCAAAGATTAGTCTATTGCAATTTAAAAAAATCCAAATAAATCAATCTACCTCAGCATTCATCCCCACAATCCTTGAGGGAACGGCTCCTGCCCCAAAGATAAATGCTCCCGGTAGTTCCAGCTCCTTCGATATAGCATTCATGTTGTATTCCTATTGGACGAATACAGGACAACGATATATGTATACAGTATATTGGCAACTGTGGGTGAGCTTTAGGCCAACGTACCTTGTGCTTTTGAACCAAGGGGACCAAGTAAGGGACACCTCCCACATCTGTGACCCGAGGACTTCCACACAAACCTTAAGAGGAAAATACCACATGCAATGAATGCAATAGTGCAGAAAAAAAATCTCATGTTTAATCGCCCAGCCCTGGTTAAACATGATTTCGTTTGTTATTCTGTAAAATACCTTTAACGGGGAAGTTGAACGGTTCCTTCGTGAGATCCGGACATGGCATAACACTCACTTTAACTTCTGCAAAGTTGTTTTCCAACCCTGTTTGTAATACTACAAATGGGAGTATGTATTATTGAGTTGTTACACTCGTCTGATCGTCCACAGAGTCGATTAAATATACAGTTCTTACCAGCACGGAGTTCCTCCAAATCTGGGACATGCAATTGAAACTTTTCAGTTTTGCTGACATCTGCCATGGCTGGATGTAAATGTAGTTTGGTGACGATGGGGTAAAAGTGAAAAATAGTGTCGGGCTGAAGTGCAATAAAGAGCAAATGCTTTAGCAAGATGGTTGTCGTCTTTTATCTCTGCCATCGCAAGGTTAAGCTTTTAATGCATTGAATCTTTTCCGTCCTTGGCTTGTACTGCTTAACACCCGAATTTGTAACACTTCATATTTTGCTGTGTAATTTTCCAATATATACAGTGCGTTGGATCTCAAGTTTTAAAAGTTGTTAACGAAAAAAACAAAACGATAAAAGAATGGTATGCTTCTCTTGTCTTGATGTGTTCTTTGATGAAGTTTGACGTCACATGACAAAACACTTCCTGGTTTATCCGGAACACGTGGGAAACTTGACATATCTCTAGTGTGTACGATTTAGAAATTTAAACAGCATTTATTCAATAAAATGAATCTGTGCTTATTTCCGACATAAATTAAGGACTTGTGTTCCCGATCCGACGTAGATGCAAATATGTTTGAAGCTCACGATGATTTTAGTGCGACTCAGGTCGACGATGGAGTTGACGTCTTTTCAACAGCAAAACCATTTCACGTTGAGGAAAAGTCCTCTCCAGATTATGTGAAGAAAACATCACAGCATCTCGAATGCTCAGCGGGACAAAGTAGCCAAATTCCAACATCTGAAGATGTCCTTGTGATAGACAGGTACAGTGTTTGCCAACAGTTTCACATCGAAGCCACACATTTGATCCAAATACCCAAACTACATAGTGATACCGATTGGATTTGTTTTCGCCTGCATTCTGATCTCACAGTAATCTCATCATTCTTTGCTTTGTGAATGTCTAATTGTAATGTGTTGTACGATATGACGATATATAGTCATAACGTTATAAAACGTTCTATCGAAATGTTATTCATCCCCATAAATTGACTTGATGTTCCTGCAATGCCCATTTATGTCCAGCAGACTTGCTATATTTATCAATTTCATACCATATGTGAGTGATGCTTGCAATACAAGTGAAAAAAAATCTTCTCATTCTAATTACAAATGTATTGCATTTTGATATTGGGATATAAAATGGTCCATATCATGATGGATGTTTTTTTCCATATTGCACAGCACTACACTGTTTTATTTCTTTGCAGTGATTCGGGAGACAGCTTATTTCTGACTCAGGTTCCAGTGACCCAACCTGCGAGAAGTCTCACACCCCCAAGTTCTCCACGCTACATCTATGAAACCGAATGGGAGGAGGCTGAGAGGGACACTTCTTCTCACAGTCATGATGGCCATCACCATAAGCCCATCAGGAAAAAAAGGGCAAGAGAGACAAAGCTTCCAAAATACAGCTTCTTATTTTTGGAGGGGACGACATCCAAGCCCAGATGCACACATTTATCCAACGAGAAGAATCGAAAATTCCACGTAAGGATCGTTAGACGTTGCAATCTAGTATATTAACTCTTTCAGTGCCGTTAAGGGCGACGACCGCAAATTCTGTTGTGAAAACACCACAAAGTGTTCAATTCATTTGAATCAAATGCCAGTGAGTTGACATTTTATATACCGTATTTTCACGACTATAAGGCGCACCCTCAATGAATGACACATTTTTTCCATATATAAAGTACACTGGATTATAAAGTGCCCTGTCTTTTTTGGGAGAAAATTTAAGACTTTTAAGTGCGCCTTATAGTCGTGAAAATACGGTAACCCGTTTTGCTGAGCCAGGATTTTTGTTCTTATTCCAGAATTACGTGATGGGGGGCTTCTTTAAATGTTTAGAGTTGGCAGAGGGAGCCGATGATTTGTGGGCGTGTCTACCTACAGTTGATCAAGATAATGAAGATATATCACCACTAACAGAGTGAGTTTTCATGACATTTATTTCATGTTTTATGTACTGACTAATCATGTTTCCCAATTTGGCTTTATGTATCATTTCACTGCACTTTGCAATGACTGGATTATTTTTTGGCAGAATTGAGGTGATAACTAAATACAGATATTAACATATCTGCATAATGTATAAGATTTATTTGTCTCTTGGCGTTATGTTTTTGTCTAGTAGATAATTTAAAAAATGTCATTCCTACATTTGCAGAGATGAAGACGACACACATGACGAAGACATCCAAGTGGTGGTAAGTACATTTTCATTCTTTGTGGAAAAATTAAAAATGAAATGTATCCAATTTTCTGCTATTTTGTAGGGAAATAAATGTTTTGTGGTGAAATCCAAACCAAAGTGCAAGCAACTCTGGTACAAGCAGCAAATTTCAACTGAGGTGCCAAAGTCAAGTGGGCCTTTTATGAAAAACAAAAAGAATAAACCACCCTGTTCCTCTGCACTTCCTAACAATCACACTGAAACTTTAGGAGGCAAAGTATTACCGATCCAAACACCACCAGGCAAGGACGCTCTTTTCGTGGAAGAAACAAAAGAACTTGTGGACGCAGAAAGTACAAGCGAGCGTGTGCCATTCAAACATTTGGACGAAGACGGCGATGGGCGTTCCGTGCTTGAAGAAGGTGAGGATGACAACAATGATGGTCCTCAGGTACTCCAGACCCATGAAAACAGAATAGGGAACTTTGAAAATGTTGATATCATACTGAGGCCAGATTCTAAAGAAGAAGAAGTTGTCTCACTGAAAAAGAAGAAGAAAAAGAAACGAAGTAAGCAACATGTCAATTCGGATTTTGGCGGCAGTGAAATGGATGATTCCACGTGGTCTCTCAGCCAGAGTGAACTCGGCGATGAAGTCCAAGTCCAAGAGTTCTCCTGCGATGAGAGGCCAAAGAAAAAGAAAAAGAAAAAAAGATCAAATGAGGATTCAGGGACTTTGGACATGATTGCAGAGTCTCAAAGAACTGCAAAAAAGAAAGCAAAGAAGTTTTGCGACGCTACCCAAGAACAAGGGGACATCAGTGAGGGCTCGTCGGGTTGTGCCAAACTTTCAAGAGGAAATATAGAAAAGGATAAGATGTCTTTCAATATATTTGAGGAGCTAGGCATGTTGGCTACACCGCAATTGATTAAAAGCAAGAAAAAGAAAAAGAAAATATCAAGCGGAGCGATCCCAGAAGATGATGACACTATGTGAACTGAGACAAAAAAAACAAGAAGACTTTTTCCTTCCTGATTGCTGATGTTGTTTAAAGTAGCGCTGATGTTGTTAAAAGAGACAGACGCTCACCACTTTTTGACTTGGAAAAAGTTTGAATGAATGATCTTTTCATATTTACCTTCCCATTTTTATTCAATCATTCAAGCCGTATTTTTCAATGGCCTATAGGTATTAAATATTTTGTTTATTGGTATTCCGCCAATGCTTCACGTATATGTGTTAAATCCAAGTCCAGGCTTCAAGTCTTTCAAGATCATCTCTGCTATTGAGTGGCGCTCACCACTCGTCATACGGATACAAATTGAACTTTATCTTGAAAGGACTTCCCCGGAAGTGCATCGATGGCGCTCTCTCGCTTGTCACAATTCCCACCTTGGTTTAGGAAGGCAGCATGTTAGCAACCACAGTCCGATAGTCCAGGTGGAGATTATGTCGTTGACGGCATCCCACTTGAGTGAGGAGGCGCCCCCTAGACGCAAACGCAGATCCGCAGCCTGCTTTTAGAATCCAACGAAACGAGGAAGCTGTCAAGGCCACTTGGAAACTTTTGGGTGGTCGTCTCCTGCCATGTCTTCGTCCTCCTCCTACAACAACAGCGGCGCGCGTTTCAGCCAGGCCCGCAGAGTGGCTATCTTCGGCGGCACTCACGGCAACGAGATGTCCGGTGTGACTCTCGTCAACCTGTGGATGAAGAACGGCGCCGAGATCCAAAGGAAGACCGTCGACACGAAACCTTTCATCACCAACCCGAGAGCTGTGGAGAAATGCGCCAGATATGTGGACACCGACCTGAATCGAGCTTTCACCCCGGAGAACCTCAGGTAAGTGGGAATGGAAGGGAAGGATGACGCTGATAGACGTCCAATCCATTTTCAAATGTAAATGACTATCACTACTAGTAGACGTCCAATCCAGGGGGAACTGGGAGGCTGGCAGCGAATGAATGCCACCCTCCCAGTTCTCATGGATCATGGATTGGACGTCTATTGGCGTCAATGGCAGACGGATTTAACTGGCTTGCGAACTTTCATACACCCAAATGGGATTGCCTATGCACACGATTGTCATCCGAGTAAGAAGAAAAGAAAAACATAGAATGCATCATTGGGGTGATCACGTGGTTCCTAGTGCCATGAGTTGTTTACATGTTCCAGCATCGATATATCACACAGGGTGAGGGAGAACCGCCTCCTGGTCCTCAGCTGACTGGCAGCCAGTGCACAAACGTGAGCAAAACGTGACTGGGCTGCCAATGATTTAATAGGACCGCCCCCAGTTAATCCAAAACTCACGCACACACACACACACACACAAGCCCCAATGTCCTTGTATGAGTTCCTTTTCGTGTGCAATACAGCGGAAATGAAGTCTTATGCAAAGCCCTGGCGCATGCAAAAGCAGCTAAATGAGGTTTGGTAACAACATCACATCTCCCCCTTGGATCACAGAGCATGATCACGTAATAACTAGGGATGTCCCGATCATGTTTTTTTTTTTTTTGCACCCAAGTTGGAGTCCCCTAGTTGTGGGATCCGATTGCTCGGCTTATTAAGCAGATAAAAGAATGCATATCTAAATGTAAAATATGATGCTGGTTTACTGTTGGCTTCCCATGGCAAGTAGCAAAACTTTTTACTTGCACTGCGACAAAGGTTTTTTTTTTGTAACTGACATGATATTTTATTATATTGTAGATGTTTCTAATCGTCTGATCTTTAAATATCTCCACGTAGGGCAGACATTGGTGTCATTCTCGAAGCCAACGCGAGAAGCTTTGATCCTTTGCTAAAAACAGCCCGCCAGGCATTTTCGCTCCACCAAAATAGAGCGACAACTTGATTTTTTGTTTGCATCCGGTCGGCGTCGCAGCTCATCAACAGCCACTGTGCTTGTGTGCCCATGCACGGCTGATGGGACAATAGCAGATATTCACTGAAAATAGGGATACAAAGTGCAGATGTGTGCACGCACGGACAATATGGGCGGGGGTGGTTCTGTTGTACAGTAAGTTTGAGAAGGTCCTAGACGTGGTGTCAATGTGAAATGCTTTAAAAGTGATCAGAGGACCAGAAACGGGCGCAAAATGACAGTGCCATCGTCCAATCGCGTGGCTCTTAAACACTAAATTAAACTTTTTATAATTGGTTTATCTTTAGGAGACGTCTAATCTATCTGACAGCGAATGAACAAAGCGGCTTCCTTCATTCATGGATTAGACGTCAAGTTTTACGTTAGTGTATTTTGCAATGGAATCATGATGAATACGTTCTGTCGGGCTCATATATAATAGATCGCCTGGGTTTTTAGTCGTTGTAATAACTCTAGAAATACATCTCTCACACAGCTGTAAGTGTTTTCTATTATCCTAGAAAAAAAGGCATTGCTTTATTGCATCCTTGAATTGCAAAAGCACTTTGTAACATTTGGCTGCTAATGTTTGCCAGTAACTGTGTTTTAATGGTATGTGTACTTCAGTGCTTCGGGTGGGAAGGAGTTGCCCTATGAAGTGCAAAGAGCTCAGGAAATCAACCAACTTTTTGGGCCGAAAGGAAGCCCCGAGGCCTACGACGTGATCTTTGATCTTCACAACACCACGTCCAACATGGGCTCCACTCTCATTCTGGAGAACTCCAAAGACCACTTCAATCTGCAGATGATGAACTACATCAAGGTTCAGTGTTACTTATTATTATTATTATCCTTTCGTCCAAATACTGTTTAAACTCCAAAAGTAGACTTTCAGGCTCATTTATTTCTGTTCAGTTTCATCATTCATGCAGATTTAAATATTTGCTAAACCGTTAACGTGTTACTAGCTTGAGAAAGCAGTTTTGCTTCTCCGGAATTCCCTCACCAAACCAATGAGGTTTTGTCAATACTCCGCTCCTTCAGTCGTGACCTTAGTTAAACTCTTATCTCCAAGTTTATCTTTAATGATTAGCAATGCAAACCGTAGTTATATTTTAACATTTTTTTAGGCTGTAAATAACTCCACGGGACTTTATAAATTATTGTATGAACCGTGTCGTAAATATTTCATTCCTATTTTGGGTTGTGTGACAGAAAGCCATGGCTCCCGCCAGTTGTCTCGTTCTTCTGAACGAACATCCTCTTCTGAAATATTCCACTTCCCGCTCCGTAGCCAAACATCCCGTCGGTGAGTCCCTCGAAAGAAGGTAGAAAAGAAAATACCCACATAACTGCAATTTTTGTAGGCCTGGAGGTGGGTCCTCAGCCTCAAGGGGTTTTGAGGAGTAACATATTTGAAGCAATGAGGGTCATCCTCAAACACGCCCTGGATTTCATCGCCCTGTTTAACGAAGGTAAGCGCCTCGTCCCGTATTCAATCAAGGTAATGTATCGGGTTTTACTATTGTAGCCTTTTAGTTTGGCGATTCCTAAGATGTTATACAATAGCACAATCGGCAATCTATTTTGGCCGTCCTCACGCCTCATAGCCTAACGAGACGTGCAATGAGAGAGGACAAGTTGCTCACGGGGACGCCGCCAATGCACGTGGCCACGCCTACCCAGAACAACGTGAGCCATGTTTCCATGCAGCAATTTCCCAAATCTTTGACGTAAACAACCCCCGTGCCAAGCTATGACTGTGAGCCGCAGTTGGATTGAATCCAAACTGGGCTGCTGTTGAATAGAGTGCTTGTTTGGAAACTGGCCTGTTTCAGTGTTCAGTGCCAATGGATGTGCTGAGGGGCGGCCATCTTAGGTAGGGCACTCTGCATTTGGAAACTAGATTTAGAAGCATCGGCGCGTTATTCCTTAGTACCGATGGCGTCTATCTTGTGCTGTATTAGCAACACTAAAATGGGAGAGAAGAAAAAATACAGGTGTAAAGAACGATATTAATTAATTTGTTCAATAATTAACAACGAACATCTCGGTTAGGCATGGAATTCCCGTCCTGCAGTGTGGAAGTTTTCCGGGTTTCCGAGAGAGTTGACTACCCCAGGGATGCCAACGGAAATATTATTGCCATGGTGCACCCCAATTTGCAGGTAAAAAAGTGATAAATGAAATGGTCTTTGTTCAAAATTGTTTATCTTTGTGTTTTGTGAATGAAGCATATTGAATTGTGCTGCACAAATACATTTGCCTTTCCTTGCATTTGTTGCGTAAATAAGCAGTTTGTAATGGTACATTGAGCAACACACTCAAGTGACTTCTCCCCTTGCTGTGATTGTTTTTTTTTTTTTTTTGCAGGACTGTGACTGGGAGCCATTGAACCCGGGTGACCCAATGTTCCAAACATTTGATGGGAAGACCATTCCCTACCAAGGCACCGGCACTGTTTATCCCACGTTTATCAATGAGGCGGCCTATTATGAAAAACAACAGGCGTTTGTGACCACTCGACGGGAAACCTTGGTAGCAAGTTCCATTAGAAAAGCATAAGAAAAGGATTTTGGAGTGAGCACGTGCACCACCACAACTATTTTGTCTCTATATTTTTTTGCACTTTCTTCCTCACATAATAGATGCCATCTTTTGCGCAACGGGTTTATTAGTATGATTATTTTTGGAGCGCTTACTGACAGCAAATCAATTAACTATGCAAAGAACATCTTTGCAAGGCAAAGACTTTGCTTTGACGAATCTTTAACCCATTCACTGCCATTGACGGCGGGAGCCGTCAAATCATTTTTGACGCCGTCCGTCCATGGCAGCCGATGAGTTAATGTGAAGTTTTGAGGTGTAGTATATTGTGGTTATGATAATCTTGTTATTTAAAAGTATACTTTTGATTGAAACAATCATTAAAGATTTTATTAGTTCACGCTTTAGTATTAGTTGCTGTATATTTCCTTTTCACGCTCAGGAAGCTAATTAGGATCATAACCTGTGACCCTTGACCCCCAAGCTGTCCTGATTTGTCTTCCTCCTGATTATATACTGTATTTGTAATACGATTATTTGTGGCCTTTTGAAGATACCTGTCTGTAACTCCTGTAGTTGCATCTGTGGTGCTCTCCTCTTGTTGCCTTAAAATAACTTAATTGCACTGCCAAATTTTAGTGTCGATGTGATGCTCACATCTATTTTAATAATAATAGTAGATGCTCTTTATCCTCTATACACAATGAAAAAGCAATGTGTGTCTATTTTGATATTCTCGTCCTGTATATGTCAATTGCTGCCTTGTTTAGGCAGATGTGGATTGTTTTCAATGTTTTTTTTAAATGTATTTGTCAACATCAGGGTATACTTGTGGTCCCTTTGTCACTCACAATATCATAATGTTTCATGATTATGCTATCGCTATTTATATGCTAATCAAGTCCACTGTCCTGGATATCCAATGTAGTAATAGTCCCCAAAATAAATGTAAAATATCGAAGCTGTGATCGCCATGGCATGTTTTCAATGCTGGGAGGTGGTTTTCCAGTGTGTTGCATTACAGCCACAAGAGGGAGACACAGTACCACAGATTGTGGTGGCACAGGATGTACTATTGTTAAAATGCTATAAATACATTTATCTTTGTTTTGCAGTTTGTACCTGTCATTGTTTCTACCCCAATACTACATACTGTCAGCCCTCCGACTTCAAATAGATTGGACGTCTAGCGTTGTCAATGGTAAGCAATGTGTTTATAAATTTTCAGGTGAAGACAATGGAAATTTATTTTGAAATTATCCATAAAACCATCACGAATCCCCCAGAATAATATTTTTTATTATTTAAGTAATGTAAAGCACGTGTTATTACTTTGAGTACACTAACTCGTGTATTTTTTAGGTTAGTAGTTGACGTTTGAAAAACTTGTCATGCCAAAAACAAAACATGTTGCTTTCAAGATAACTGGGACTTTCAAAATCTACACACAGAATTCGAGAAGGCCGAGCGATTAATAACCAGGTCATTTTCTATTTTGTTTATTTTGAATAACATATTCATGCCATGCATCTCCTGTATCTGTATTCGGTGCTTTGAGTAATAATCATGGAACATAAACCTACGTCGCTGGTTCTTTTTTTGTTTTTAATCAGGGACCAGTGAACAATGAGTATTTGACAGATTATTGCAAGAATCATTTTAATACTTGAGTAAGCAATCACTATGATGATCAAATAAAATGACTACTGTGCACCTGATGCTATATTTCCTCGTTACAGTAGACCAGATTTGTGAGGCGTTAAGTTCCTAAAGGCAACACGGCCGTTCCAGGAAGTGCTGAAACTTTTTTTTTACCACGACATTAAACTATATCCGCACACCAGGTGCACGCCTTCCTCTGTCATTTGCCTCATGTGAATGTTTGAAGATGGGCGTTAAATGGTCGTTTTTACACTGACGGACTGCAATTTTGACTTCGATCGTTGGGTGAGAACATTGGGGGAGACATTTTGGCATCGTTAACCGCTTTCGATCGAGACGGGACCAACGCGATGTGGGAACAGGAGGAATTTGCGAAACACTGGCGCAACGAATTCCCCGACGGAAAAGTCCCCCAAATGAACTTGAATTCGATCGAGGACATCGAGTCGCAGCTGGAGGCTTCCAAAGTCAACCTGAAGCGGTTGCAGAAGGCTCTCTCGGAGGAGAAATTCAAGGTGATCTACCTGCAGACAACCATGGCCCGACAGCGGAAGAACGACGTCGAAAGTTGCCAGGGCAGGGACGTCAACTTTAACGCCGACATAAAGAGTACATCCCAGCGACGGGGCGACGGTTGCGAGGTTAAAAGAAGCCAAATGTCCGACGCGCTCCAACCGACCGCGAACGCGACCAGTTCCTTCAGCCGGGAGCGGAGCAAATTCAGCGGCAGGGCCGGTAAACCCGTCCCCATCCCCGTTCCACCTCCCAAGCCCAGCCGACTCGCTCCAACCAAACCCAATGATGACAACAGCGACCGTGAGTACGAGGATTTGGAGCTGAACGAGAATTTTGTCAGAGATAACCTGTTGGTACCCAAGGCCGGCAGCAGGGACAACCAGAAGATGCTCAGCATCCATCATCCGGAAGCCAGGCGGCCTTTCCGCCTGAGTAGAGACTTGGATTCCGGGGACGACAGTCGGATGTCGCCTACGCTTCTCCGCGTTGGACGTGGATCGGGCTGCAGCACCCCCGATAGGAGGAGTGATGGCTACCTCAGTTCAGATCATGACGACTCTTCCTCTGCAGGTACTTTATATTGAGTTGGGGTGGGAACAACAAGGCTCATAATAATGATTATCTTGCTATATGGTGATACAACAATGATCATAACAAGGGTCAGGAAATTCATCTACTATAAAAGTTTTGAACAGAAAAGCAAGCTATTTCCAAACAAAAAAAAACAGTTATTTTTTTCTCTGGATCTGTCTAAAACGTTAGTCTTCTTCACAGTATGAGAATATTTCAGGGCAATATTGCTGTAAATAAATACAGCAACACTATAAACAAATGAGTGTCTTTGCCTTCCATTGAAAATGATGGACGTCCAATTCATTTAAGCTGGGAGGATGGCATTTGAGGTTCATGTTTGAGGGCCATTGATGGCACCAAAGAGTTAAACCAAGGGCCTATGAAGGGCTAAAAAGAGGATTCATCTTGGCCAGAGGAGTCAAACATTTTCTTGAGTTTCCATTTTTACTTCCTCAAGTTGCTTGTCTGCATGTCATGAGTCAAATGCTGCTGACTAGAAAAGCATGTAAATAGAATTTGAGGAAGCCTTTTAGGTACAGTGTTTATTCTGATACACGGCAACAGCATGGAACTAATTTAAGTAATGTTTGACCAAGATATGATGGCATTTATTCAACATCCAAGTGAATATGCAGTAATCTAGTACTAAAAGAAAAAAATCATATTTTTTCAAAAACGTGTTATCAGTACAGTATCACATAGGCCGATGCTACGCAGCTACAATTGGGACTCAAATAATGTTAAGAGTGCAAAATATTTTTTTAAAAATTTATACATATTTAAGGTGATGATAAATGCTATGCAGCAAATGGCACAGCTAAATTCCAGTTAAAACTAAAACAATGTCAATATTGTTTACCCAGTTTGAGTGTTTGTTTCTCATTGTTATTAGAAGTCAAGGCATTTTTACAGACTCTCGACAATGACTACAGACTGTCTTATTCTGTGCTGTGACATCTGGATGAATCATTAGAACGCCTCAGTGCTTGAGGAAGACAATAGGAGGTGTGGAAAAGTGCAGGAATAGTCAGCGGCATTTAACGGTCTGTGCGCACTTGGCCTCGGAGCAATAGCAGATGTCAGACCGCTGGTCACCGAGCAACAGCGCCCGAGCCCACGCCGTGCTTCTCCTTCGCGTCGGCGCATCTGCGCAGAACACGTTCGCTCGGCCGACGTCATTCGTCAACTCATGCGTGCCCTAGACTTAAGGAAAGTCATCTCTCTTTAGAGTGCCTAAATTTTTAGATGATGATTCACGACACAGATTGATTCCGATAGGATTGATCATCCAACTTCACTTATCGTACTGGGAGTGTACGGGGACGGGCATTGTTCAGTAGCCCCACTCTGAATAATGTCGTCTGGCCAAATCAGTCAAAAAGTCGCAATGCTTCAAAAATCTACAGTATTTGAATGCGTCTTGGAAAATAAAGAAATTCTTTGCAGGTAGCACATTTCTTCTCTCTATGGCTGGACTCTTCTCTCACATAAGTGAAACTTGTTCAGGCATGTCGTAGACTGCAATTGCAACTAAGGAACAGGGAGAGCAACAATGTGCAGCGCAAATGGCAGCCCACTGTGTTGACTTGGAGTGCGGGTTATGGCAGCTTTTATAATGTTGAGCTTTGAGGGTCTGAAAATGGTGATTTTAAGGAGTTTTCTTTTGAATTGTGTGTTCACGGCGTGCGTTGTTGAAGTCTTTTGAATGTTCATTTGTTAGTTGTGCAGGAAGGGAGACAGGATGGTTCAGTGGTGACGCAGTGACGTGGCCTTTGCAGCATTACAGTATTGCTTGTCTACAAAGTGTTTGAGTCAGTGCACAAAAGTGTGAATTGCATGCTGCTACACCAATTAAAACTAAGCATGCTGCCATGGTTATGGCTCAATGCGCTGAATGGGTTATTGTCAGAACAGGTGTATTTTTTGTTCTTTTCTTTTCTTAAATAATAAGAGTAAACAGTTGTGATTTGCATGGTTTAATTAGAACTTTAGTGGCTCAGCAGAAACCAAAGACCATTTGATGACACACTGCTCCCATGTAGCTGGCTGGCTGACATACTGCAAGAGTTCATTTTGCTGGGCTTAACAAATGGCCTGATTCCATCTCTTGTTTTTCTATGGACAGTTTAGTTAGGCACACTTGCACTAATATAATTTTTTTTTCAAGTCAACTTGTAGTAAGAGTGAAAGAGTTGCCCGATAGCATCTTCCTGATTTCCTGTCAGTTGACTGATTCACACTCAGTCATTTCCTTGCCTCATGACCAAACCCTTTTAATGTTGCTCGTCTTTACCTCCAGTTAATGTATTGCAGAATAGACAATGTCAGTTATATTCTTATTTTGCTAGCAAGTAAATAGAATGTATTATCATCTATGATCATCACTGCAAGATCTTGCTTGGTGAAACAAAATATGAACTTGTGTATTATACACAGTTAATTCATTCTTATCACATCTGCATTTCGGTTCAACCCATTTCAGGACATGAATTTCTGGAACGACTTTGTCACGGTGGTTGCCGGTGTGGAAAATGTTTTTTTTATTGGCTCGATGAATCAACACCTCCATGACAGGAGAAGTGACATTATGGGCTGTGCGGTACAGCCGCTTATTTAAAGTGGCCTTGTAGCTCCGACCAGGCAGTGAGTCATGTCATGGGTGAAGAAACAGTGTTATTATTAGAACCAAAGGGTGGATCTGTATACCACTTTGCTCATTTCCCAAATTTTCCCAAAAAAGCAACATCCGTCATGCACTTTTTTTGGGTGGGGAATGAGCATTTTATGTCTAAAAGATGCTTGTTTTGATCACACACACACACACACCTCATATTCTTCATCGAACTATTAACTCTTTCAGTACTATTGACGATGAGAGTGAATTTGAAATCAGAACTGGGACTTTCGTAAAATAACGAATCAGCATAGTGTAATGATGTGCATTTTTAAAATCAATAATCCAATTTTAGTTACTGAAAAAAATCCTTGACAGACCACCTGTATTAGCAGAACCTAGACACTAGAGTGCAGTGGTATACTAGGTTCACTATGTCTATTCCTGTACAGTTTTTGGACATATTTGCCTCCTACTTATCCATAAAGAAAAAACATTGAGTCAGATTTCATACACCTAATGATTCACTGTTAAAATACATAACCATAAGTGAGCATCCTCCAGTGAGTGTTTTCTAACTGTTACAAAGTGTTTTGGCATGTGTCACTATTAGAAAGCAGGAAATACAGGTTTCCTATGTTACACATGATTTATTAGACACAACATGTGTTTTACACTGCCTAACAATCATAGTGTGATGTAGGTCATTTCAAAGTTGACTATAAGAGAACAAAAATAATTCACTAAATAATTCCCCTTATAGAACGGCCCCACCCCACCAGTCATCACCAGGCAGTGTTGTTCAGCATAATTGGGTGATAAGGGATTTGGGGGGTGTGGGGGTCGGTCTTTTTAAGTATAAATCAGGTATGAGAGAATCCCGTCTACCATAACACGTTTGATGCACGCGTGCACTCAAAAGTAGGCACAGGTGCAGCAATGGAGATGCGCTACTGTAATTGTCCGAGCAACAACAAAGCAGGAAGACAAATGACTCATTTGTGCACTTCAAAAATAATCCCAAGGGCCATTTTTGTACTTTTGCACATAATAAAAACAACAGGTAGCAGACGGTAACAAAAAAAACACCCTTGATGATTGCTTGAGCTCTCATTTTAACAAGCATTCATCACTAATGCACTCGCAGCTTTTTAATAATGGATTGTCATTGCTGGTCTCTCCTGCCCCCATTTTCCCCGCTGCTAAAACAAAGAGACATGGGTGAAGACGAGATACGTACTACCAGTCAGCCATCTCGCAAATACTACTAATAATATTGATATAGCATTTATATTGTCGGTATAGTCATCTGTTATGTTGCCTTGTACAATAATATTCCAAATTTTCATCACTAAATTTAGCCTGTTGTATCATTTTGAACTTTTACCCTTCACAATAAGATACTCTTGCACTTTGTGGCCAGATGACAAGCACATAGAAGTTGATAATTCAGTTAAAAATGACCTGACACGTTTTTAAAGATGCAATTGCATGGCAAAATTCCATAACAATTTTTTTTTCAAGCCAATTTCTCATGAGTGTTCTATCATTATCTTCTTATTTTTTTAAGTTTTGCGCTTTCTCATTCTCGAAAAAACTGCACACCTCTATTGAAGCGTGCCCCCAATCGGCCTTAACACAATCGTATCCGTCCGTCACATAGGAAGACCTTTCAAGAGTGCAGTGGGGGGATGGAAATGTCGTGCAGAACAGGAATTTTACATTTGTACTCTAGAATCTAGCTTTCCTTTTCGGTTCGTATTTGAAGCTAAAAGGAGCAGGTGGCGGACGCAGACTGCAGCAAATGTGGGCTGGTGACTGGAAAATTAGTGCTATTAACAGACACCATTTGGCCCCGAGGGGAAAAGAGGGAAAATATTGGGGAAGCCTCGCATGGCTGAATGGGCTTTTGGGGGCGAGTGTGGGGGGGTAGTGGGGAACATGTAGGTGGGAGGATGTGCCATGGGGCTTTGATTGGCTGGTTAGTTGCCGTGTGGCCTAATTACACAGGCATACATATATTAGACTCTTTGTAGTCTATACATGACCGTCATCTTTTGAAATGCTCCGTTCAAACCAGCGGCAATTTGTGATCCCCATGTTTTTTATTGTCAATAATGTGGAAGAAAAAAAAGCATTAGAGCAAAGCACCTGTTCTCTTTTAAGGTCTGTGCATGGAAACTAGGCTCAAAATGTTTGAAATTAAACCTTCACGATGAAGACTGATTGATTGCAAATAGTCATATTTGGCAGGGTTTTTAAGTTTTTTCATTTTTAGAATACATTTCAAATGTTTGTGAATGACTCCACTGCACACGTCTTTTAACCTTTGGCCAATTTTGAGGTCGTCCAAGAAGAATGAAACTATCACATTGTTGTTTATGGAATGTGTTCCTTTGTATTCATTTCATTTGTAGTGCTTTTTAGCTTATTCTGCTGTTTGCGGTCAAGTCAGTATTACAAATGAGAATCTGTTGTCAGTTGTACACATGCACAGAGAAAGTGGGGAAGTGGTGCCTAACGTTGACCCTTGTTGACCCTCATTGTTCTAAAAAGACTCACTTTATGAGTGGATCTGAAAAGACTTGAACTTGTGTGCATCATTAAGGACTTGAGTGCCTTTATCCACTTTTAAGATAAAGCATGTGTACAGTAGGCAAATGTATTTTTGATGAAACGCCGCTCTGCTGTTTGCCTCCCTCGTCCGTCTGTGTGGCTTTTACTTTTGGTGAATCCGTGTGTGGGTATTCGCCATTAAATATGCTCATGTATTCTCTCTCCATTATGAGGCATAAATATGTATTCCGAATGCCTTGGCAGGGTTGCATTACTTCACTGGTGTGTGCGTTTTGTGCAGCTGGCTCAGCAAACAAAGAGTGATGCTTGAGGTGGGGCCTCTCGGGGAGGGGGGTCCTCTTGTCAGCCTTTGTGTCCTAATTGAAGTTTTTAAAGGAGGTTGACGGGGGAGGACGGATGTTTGTGTGACCTGGCAGGGGGTTCCAAGTGGGGCTTTCATAACGGGCTTTGTTGCCGATAGTGCTTGTCAAAATAAAGATCGGAATAATTAGGGATCGCAGTATTGCATGCCATTAAAGACTTTGGATTTTATTAGTCTGGAGGAATTTTGCCAAGGTGAATAAAGTACAATGTAGGGACATAATTGCAGTTCAAATTTACTTTCATATTCTCTCTTTGAATGCTGTCAATAGAATTGTTTTACACCATTTTTACATGTTTATAGCGATGACTTTTAGGAAGTCACCCACTTTATTGTGTTATTCAAGAGCCATAGCAAATCAGATAATATCTAAAAAAAACTATTATTAATGCAAACTAGGGGTTTTGAATTGTACATTAAGTCGGCATAATATCATGAATTAGAAATCAATTAATATTGGAAGGAAATGTGTTGTTTGAGATATGAGTGTGGATCATTTGCGTTGCTATTTTCAATTGTCTTGAATGCATTACTCATGTATTGGAGGAGCCAAGTGGATAACTATTGCGATGTGGTGGGAGCATCTTGATGCCGATTGGTGAAACTACTATGGCATGTGAATTCCTAAATTGCAGCAAGTCGGTGCAAATGGCGACAGTTAGATCGTCATGTCATACAGCCCTGCTAGGTGATTATTTAATGAGAAAATCAAAATACATGAGCTCAAAACTAAGCCTTTTTGTTTGTACAGATGACAGAAAGCACTTCAAATGCAAGAACACCTCCTCTGGTTGGAGATGGAGAGAGCAAGGGGTGGGGTGGGGGTTTGGTTGGGAGAGCGAGCAAGCCAGAAAGAGAGAGAGAGAGAGAGAGGGAGTGCTTCTCTCTTCCCCTAGCAACGCTCGGCTTTGGTCGTTTCCAGCCTGTTGTTTTCGTTCACCGTCTCCAGCGCTCTCCTTCACTCCATTGGATCGCTGGCCCGTCTGCCCGTCGGACCCCCAGGGTGTCTCTTGACATTTCGTCCAAATTCCTCTTTCAGCCCTTTTGCTCCGAGATGAAAGCTTTATCGCGAGGGTAAGATCGTGGAAGAGAGGCACGGCGCGCAGCCGCAACTTCGAGCGGGGCGGACCAACAAGGACTGATTTTTGAGGAAGGTAGAATAATAAAGGAAGATGGAGCCCCTCAGCGCCCGTGGCCTGCCTCGACTATCCTGGATCGACACCCTGTATAGCAGTAGGTACCCGTCTTTTTTTTGTTTTGCCCAGCATTGCATCACTTCCTGTTCATTTGGGTAGGCGGCTGGTTTTGGTTTTGGCTTTGGCGACGTCCAGTTACTGCGAATGACTGTAGTTGTCCATAAGAACCCGGGCTGACCCCATTCGGCGGCAGCGAGGGGTGACGTCTCATTGCCGCTGGCATTTTGCTCCCAAAAGCAAGGCACAGGCACAAGGCTAATGTTGAATTTTTAATCCATCCTTGCGTTTCCTGCTGTCTAACATGCTCTTGAGTACACTTGGCCACTTAGTGATTTCACATCAGGAGTGACCACTAATTTCCTCTGATGGACTTTGAACTCTTGAATAACTTTAGGAAGTTGTTATCAGCCAGCAACGGCGCTAAATGATATGAAGGTCCTTTAAGTCTAAATGAAAATTATTTTAAAAAATTTAGATAGATCTGGATGTGGATTGCCTGACGACATTCCTGCGCCTCGTCAGATTGTCTAGGCTTCAGCACCCCCGTGAGCATCATGATTAAAAGAGGTTGTGGATACTCCAAATGAGATGGAGTGAGATCTAAGCTACAGTATGCGCTCCTTTGCTCCCAGCCTTTATGCAAAAATATGCAAATTTTGAGCAGATTTGTTTTCCTCGCATTTCTTTTGTCTTTTTTTTTCAATAATTCACCACTCAAAATTCGTAATCCTCGACTTGAATGTGTCCGTGGCCTTGATTCCCCTCATCTGTAACGGCTTTTCTTGGATCATTTGAATATTTCGCTGTATTTTTACGGACGCCATTCACAATACTGCTATACTTGATCTCAAAGTCATTTTTCGTAAATATTTGTCAGATGCTGCCAAACCGCTGTTCCTTGTCAGCAATCCATTATCTGTGATAAACGTCACCAACTTCACTGACATTGACCCAGTCCTAGATCTGTCTCCAAGTATTTAATGTAGTGTAGTAGCTGTTTGACGCTCACGTGACCTGCAAACGCAAACTAAAAGGATGCTGAAAAGCAGATAACATTTCCTGTATCCGGCCCCGTAAAATCGATTTGGGACAAACGTCCCACCTCTGCCAGGTAATTCCCGCCTCAGTCTTTTTAATACTCTAGCGATGCTCTTGATTTCCATCCTTAGCCCTACTAATGTAATCCATCATAGGTGTGTGGTTCCCAAGTTAAAACTTGGTAAACCAATGCCACAATTTTAGTAGTTTTCAGTTCCTTCTTCTCACTAAACAAGCAACCTCAATATTCGGATTAATCGATGATGCAAATCTGTGCAGTTGCCGCAGGAACCGAGATTCAAGTTATCCTCACACACATGCGCACACACTGACGTATTTACGTGTGTGTGTGTGTGTGTGTGTGTGTGTGTGTTAGTTTCTTTTTCATCCCAACGCAGAGTTATGTAATACAGCATAATCTCTACTGCTTCTGCCATGCTAGGCTTTTCTGCTTTGTCTTGAATCATCTTCCTCGCTCCTATCCGAGCTGCTACGATGTCCTTGCTTATATAATCCATTTCATGTCTAATTATTCCACAACGGTGAAAGCAAATTTTGGGCTATATTGTGCATTAAATGCTCAATTCTGTGTTTTCTTTTAGACCCACGTGAATTAACCTGATTTTGGCAAATAGAGCAAACAAACAGACTTGATTAGTATTTTTCTTTTCTTTATGAAAAACAAAAACAAAACAATGTAATTACATTCTGCTGCCACTTTAGGATGTTGCTAGGATTATTGCTCCCTTATGAATAGTTTACATTTTTTTTCATTATGCATGTAGGGGTTCAGGTTGAGGCTGTGGAATAATAAAACGGTTAGATGTACATCCTCAAAGACACAAAGCTCCACTAAAATAATATACAGTGTATACGCGTTATTGTGGGGAATAGGAAGTACAATATGCAGAAAAATTGCATTTAAAAATAAAAAGCCTTATCAGAATGATAGACAGATGTGGAGCAAAGTCACAAGTCATTAGGCTGCTCCATCTTCTGGACTCCCTGCCAAGATGGTGCTCCTCTGAACTAATGCTGTCGGGGTTCATGCAGTGACAACAGTATGAATAATAGATGGTTTACTTGGCTCAGCTGGTTATGTTGTCGTTACCCTTCCATGCAAACACACAGCAAGTAAGGTAGAAACGTCACACAATTGGTTTTTACACCCCTAAAAAGTCCATCAAATGTTTATTTATGTATTTATTTATTTTGAATTGCGATGGCCTCCTTGATGCAATGACCTTTTTTCTCTTAGACTAATGAAAAGGCAAATTGTCATAAGAGGAAATGATTAAGACTCATTGCCAAGTGGTTGATGCCCACCACACACATTGATGACCTGCAGTCAAACCTAGGAAGAAATCGAATTAGGCAAATTGTAAATGCAGAAATAACGCTTTTTGTCAAAAATAAATAAAAACAATAGTTAACTTTTTCAATGTAATTGATGATAAACCCCCAATCCTGTATAATCCAGTCATCCTTTTGCTGTCAATTTGGAAATCGGTTTATCCCTAGCAAACTTCCAATTCATTTAAAGAGCTTGAATTCATCAATAAAACCTGGAATCCTATTTTTAATGCCAAATTTGCTATCGTAAATTCCGTGTGCGGTCGATTGGTCGCCGGTCTTTTGGTCTCCGTCTTTTGGTCGGCGGTCTTTTGGTCGCCCGGACCGCGACAACGGGCGACCAAAAGACCGGCGACAAAACAAGGTAAAACAACATGGTCTACGCATCAATAAAAGCCAACAATGGCCATGAGCAGCTTCACTGAGCCGACGTGTGAGTGTATAAGAGTTTGTATATACATGCGTTGTCCCTTTTAAGAAGCGACGTCAGTCAGGGTCTTAACAAGTTCTCCAACAAAAAAACAATAAAAGTCCGGGAAATTTGGAGCTTTTCTTTAGCCTAATAATTACTAGGGCATTAAGTATGACTAAATAGTAATTTGCAGTTTGTATTTAGGGAATTTGAGCAACGATTTAAATGGTAATTATCAATAACCTTCCGTGCGACCAAAAGACCGGCGACCAAAAGACCGGCGACTAATAGACCGTGTACCGTAAATTCTTGATGTGTCTCTCAGTTATGTTTTTATTGTTTTGGCATCTTCACTTGGGTAATGCTTTGGAAATCCTTTGTTAATCTTGATGTTGGAGGGCGTGCCTTGTGAACACAATGCCCCCAAGGAGTGAGTGCCATGCTCTAAATGTGTGTGTGTGTGTGTGTGTGTGTTGTCAGTTCCGTTACTACCTATGGCAGCCATCGTCAGCGGTTATCATCGTAACAACCAACCGTTCACCTTCGCCACCCATGCCACGTTCCCGTCCGCCAATGGCTTCATAGGAGCATCCGCCTCCCGGCCAATGGCACGGCGAACATGTGTACATGCTCCCGGAAGGCAGGCGCCCTGATTAAGCATTCGGGGTAGTCGAGCGGAATGAAGATGAGGGGGAAAAAAATGCGGGCGAAAAGGGGGCAAGAAACAGGCCGAGAGAGACGGAGTCATTATAAGTTGAAAGGCCTGATGGATGCACTGATGCAACAACCAGACGGTCCCGAGTGAACAAATGCATACGTACACGCTAGCTCATTTGTTACCGTAGACAGATAGTTAGAAGTACTTGTGAGTCGCGGGAATAAATCTCGCTCGGAAACAGAACTTGGCACGGCGAAATCTTTCCGCGTCACATTAAAGATGGATGGCCTCGCGGAATCTCGGTCTTTTCTTCGCAGTGGTTCGCTTGTCCGTCTTGCAGGGGTCCGACCTAATATTCCTCCGACAAGTGATTCCAAGCGACGACAGTGCTTTTTCCCAGGATGCGTTTTGTGATGAATGGTGTCATTATGTCAGGATGTTTTCCCTGGCCTCCTCTTCATTTGTAATTCACCACTTAACCTCGTTCCTCGTCGATGGAACACGCTCAAAATCAATGTCGCCATATATTTGCATCCGAGAACTCTCTGGTCTAGTCTACTAACAAACTAACACCAGAGGACAAAACCATTTTTTACTGGGATGAGTGGAATTGAGTATTTTGCGCCATCAATGGTAGCCAATGTTCATTATGAAATAACTTTAAAGGCAGCAGTCGTTACTGTGTTTCCTTTGTTTCAGAGGTCAAAGTGGTAAAAAGACAAAGACAGTCCTTTTTTAATTTTTTTTTTAAGGAAGTCTGCTTCATCCATAACATCACTGGCAGCCAACTCGTTAAAACTCGGTCCTGAAACATTATCAGAAATTTAAGAAATAAAATCGACCAAACAACATTGACAGGCTAAAGAAGAATTGTCATCATTATGGGTAAGAAATGCAAAACCAAGAGAACACCGCAACACATAAAGTAGGCCACAAGGGCAACAACAAATCAAATAAAAACACATGAGATAGTCCATCAAAAGGCTGCCTTGACAACAATACATAAAAAAATAAGCATTGGACGATAATAGGCCCCACTGGTGGCAAATTCTAAAATGACACACGTGGGTAGTCAAGAGTAAAAAGTAGAACACTGCTAATTCACAATAGGATTGTATAGTACACTAATGCAAGGCAATTCGTGTGTTTTGGTGCATTGAAAAGCAGTTTATTCAGACCAACGACCAACTTCCTTGGACAAAGTATGATGATGTATCACCTTTTGCTCGATCTATACTGAGTATGTTCCAAGTTTTACGCTTGAATTTTAACATCAGCGTTTGGTATCAGATTTCTCCTGCTCGACTTTACATTACGCCACATGGCCTGGTCTTCAGGGTATCATCTTACGTCTAAAGCCTCGCGAACGCCTAGCACTTCTTTACTTCCGTATGGTATTCCATCGCAGCGAGTCAGAGCGCACTAAGCAGTGCAATCAACAATGGCGTTGCCTGCAGGGCTGTCCACAGATGCTTTAATTTCAACAGCTTTACTCTCAATGCAGTTGGAAACCTTTTCCGTGACCACATGAACCAACACAACCGCTATAGTTTTTGGGGTTAATAGAACAGACTGTTTTCAATAATAATAGCTTTCTTACTCTGTTTTAACAGTAGGCGGGCAGAAATGCAAGGTGAGAACTGGAAAGGTTGAATTGTGTTACTATAATGGACCTGAAAGGTGTCTTTTTTTTTAAAGATGAATCTTTCGCACATCCAATTTTTTCTCATCTAAGGAAAAACTGGTTTGTAACGGAGGAGTGTGAGCATTGGGGATTTGGGGGGGGGGGGGGGGGGGGGGGTCTAATTACCTTGTATAGTGACTTGCTGCCATGGGGTTTACGGAGCGCATGGAAGGTTGGGAGGAGCCAATCAGGCGTTATCTGTGTATCTCTAAAGACATATGGCACATCGAGATATCCAGCTGTTGTGTAAATGTCATTCATTGGAGGGGCGAAAGAAAAACACCCTACAGTGTATTTGTTAGTTGGATTTATAGAAGGATTTCTAGACAGCAATTTTAGTGGAAGTTAAGGGAAATTCTTATTCGTTACCATAGCGTCAAATAAAGCGTGCAGGGGTCGCGATGGGCTCTCTTTTCCCCCTGTGCATGGTGCAATCAACAGAACAGAGGTTTTATTTGACTTGAGTATGACAAGTGACTGGTCTAGTGTCAGTGGGTTGTGATGTGTGTCATACAGCTAGATTCTGGACATGTGTCTTGTCCCAATGGAACTCAAAGAGCACACTTTTTGTCTTCAGGGGCAACTGACCGTCAAGGCAGCAGCCGTCCGTGTGAAGATGGCACGTGTGTTGCAGCTTAATATTGACGACACCGTTTACATTTGTGTCATGTAGTATTTTACGAGGATTTTTTAAAACTTTCAAGTCATGTTAATGGGAAGTTCGCCACTTTTTAATCGTGTGAACGCGTGCTCTGCCACTTATTTCGATTTTTCCAGTCATCAACACCAGATTTAATTATGTAAAGTACTTCTTGTTTTTTTTGTATCTAGGACCTGGGATGAAATGATGTTTCTCTGACAATAACCATATATGGATATTCTTTCCGTCACCTTTCTGTTATCTTTCTGACAGACTTTAACTACAACACAGATGGCTACGAGGGGGACGGAACGGAGGATGGCAAGTCTCAAGATGGCTCGGAGACACTGCCCTATATAGATGAATCCCCCACCATGTCTCCCCAGCTGTGCACGCCCCAAGAACCAGACGGTGTAATGGTCTCGCCCACACCACCAGAGGGCCTTCCACCTGGGGTAGGAAAGCCCACACACACACGACATATTATCGTGCAGTAAATATATATCGTTTACTCCTATGGAAGCTGTCAATGGAAATCAATGATTGCCCTTTTGGGGTTAAACCTTTTAAGAAACAAACTAAATTAAGTCAAACAATTTGAGACAGACTCGAGGTCATTGATCGTCGTTATGTTTTTTTGTTTGGTCACAGTGGATTTATTTACTGCAGTTTCAGTCTCCAGTGGGCTGTCAATCGTTTATCTCTCAAGAAAAGCGCCGGCCGAATCTTGACCCCATGTAATTGTTAGCGATTAGCCACATTAACTGTAGTGCCTGTAGCACATTGCAGGTGGCTCTTTCAGATCAGCAGGAAATTACCAGTCGTCCAGATGGAGACTGATGCCACAAGCACCAATTTGCCAGTGGATGTGTAAGCACATTCATGCCAACAAGTTAATTTCCAGTTAACTGATTTAGACATTTTGGAATTTTTTTCTTGTCCATGAATGATAACTAGGGATATTTAAAAAACAAACAAAAAAACACAATTTTAACCACAGTTGAGGCTACAAAGTTGCTCTTTCATATATCCTGCAATTATTTCCTTATAGTGAATACAAATAATGTTTATTCTATTATAATCTGTTTTGTGAGTGTTTAAAATACAATCATCAATATTCATCAAAACAACCCTGAATAAGGTATAGGTCAGAAAATAAATGAATTACAACAACAAAAAAGGAAAATGTAATTGATGATTGGACGTCTATCATTGTCAGTGGTTTAAAAGGGTTAGTAACGGACCGAAAATAAATGAATTACAACAACAACAAAAAGGTAAATGTAATTGATGATTGGACGTCTATCATCGCCTGTGCTTTAAAAGAGTTAGTAACGGACAGATGGATGGGTTATTACGCTCACTGCATGAGATTCTTATTGAAAATGTGCTTCCATCTTGTGGCATCATCTAGTAAGAGCAGGTTTGTGGAATGGCTTCTTTTTTCCAAGTATACATACTATAAAACACTGATAGTGCAAACTAACTTTCACTCCGCCTCTTGTTGTTGTCAAGAAGTTAGCCAAAGTGAATTTATTATTTCAGTCACTTTGTGGAAGCATCATTTTGTACTTCTTCACATCCTTCTCTAATCTTGTTGTTTGTTGAGTCAATGATGATGACAAAGCCTATGTCCGATTATTATTATTATTAATCCTGGCTTGAAGCAAAAGGCTGCAGACTAGTGTGGCCATTTCCAGTCAATTGGGAGATGGAATATTATACTTCTGATAAAGATTCAATGTTAAATTCTTTTACACAACTTCTCAATTCAAACTCCCCTTTGTTTTAAGGGGAGGCATAAATAGCACACGTCCGCAGAACCGAACAAATAACAGATTTTTGCAAGATTGGCTCACGCAAATTGCCTGCAAACAAGGTTTTCGGACCCACAGAAGACTTTGTGTGAAGAGCAATACGTGGATGTCACTTCCTGTAGAGGCTGAGAGCTTCTGGTAAATGATCAGCTTTACTTGAGTAGGTTTTTTTTTAGTTTTCTCCCTTTTCCTTCTTAGCACTTTTAATGAAATGAATGCCTATCATTGCCAACGGCAGGCATGGAGTTAAGTGGAATTAAACGCTGTCCTTGCACATTATCTTCCCTCCCCTCCTCATCTGAGACTCTAAGCAGATCAATAGCGAGATACTATTGGAGTGTGAACGCTTGAGAGGCCAGGGGAGCCAAAATAGAGTCAGGGGGGGAAGGAAGAATGCGGAGGCGAGAGCAACTGTAGTTGCACGATGAGGAAGTGGCTTTTGGCTCCAACAGCAGCAAGAAAGAAGAAACGCTCAAACGAAAGCCCCCCCGTTGCCATGGAGGAAGTCGAGCGCTACGACGGACGGGGTGGCCGTGGAGGGGAGGCAGTCCTCGTCGACCTCCACGGAACAGTGGCACACCAGGAAGCCCGGCAGAGGAAGGGGGTGGGGTTAAGTAGGCGGGCTCACTTGTCTTTCACTCTCGCCATCCGGACGGCTCGCTCGCTCGCTCCGAGTGAAAACGCTGATGTGTCCGGGCAGGCCCCGCTGAAGGCGCAGAAAGAGAAGAGAGGAGAAAAGAAACATGGAGGAGGAAGAGGTCTTGTGCTATCTGGACAGGGTACTGGAGGAGGAGGTCTTTGAATATGGAGATGGGGAACTGGAGCCCATCACTCCGCTGCATAGGCAGTTCAAGGTGAGACAGCTGACTGCAGGAAAAAGGCGCACAAGCTATAGGCTTTCCAGGCCGGTCTCAGTCGTCATTTTGATGCTTTCCACCGATTTGTGCTGCAATGTGGACCTTTGAAACAACCGCACCGCACGCGTGATTAGTCGGAGCTCCTCCCAACTGCTTTTTGAACTCATTGACAGCGAGAGACGTCCAATCCATTTGAAGTGGGAGGATGAAAGCAACCATCCTCCCACTTCAAATGGATGGAACGTCTACTACTGATAGACTCATTGAAAAACAAGTGTCTTCTTCAAAATGTCTCAACTCGGCCACGTACGTCTACTAGGAAACTCTTATGTATTTCTAGCCTTGGCCTGCTTACCACACAGACTCTCTTTGTACAGCTCATGGAAAGTGTTCCCACTTTTGGGGTGGGGGAAAAAAACTTCCTGTCATATCTCATTCTCCTGCCAAATGCTTGTCACCCAAGCAGAGAACTTTGAACAGGGCACCAACATGCCGAGATCTCTTTTAAAGACGTATTTTTGGACGTCTTCTTGACGGGAAATAAGATGAAATTCAACAGCAAAGTTATTCCTTGAACAAATAATCTGACTAAAGGGAATCATTGTATATATGGAATCAGTGTAAAATAATCTAGGACATCGAAGACGATTGTACCGTGTCGAATGTTATGTCAAATGCTGAAACGGAAACATCAGAGCGTTCATGTTTTATTATGAAAAGTATATTGCTATCATTAAGGAGAATGATTAACCTCACACTGCGCAATTCGTTGCCCTTTGCCCCCCATTGTGACTCTTGAGTCGGTTTCCCTTAACGGTCTTTATCAACAATT